>NC_055996.1:97032879-97363842 GCF_018446385.1 Zingiber officinale
TTTTGAAGAAGCTTCTTAAGGTTTATGATAATAACTGGGAGCACATTGAAGCTGAGAACTACAGAGTTCTCGCTGATGCTATACTAGACATGCAAGAGTCAGAATCAAAGGTACCATTCTGATGCTACTTATTTGTTCTATGATTTTAGTTTTCCATTTTTTATAATATATTTTTTTTGTTTTTTGAAATTTTGTCGTGAAAGCTTCACGAGGAACATGAGAAGGTTCTTTATGATGAATGAGAATTGTATCCTAATTTAGATCTTCTGTATGTGTAGTTTCTTCAATGTGTTCTCTTTCTAGGCTCAAGCATTATTAACTTATCTGAACAGGATATGGGCAGTATGGGTAAGAATGATGTTGCTAGTAACGAACCTGAGCCTCTGAAGAAAAGAACAAGAAATAGGAAAGAAGCCAATGACCCTGGGCCAGCAGTGATTAGCTCTGATGCAGCTGCAGAGCCTTCACTTAAAAGGCCAAAATTAGAAGGAGATGTTACTTCTGAAGCCTATCCTGAAACAAGAAGAGATGAGCTAGCTAATTCAATGATCCACAAAGGGAAAATAGTTGAAACTTCATTGCCTGAAGCCCGTTCTGAGTTAGTTTACTCAAAGAATAACAGAGGAAAAACAGTTGAATCAGAATTGCCTGAAATAGAACTTAGAAAAGATCAAGCAGTTTACTCAAGGAACCACAAAGGCAAAACAGTCACAGAAACATCATCTCAGCCTACTTCTTTTGTAGAAGCACCTGAGAAATTGTCAACGCCGCCATTGTCTAAGAAGCAATGGACAACTGAGACCTTGTTACCTCAGATATATGATAGTCACAGAAGGACTGGCCAAACTTCATCTCTTATGAATTCTAGAGTGACAAGATCTCAAATACGAGGATTCGAAGCTTGTTCTGGTCCAGATCAAACTGGTATGCTTTCTAAGTACCTTCATGATTAGTGACGATTGATGATTCTTTGCTTGGAAAATTAAAAGTTGAATGAGTAATTGACTTTTGAAAATCAAAACTCAATGCAGGTAACTTTTCTTCTGTTCCAATCATGCCTAAAGATGAACCACGTGATGATGACATACCATTATGTGAGACTCCTATTGCAGTGATACCCCCTCCTCGGCCCATTTCTTCTCATGATGTTGGTATATTGACAATCTTCCCCCTTCTGTGTAGTTGGTTTGCATTAATTGTTATATTGTGCTTCCAGCACTTCCTTGGAAGCATTATGCACTTTGGTTTTACAAAAATAATTTGTTAATATCTAATTAGAATATTATCTCTAGTTTGTTACTATCTCTATCGTCTGATATTGGGGTTACATTACTTATATATATTTATTTTATTGTGCCTTGAAATGTAAGATTTGTCTTTAATGTGAAAAATGACCTATGCACTTTTTTTTGAGACTGATTTTTTACTGCATTAAGGAATGTTGTCAATTAGGCTAACAAATTTTACACAAGGATAATAGCACAGTAGTCACTCTTAGGTGTTTGTGTCTACCTGACATCCAGTCTCTCTTATCTGTGATTTTTACCAGTTGATCTAGTTTGGGTAGTATAAGTATTCCTGTTAGGTTCAAGCCGTGTTTGACTCGTTGCTCTGAACGTAGTAGGAATATCAGAGTGCTGAGTAGCTGCACCACTTCAGGCCATATGGTGGTATTAGAAGTTTGAGCATGTGGCTTATTCAAATTGTAGTTTTAGTGACTTCACAATTCCTAGATAGACTTGTAATTTAATCATGGCGCTTTCCTTTGAAGAAGCACTCTTTTTTAGTACCAGGCATGCTGTATTTATCTACAAGTGATTGGTCATGCAAAGAACTTTTCGGGATTGATTCAATTTTCCCTTCTGTCTCTTGAAGGTGAAGCAAGTCATCAACATTCTTCGAAGAGTCCTATTTTGCAGAAAATTGTTGTTCGAGATGGAACACATGATGAACAAAATGAGAAGGATAAAGAAAACCTCCTAGATAACACATGCAACAAAGGGTCCCCATCCAAAATCTTGTCAGTTCAGGGCTCATCTTCTGTCAATGTCAATGCTGGTTCATCAGATCTAGGGGATGTAAAACTATCATTTTGGTACAATTCTGATCGACCCGATTTCCATGTGCCAAATTTGGAGGATGTTTACAAGCTAGTGGAGGACAAATGTCTGAGATCATTTAAGATTCTGCAACCTAGCTTCTCCATTAAAAACCTTATGAATGAGATGTGCCAATGTTTTTTAGAACTAGGTTCTGAAACAACTGACAATGATCAGGAAAATTTTGTACAGATAAATTCTTTGCTCGATTCACTCAAGAAACCTGTGACGCCTACTGTGTGCATGCCCGCAAGTTCAGATTGTTTCTTAGGTCCAACACTGTCTGGTGGTTTTCAGGATAGATCTGGTCCATCTCACTGTCATAATGATGCCGAGAATAATCAAAATGGGACGAGTAAGAAAAGAAAGAAACCTGGATTTTCTCAATCTGCAAAGGATACATCACAGGGTTTGGCCATGGTTCAACAACCACAATATCAACTTGCAGAATTTAGGCCGCTCCATGATGTGGATGACATATCTAAAGGTGAAGAAAGAGTGCAAATACCAGTGGTAAATGAAATCACAACTGATAAGTATCCACCATCTTTTAATTACATACCACGAAACATTGTGTACCAAAGTGCATATCTGAATTTTTCTCTTGCTCGAATTGGAGATGAGGACTGTTGTGCTGACTGTTTCAATGATTGTTTGGCTGCACCAATTCCTTGTTCATGTGCAAGAGAAACAGCAGGTGATTTTGCCTATACAACACAGGGGGTTGTAAAAAGGGAATTCTTGGATGAGTGTATTTCGATGTATCGTGAACCAGAGAAGCACCACAAGTTTTATTGTCCAGATTGCCCTATAGAAAGATCCAAGAATGAAATTTCACCAGAGCCATGCAAAGGACATTTGGTTAGGAAATTCATTAAAGAATGTTGGAGCAAATGTGGCTGCAGCATGCATTGTGGCAATCGTCTGGTACAGAGAGGCATTACACGCAATTTGCAGGTGAAGCTTATTGTTTGTTGGAAATTAATAAATTTGTGTCCTCATTTTCTTTTTGTATAGGTCTGTCTCCAGCCACATTATGTTATAGCTTTGGTTGAACACCCTGATGTTTCATTATAACCAATTCTCTTTACAGTAGAAAAGAGCTATATCTATCTCAAATACTACTAGAGCTTTGTTCTCGCTCTTTTATCCCAGTAGACATACTTTTTGAGTTGCTGCTAAATTTTTTATCATTATATCATACATCTTTGATCGAGCATATCTTGACAACCAATTCTCAGACAAAATGGGATGTTCCTAATTAAAGTGTGAAGTTATTTTTTAAAGAAATATTTCCAATCAACTTAGTTTTTGAGTTATAGCTAAAGTTTTTATTACGTGCACCCAGGTATTTCGTACATCTGAGGAAAAGGGATGGGGTTTGAGAACGCTTGATGAATTGCCTAGGGGTGCATTTGTATGTGAATATGTTGGGGAAGTACTGACAAACATGGAGCTCTATGACAGGACAATGCAAACAACTGGCAATGCAAAACATACATATCCTGTGCTACTTGATGCTGATTGGGGATCTGAAGGTACACTTAAGGATGAAGAAGCACTTTGTTTGGATGCAACGTTTTATGGTAATGTGGCAAGGTTTATTAACCATAGGTATGCTCCTCATAAGATTTGTTTTTTTTTTCTTTTTTTTTTTCTGTAGGTTAGGCATCTTTGATCTATCATTGCTGAAACTATTGCTACTATTGGTCCTGTTAGTTTTCAGGTCACTAGGAGAACTTCTAATGTTTGAAATTGGTTTTTTTGCGCATGTGTTCCCATTCCATCTGTATTATCCAAATAGTTACAGCGTCCGAAATATCTACATGGCTGAACAAAAAGTAGGGTGTGCTATCCGTGGTTACATTTATTTAATAAACCCTTATAAGGAAATTAACATTAATTTATGTTTATTAGTACTAAATTAACATTAAGTTGATACCTGTAACTTGTAATACTTGCAATTAATAGTAATTCTTGCAGGTTTTAACTACTACAAGTTTATATTAGTATAAATTATTAATTAATTGATGTTTCCAATATATCAATGAATATTAATAATTTACTCTTACATGAATATTAATCAGTTAATTTTTGTATTAAGTATTAACAAGTTATAATGATATTTTTTAGGACATATAAATATTTACAAGCTTTATTAATATCGGTAGGTATGCCAATATAAGGAGTGCAAGTTCATGCTAATTATAAAAATAAATAATGATATTATTAAACTATTGATTCTATTAGTATTAATAATCTTGACATACTTGTAAGAGTGAGCATCAACGCGATACAACGTGGGCACTGAAACTTTGGAATTGAACAATAAAATTTCATCATCTCACAATCCAATGCTATCATCAATATTCATTTTCTATTCAGCAAAAAGATATTGTTCCTTCTCTGTCATAATCAACTTATTACTTAAATAAAGATTAAAGCAAATATATACTTACAATAATTCAAGTTAGTGAGTCAAATTTATATTTTGGCTCATAGATCACTTAAAAGATATGAGATCCATTTTTTATTTTTTTCATATACTTTTTTATTTTTTTAAGTCAATCTCCATTTTGAGTTTGATGAGTCAACTCCTAACTAGCATGGTGGTTCATCTTTGGACCACTGTAGATAATAATTTCCTAAATAGATGTTAAATCTCTTACCTTTATTTCAAATTTATCAGTGGCTTCTTATTATATAACCAAAAAGCTTAGGAACAATAAATTGATAAGAGTTTAGAAGTTAAATATGAACGCTTGGTTATCAAATTTTAGGTCACCATTAAAGTGTTTGTTAATACAAAGATACTTAATCTCATGGTTTAAAATCTTGTACCGTGCCGCATAAAATGGTTGAAACGGTCAAAACATATCGTTTCGGTAAAAGATAATGTTCTAGTATTGTGTTGATGCTCCAATACATAATGCCGATGATAGATTAGAGGTTAAAGGAGGAAAGGAATGAAATAAAGGAAGGAGACATTGTCTGTTACTGAGTGGTATCAAGTTTTGATAATTTATTAATTTATCAATTTGACTATTTCGTGGTATGATACAAGATTTAAAACCATGCTCAGTATGGACAATATCTCCTTATTCTTCATCTTCTTCAACTCCCCTCCATTATTGACACCATGCATCGAAATATCAACACGATACTGAAATAGTATCATTTCAGTCAGTTTCAAATTTTGAACCTTGCTTGAATAAAATTAAATTATAATATTATAAGTTAAATCCATATCAAAGATCTACTTATAATTATAGAGATAAAAATGAAAATATTAATATAAAAGTCACACAATGCAATGGTCTCCCCGACTAAAATCATATATATATTTTTAAAAATTTACTAGTCTTTTGTTGCTCTTAATGCTATTACTATTTATTTTATAGAGTAAGTAGTCCTGTTATTCAATGAAAGAGATGTCTAACTGATGATTCACAATGTATCTAATTAAAATTTGAGTAAATTATATATTTATATGATTAAACTTGGGTCAATAGTATTTTTGAACTAGATATCTATATTAACTCAAGATTCAAATACATTACATTTTTTGACATGTGAATAATCCAAATTTGGATTGGATTGGTCATCCATTTGATTTTGGGTTTTTTTGCGACCCCTACTTATGAAGATAAAAGGGTAGTATATTCTATCATTGTATCCTTATAATAATTGTTGAGTTCGCATACGCCTCTATACGCTCATGTAACTCTTAATTCTGGTAAGAAATAAACAAGAAAACTAAGTTTCTAGGTTGACTAACTTTAGAAATATAAGTTATTACAAAGATACGTACCAATGGAAGTCCATTCCTAATAGACGAGGCTGTTAATTGTTAGAAGGATATCTTAAATCTTTAATTCATGCTTAGTTAATTTTCTTCTTTCATTTCATAGATAATGTGAAAATGTTATGCTTTATGAGGAAAAGTCATGATTAATGCCATGTGGAACATTCTTTCCTCAAGGGTTAATCGTCCATAGTCTTTTTTAAAGTCAAGTTTTAGGGCTTAATTAATTTTTCTTTATTATTAAGAGAAGGTTCTCGTAGTGAGATTTTCATGCCTTAGGAACTTTCCCCAGCTTATGAGATGACTCATCTGGCTACATAACTTAAAATACTCAATTTAGAAGAGGGGTGAAGCTACCGGAGAGAGAGTACCTTGGAGAGAGGGATTAGCAGGAGGCAGGACAAGCGATGTAGGTGAGCAAGAGGGATTAAGGGAGAGGAGAGGGTTCAGAGAGATGAGTTAGGAGTGCTTATATAAAGAGAAATGACAGTGGAATTAAATAATTCTTAAGCTTCTAAAATTATCACTATTTTAATTAAATAGGATCGAACTTGACTATCCTATCTATATATAAACATTATTCAATTATAAGTCAAAATAAATCCAAATCCACCTATTTAATGGTCTTTGCCAAATCCTAATGTGACTTTCATTCATCCTTAAAACTCAAAATATTGGGTTGATTTCAAGGTTTAAAATTTCGACCCGTGCCGAAGTTTCGATCTCAGATCGGAACGATACGGTTTCGGTCTCGTATCGTGCCGTGCCGATACAGTTTCGATATTTTTTTATTAATATATAGTAATTATTAGATAGATATGTTTATTGTATATAATTTTAAAATAAATTGTATATTGATTTTATATAAGTTACTTGAACAACTTAATATGGTTAAAAAAATAATTAAATATAATTTTCTTTAAAGATGTATTAATTACTCGAATTAAAATTGATACATCATAATTATATAAATTAATTGTTTATTCATTTAATTAATTATTAGTTTAAATCTTATATATTTAAAATGGTAAAAAAAATTAAAATATAAATTAAACAGCAAAAAATAATAATAATAAATTATTAGAATATAAATATGATTTATTAGAATTTTTTATTTTTTAAAAAAAATTTAAATAAATTTAAAACAGTAAAAAGATTTTTTTTAATATCAATTATTTTTTATTTTTTTTTTAAAATTTTAAATATATTTTATAGGGATAATTTAATTAGGGTTTATAAAAGCCTATTCAAAATATCACACTTAGGAATTGTTTAATTAATTAAAAAAATTTCGTTTGTAACAGTGCTCCCGATCCCGCGATCCCGATCTCGCGATCGCGCGCTGCGGAGCGCGACGCCTCCGCCGTCGGTGGAGGCATCGCGCGACGCTTCCAGCTCCGGCGGAGGCACCGTGCGATGCTTCCGGCGTCGGCGGAGGTGTCGCGCGACGCTTCCGCCGCCGCGGGAAGCATCGCGCGACGCATCGCGCGACGCTACTGGCCACTGAAGCGTCGCGCGACGCCTCCACCGCCACCGGAAGAGTCCTGCGACGCTTCCGGTGGCAGCGAAATTTGTTCTCCTATTGTGCCGGTTTCAGTTTGTCACCGGAACGGTAAATTTTGACTGTTTCAGGCGGCACGGCTCGACACTTCAAACCTTGGTTGATTTAGTTTAATTAATTATCTAAAAAGTTTTTAAAAACAATTTTAAAAAAAAGGGCAGCCCGGCGCATAAAGTTCCCGCCATGCGGGGTCCTGGGGAAGGATCCATTGCACGCAGCCTTACCATGCTTTTTGCAAGAGGCTGCTTCCAGGATTCGAACCCGTGACATTTTTAAAAACAATTTAAAATGCAAAATTTAAATTTGATAAAATTGCTATTTAATATGAATAATATTTTTTCCATGTAAATTTGGTGACATCAAGAGAGATGGCCGGAGATTGTGCGAGCATGACTAAAAGGTTAGAGTTTGATGAGATTTTCATGCTTCTCCTCTTCCTCGTGTTTGTTCTCACCCTTAGTTTAAGTGTTAAGGAACAACTAAGTTCGACATTATGCTTTCCTTTGTGATTAAAGTTAAACATAATCTGTTTATTTTTAAATAATTTTAATCCATTTCATTAGAATATTGTTAAAGATACCGGATGATTGCAACAAGTGTTCATTTATCATATTTGATTTTTTTTAAAAAAATATAATTTTTTAAATTCAAATTTGATTTTATCAAATAAATTTTGAATCCAAAATTCTCAAATTTAATTAAGTTTAAGTCAAGTTTTATGTACTTAAAAACCAAATAAATTTAATTACAAAATTTAAAATCTAATTGAAACCTTTTATAATATTACATTCCAAATATGAAAAATCTTAGATCTCTATTTTTTTTTATTCTAATAATTGTAGGTACATGGAAGAAACAAAGCTAAATTGGAACTAAATAATAAAATTTTGAATTATTTATGTTTAATTTATCTTTTATCAAATAAAATACTTTTAATGCATAAGTTTTTTTATTAAATGCTCATGGACAAATTTTATATGCAATTATATAAACTTATAAAGTATACATTTATTTTAAACAAAATTACACCTCAACAATGGAAGCTTTTCAAACCTTTGAAATTATTGTATTATTGCATAATTCTAAAGCAAAACATGCCCTTTGTAGTGGATCATGGAAGTCTCATGTTGTCATTGCTCATTCGGTCATTCCAATGTCACACTCGCAAAAGTTGAATAAATATAAGTGCAAATCATTCTGAAACAGAATATTTCAACTTATGAATGAGAGTTAAAAATTAAACTTAATTAGTTGGAAAGATTTTTTAACTTTAAAAGTTAAAAACTGAGGTAATTAAATTAATCAACAAACATGCAGAAGAAACATGTATTAAATATATATTAACAATCTAATTAATTATTAACTATTAATTATAATAAAAAGTCAATTAGAAGTTACAACCTATATTATATTAAGATTAATATTTAAGTATCAAAATCATGCCGGCATGACACGTTAAAGTCCTAAAACCATATCGTTTCAGTCAAAGATCGAAACTCTAGAATGACTCCAGATTTTAAACTTTGATTCTAGGCACATTGACTCATATTCTTAGATCTTACACTTGCTTAGTGTTCTGCAGATTGCATTAAATCCATTTCATAGTTCTTGTGTACACATTTTGTCTCTATTAATACAAACACTTAGTTGGGTGCTTTATGCTGATTTTTCATAAGAAATGTTCAAAATCATTGGCTTAACTGGTAGCTATGTGCATTTGGCTCGGTAGTAGTGGTAGGATTCTATTCAACATGTTTGCCTTAGTAGTGGTAGGACCCTATTGGACATGTCAAATGAAGATGTCACTGTATGACGAGTCAAGTAAACTCTGTATGTAATTTAACATGATCAACGTTGAAATCTTTGAGGTCTCAGATTTCTTTTGAAATGTTAGATTAAGTTGACTACATATAAGTTCTTAGAAAATCTTGAGAATTTTATAAGATAGATACAACACAACCAAGCCTTTATTCAACTGTATGGATCCTCAAGTCATTGAGCTCGATCCCCTACTATATTAGCATTTATATTGAAATGAATTTTATCTTGTTTTATCGTTGTTAATCAAGTCTTCATTGGTCTCCCTTTTTCTAGATCAATGTGTGTATTTTTCTCGATCTCATATTACCTTTCTAGAGTATTTATTTGTCGCCTAATTTATTGTCCATACCATCTTAAACGCGTCTCTCCCTCAATAGGTGCAATTCTACTTTCTCTCTAATGTTTTTAATTTTTATTCCGTTCATCTTATATGTCCGCACATTCACCTTAATATCTCCATCTCTACGACTCTTATCTTCTCCTCGTGTACACGCTTCATAACCCAATATTCAACACCATATAACATAGTAGGTCTAATTGTCCTTTTGAAGAACTTCCTTTTAAATTTTAGAGAATTTTATAGGATAAATAAGAATAAGAAATCATGTAAGTTCAATGTTAAAACCTTGTAGAGGCAAACTATAAAGGGAGAATTTTCTTCAGAGAACTGAGAGTGTATTTGACTGGAGAGCCTAGAGATTATGTCAAGAGAAATAGATAAATTATAAATTCTCACAAAATATAGGTTGACACCATTGGATTCACGTTGACCCTTCTCATGTGTTGAACAAGTCAACTCTGATGCTTGCACTCTTCTTCTACTTTGCACATGTGTCAGACACTAATAGTCACACATAAACACATAATAGAATCCTCATATTTTTGTTGATCATGTTAATTTTTTTTTAGAAATAGCCATTGTTGGACATTTTGATCCACACCTGTGACACCTGAGTTAGATACTTACACGAGTTTGTGTAATCTGGACTCAACAACAATGCCCATAGCATACCTTTACAATAATATTGCTAGTAACATGCGTACAGCATACTTTTGGCCCAGACTTGTCATTATGTGTGAGTACTACAGATGATCAATAATCTTATGTCCAAGTATTGTTTTTGCAAGGTTTGGTTGGTCCCTATTATTTGTCATGAAACTACAAAGTTGCTGGAAGTTTATTTCTCTCTTTTAGTTCTAAACTTGTAATGCACTTTAATTGATTATTAGTGTATGCCTTTTAACTCTCATTGTACCTGATCTTGATGAATTATGCTTTTCACCTTTGAGTGTAACACATTACTTCAATTTTTATGTATTGTTTCAAGATGCTGCGATGCCAATCTGATTGAAATTCCAGTTGAAATAGAAACGCCAGATCATCATTATTACCATGTAAGTGCTGAATCTTTTCATTCAAATTTGTTTATTCAGTATTCAGGCAAAGTTCCAGATTTCTTTTATGTGTGGGAATCTTATGTACTCATTGAATGCTCTTGCAGCTTGCTTTTTTTACAACTAGAAAAGTGGAACCTTTGGAAGAATTGACATGGGTAAGTAGTTCTAAATTATCGAGTGTCATGTTAAACATGTTTCTTAGCTTGTGAGAACACAATAAATTTAATTCCAGTTTCTGAAGATTTTTTGCATTATTAAACACGAAAAATTCTTTAAGTCCCTGTTTTTCTGAGTGTAGGAAAATAATTGCAAAATTGTACCAAGAATTTCCAATTTATGTTACCTTGTTCTTATCAATGATGTGGAACTGGAAACATTTGACAAGATGGGCCAAACTTATGCATTGCATTTCTTAGTATGATACATAAGATGATTTCTGTTAATCATTTTACCCTTGTGTATTTTGTATTTTTTTCCTCATGTTATGTCCAAGGTTTAAAATCTCAACTCGTGCTGAAGTTTCGACTCCAGACCGGAACAATACGTTTTCGGTATCGTGCCGTGTCGATATACTTTATTTTTATTTATATATAGTAATTATTAAATAAATATGTTTATTGTGTATAATTTAAAAATAAGTTGTATATTGATTTTATATAAGTTCTCCATTATTGAATAATTTAATATTGCTAGAAAAAATGATTAAATATAGTTTCATTAAAAAATATTGATTTATCTATAACTCGGATTAAAATTGATACATCATGATACGTTACCTTATTAATATCAAAAGGAGGGGTGTGAATTAGAAGAAATATTAGTTCTTATAACATTCTACTTAGGTCAACTAACGCATAGATTAAATAATCATAATTATATAAATTAATATAAAGATATTATTTTATATATAATAATTATATAAATTAAATATTTATTCATTTAATTAATTATTAATTTAAATAATATATATTTAAAATAGTAAAATATATATTAGAATATTAATTAAACATTAAAATAAATAAATAAATAAATAATTTAAAAATAAAAACAAATAAAAAAATATTAGAATATAAATGTGATTTATTAGAATTTTTAAATAAAATTTAAAACAGTAAAAAAAATTCAGAATATCAATTATTAAAATTTATTAAATTTTTAAAAAAATTTACAATATTTTTTATATATTTTATTGGGATAATTTAATTAGGGTTTATGAAATATTGGGAATTGTTTGATTTAATTAAATTCACAGTTAATTTTCTTTGGTAGAGTAGCATTGCGCGAGTGTGACTCACGTGATGACTCACATGAAATTGTCGCGCGTACGGTGCCGATTTTGATCCCTTATTTTCAATCACTGATTATGTCTTTTACATTACTTATTAGCGGTTAACAAGAACATATTTAATGCTTAGATTTTCTTTCCTTAAACCTTAGACAATTTTTGTTCGAGTTTTTGTTTATGTGCAACAATGATTTTTTGTTCTAGATTAAGCTAGCACTTTGTTAGAACTTAATTTATAAATGTTAAGTACCATATAATATCACAAATCTAATGTTAAATATAGGTAGAGAAGACTAACTAGGTAATTTTCTCCTTCAACAGTTTAATAGAGTTCGGGGTTGAAAGATCTATCCTTATTGGTATTGTATGCTTCGTTGAGTAGCCACTCCACCATCGACATCATACCTATGGTGAAGGCACCATTGTTTTAAGTGTTGAGTCATCTTGGTTGGCACCGACAAAATTTATTGTTCCACTTGGTGATTGCCACACAAAACCCTTCAGCATGGTCCCATGGTGACATGATGATGTGGAAATTGAGAGGATAAAAGATGGAAGGAGAGAAAGGAGGAGAGGAAGGAGGAAAGGCATGCGACAATAGTTAGAAGTAGAGAAAATGAAAGGAAGAGAAGAAAAATCGAGCAAGAGAAAGATAAGGAGGATAGGAGAGGAGAAGAGGGATACTGGATAGGAAGAATTGCCGTGACGTTTGGTGGTGTGTGCCACAAGCACTCCATGTGATTAGGAAGGAACAGAGGTGCACTACGCAATCATGGAGGAATAAGAAGGAACGTGAGGAAAAAAGAGTGATAAAATAATTACTAAACTTATTCATAAGTTTTTTAAAATGCAATCAATCTAATAAATATGTCTGAACCAATATTTTATATATAAATTTAATTTAATTTAAATTGAACTTGATTTGAACCTACTCAAACCTAATCACCATGTCTACTTCATGGAAAATTAAAAATATTATTTAATCTATCTTAATTAGTAGTATTCAAATTAAAGAATAATTAAAATAAAAAATTAAATAAGATGAAATTTGAAAGATCATATGAGCAAGCAATAAAAAAATGTGATGAAAAAATTAAGGTTCAACAGGACAAGCTAAATCCTTAATGATTAAATAAATTTTATTTAATTAAGTTAAAAGTATTTTATTTATTTCCTTTCACTATTTTTAGTTCCTTTATTTGAAATATCAGAATAATTTTTAAAAGATTACATTTCAATTCAAGTAAAAGGATACAATTTTTTCAAATTCGATTAAGTCTATTTCAAGTTAATTTTTTTTACACTTTTATTTTAAAATTTTATACTTAAAATTAAATAAATTTAGTTATAAAATTAATGTAAGTGTAAAATATAATATTTTACATTCTAAATTAAAAAAATCCCATAGTTTTATTTTTCATATAATTGTGGTTACTTGAAAAATTAAAACCAAATTATTTTACTTTATCTAAGAAAGTTTTATTTTGGTTTTATCAAACAAAATATCAAATGATATTTAATTTACAAATTTTTAATTAAATGTTAATGAATAAATTTCAAATACAATTGCATAAACTCGTATAAATATACATTCATGTAAACAAAACAAGACATCCTTAATAATGAAAGTAAAAGTTGCATATATTACAAGTGTAAACTATTATGAAACAAAATAATTATGAAATTTACAAATGACTCATTTTAAAAAAATCAAAACTCAATTAGTTGCAGCCATATTGAATCAAAAAATTGAGTTGATTAAAATATTCAACAAATATAAAAAAACAATTATGTATTTGCAATTTAATTAATTATTAATTATTAATTAATTTTAATAAAAGCCAAATGTTAATATTAAGAATTCAATTAAATAAGTACCGAAATCGTTGGCATGACAAGGACGATCCCGTAGTCCTATTTTCTGGTGAGATACTAAAACTCTAGTATTTCCCGAAATTTGAACCTTGGTCTAGCTAAATCTGTCCTTTTGCATGAGTGGGTTTTTGGGGAGTTTATTCTTATTGATGCTCATGGAAGACTGAATCTTTTCTATGTACTCTTGCATAGTTTGTTTTCCTTTAATTCTTTGATAACATGTTCTTCAATGGCAGGATTATGGCATTGATTTTGATGATGATCATCACCCAATCAAGGCATTTAAATGTAGATGTGGAAGCAGACTTTGCAGAGATAATAAACGCCGAAGTAAGTTGTGTTCAAAAGCAATGTGACACCTATTAGTTGGATAATTCTTTTTTCCCTGCTTAAGAATAAAAATGAGTTGATCATTGGTAGTCCTTTGTAGCTTTATTGTATAGGATGTTCAATATTTTCTCTTTAATATGTGGTGCTACTAGTCAAGTCAAGCACAATCTTCAATAAAGTTCATTGCTTCTGAATGATGAAAATGCCCTCCCAACTTGGGCATTCCCTTCTAAAAGAAGGATTCCCATCCAATTCTTTTGTACTCTTAACTAAGACAATGTTTTCTGTTCTAGTTGTGACTAATTCTAAGCTCTTGTGTGGTGTCTAATCCCTTGTTTTAGCCTGCAGTGTGATGGCTGATTCATCTCGTCTCTTCTACCCCAGTCCTGCTGTGAAACTTCTATCATAAGCTTGAGAAAGCATACTTTTAAAACCATAGTAAAACATGTGGCTTCCTAATCTCTAAATGAGTTGAGACTATCTACTTGTTTAGATGAGGGATAAAATTGTTGTATTCTGTAAGTTTACCTCTGTTTGTTAGATTACATGAAATAGCAAGACCTAATCTTATGTTTTTTTTAATGAAATTATTTAGGCCATATTGAAGTTGTAACCCAATTAGGAATTTCTTAGTGTCTACTAAGTAGCAAAGTCTTCTACCCTCGTTGGCATTATCTCTCTAGTCTTCTTCCACAAGCAAAGGGACCCACCCCATTCCCTTCTTTTCCTCAATGTCTCTCCCCATCCTCACCTTGCAAGAGGGCCCCACTTCCTCCCTTGAGAAGCTTCCACACTAATTTTCTCACCATTCTCTTAGTAGGTTGATCTTTGAATATAAAAAACACAAATGGCTCATAAAAATACTTTGACTGCACTGAATTGCTGGCTAAATTAAGGACTTTGGCTGTGGTATATCTTCCTTTGGATAACTGGCGTGTGCAACATCGAGAAACAATTTTGGCCACGTCTTTTTTAAGGGCTAGGCCAATAGAAACATCATCAATTGTTGTTGTCTTATCCCTTCTAAATGACTCAATGCTATCTGGCAAACAAGGTAGCAAATATAAATCTGAAATTTTTGCATGAAGGATAGCCTTTCGTGAATAGCTTAAACTCCATTTGTACAACCACAAAAGAATATACCATTCTACTCAGTGAATCAAGTGCCTTGTTTTCAACAACACTTGATTTGTGTTTCATTACGGAGGAATATTCTTGCAAGAAGGCGACCCATTTCCAATGTCGATTATTTCCTTTGAGAGTTGATGTATTGAAGAGTTTGATGATAAGAGTATAGAACAAGGTTTTGTCAATGAACGTAATGTCTCCTACTATGAATAAAATACTATTCCGTGCCGGGCGAAACGGGTGAAACTTACCATTTCACCCGTACCCCGACACCGGAATGTGGCCAGCACTAACCGCCGCTGGGTTGACCCTGGCGACCCTCATGTGGTCGCGGAAGAGCCGCGATCCCACGATAATCATCGTGGGGCGCGGTGTCCCCAAAGAGCCGCGACCCCGTGAAACCCTGTGGCGACCCCCGTAAAAGCATTGCGACGTTGTGATGACCCACGCGGGGTCATAGAAGCGTTGCGACGCCTTGGCGATCCTCGTGGGCTCGCGGAAATGTTGCGACGCCCTGGTGACCCCCGCAGGATCGCGGAAGTGTCGCAATTCCCAAGCGCCCCTCATAGGGTTGCAGAAGCTTCCTGTGACACTTCTGGCGCCGCTAGAGGCATCGCGGGATGCCTTAGGTGCCGCTAGAAGCGTCCCGCAACCTGTTCTGATCGAAAATTAAAATTGAGATTTAATTACTTCAAATAATTTCCAACTAGAGTGTGATATTTCGAAGAGGCTTTTATAAATCCTAATTAAATTATCTCAATAAAATATATTTAAAATTAAAATAAAATTATTAATTGATATTGATTTTTTTTTGTTTTAAATTTTATTTAAAAATTCTAATATTTTTAATTTATATTTTGATTTTTTTGTATTTTTTTTACTATTTTACTGTTTTATTGTTTAATTGATACTTTGATATTTTTTATTATTTTAATATATATTATTTAAATAAATAAATAAATAGTTAATTTATATAATTATTATATATAAAATAACATCTTTATAATAATTTATATAATTATGATTATTTAATCTATGCGTTAGTTGACCTAAGCAGAATATTACAAGTACCAATGCTTCTATCTGATTCACATCATTCCTTTTGGTATTAGTAAGGTAACATATTATGATGTATCAATTTTAATTTGAGTTATTGATAGATCAATTTTCTTTAAAGAAAATTATATTTAATTATTTTTTCTAACAATATTAAATTGTTCAACAATGGAGAACTTATATAAAATCAATATACAATTTATTTTTAAATTATATACAATAAACATATTTATCTAATAGTTACTATATATGAATAAAAAAATACTGAAATCATATCGACACAACATGATACGAAACCATATCATTCCGGTCTGGCACCGAAACTTGGCAGGGGTAGAGATTTTATACCTTGGTTGCCTATAGCGCAAAGCTCGAATTAATGCATAATTTTTTTTTTTGTTATAAGTGGAACAATGCTGTTGTCTCAGTCAACATTTTACTAAAACAATGCAATTGGATTCCCTTCCTCACTTAATATGCCTCTGATTCGAACATTAGATACATCACATTCCACTTTAAAAACCTTGGAAAAATTTGTTAGTTAAAGAATTGATGTGTCAGCTAATGTTTTCTTTCTTCAAAAGCTTGTGAAGCCGTATTGGTCCAAACAAACTGATATTTCTTCTTAAAATCAAAACTTTTAACGAATGACCGATATAATGTTACTAGGCCACGAAAGCTAACGTCTTATAGTGTCATAGATAATAACCACTCTTGTATGGTTTTTAGCTTGCTTGAATGCTTAATCCTTTAGATTACACCATAAAACTCGAGAATATCACAGATGAAGTTATGAAGTTGTATTTCTTCAAATTTATGTAAAGCTTCTCCTTGTGAAGAACTTTTATAAATGGTCTACTCTATTCTTGCTATAAATTTAGATAACATTGAAATAAATAATAAGTTATTTTTTTATTAATTGTTGCAATACATAATTCATATGTGCATGAATGTTTTAGGAGTGTTTGAAAGGCCAATAAACATGTTGACTCATTCATAAAGGGTCATCTTTAATCTTAAAAGTTATCTTCCATTCATTTTCTAGGCCTTATGTGTATTTGATGATATCCACTTTTCAAATCATTTTTTGAAAAGATACAAGAACCAACCAACGTATCCAACCAATATGGGGGAATAGGGAATCAATATTTGATAGTGATAATATTAATTTCACGATTGTCTATGCACATGCCCCAACTACCATCTTTTTTTGTTTCAACAATGCAGGGGACAATACACGGACTTAGATTTTCACGAAGAGTTCTTGGAATTAGTGATTATGTTGAGCTTGAAGATAGCTTATTCAACTTTGTAGTCACTCATAATCTACCATTAGATAGACTTATGGTTTAGCCATCTCTCTCTCACTCAAATGCCGATAGAGGGTGATAATAACCCCTCATCGAGAACCAGTAGTTTTCAAAAAATTTTCATTTCTTTAAATATAACTTGATTTGAATGTAATTGATGACCCAACTAAGTTATGGTACTGTTATAAGTTATGGTACACTAAAGTTATGAAACACAAGAATGAGTAAAATAAGAAATGAGTAAGTATTGTTATAGATAGTTCGCTAAGGATGAAGTAATATGGGTAGTTAGAAAGGAGGATAGGATTATAGCTCTCAAGATAGTGGTGGCAGAAGAAACTATTAATCTAATTAACTTATATGCATCTCAATTAAGATTAAATGAAAACATCAAATCTAGATTTTGGGATGGCCTAGATGAGGTATTACAAAATATTCCGCTAACCGAAATAATTTTAATAGATCTAAATAAGCATGTCAAAAAAAAAAAAGGCAGCCCGGTGCACGAAGCTCCCGCTATGTGGGGTCCCGGGGAAGGATCTATTGTACGCAGTCTTACCATGCTTTTGCAAGAGACTGTTTCCAGGATTCGAACCCGTGACCTTTTGGTCCCAAAGCAACAACTTTAACGTTGCGCCAAGGCTCCCCTTCATTTAAATGAGCATGTAAGAGTGAAAAATGAGGAATATGATAGAGTGCATAGGGGTTATGAGTTTCGAACAAGAAATAAAGAAGAGAAAACTATATTGGATTTTGTGACAGTATACGATCTTATACTAGCTAATACATTTTTTCAGAAAAGAGAAGAACACTTGATCAGATTTAAAAGTGAAAATAATAAGTCAAATTGATTTTCTTATGGTTTGGAAAAAAGATAGAAAATTTGTAGTTAATGTAAGGTCATCTTTGGAGAAATCTTAACAACCCAACATAGGTTAGTAGTGTTGGATATGTGCTTTAAGCATAGTATATGTTGGACCCCCGTGGTAGTTTTGATGTGATCAACCAGGTTGGTTAGGTCCTGCTGTGTTTGATCCCTGTGTCTGAGTGTGCAGGAGCTTAGGAACATAGGAAGTCGAGCGGAAGACGCAGCTAGCGAGAAGGACGGCACGGGAAGGGAGCCGACGGGCTCGGTGCGTCCGAAGGACGAGAGAGCTGCGGAAGAGTACTCCGATGGGCGTGAAGAGCGTGCGTGGCGTTCGAGGGACGTTAAGCCGGGACGGAAGGTTGCTCGAGGAGAAGGCCGGGAATTGGGTTCGGGTGAACCTTATTCCGGTTGGCCGCAATCACCCAAAAGAATGGAGCATCGGAAGCTGAAGAAACCAAGCTGAAAAATGGAGCTGCCAGCTTGGAGGCGCCTCCATCATGAAGGCGCCTTCAACAGGTTAGATTTGACCGTTTGCGTTGTGGATAAAGTTTTATCCGCTGACCGAGCTGGAGGCGCCTTGAACCTTGTTGGAGGCGCCTTGGACCCTCGGGATAGACTTTCCAGGAGCTATATAAAGGCCCCTGGAGCTAGGAATGAAAAAACAACTCAAGCATCCAACTTGTAATCAATTCGTAGCAACTAAGTGAGCGTTCTAAGTGTAAAAAGGCTTCTCCGCCTACAGTAAAGGAGATTCTGCTAGTAGAGCTTTTCATCGCCCTGGATTAACAACCTCCTTGGTTGTAACCAGGTTAAATTCTGTTTCTGTTTCTTTTTTTGTCTCCTTAAGTTACAATGAAGAATATCCTCCTTGGTTGTGGATATTCTTATTACAATGAAATATGATTTTGCAGCGCCGAAAGATAAAGAAGAAAACACATGGAGCAAGGAGCAAGCCGATTTCGTCGCCAACGGAAAGGCTGAGTTCCATCTACTCAGTGTACTGCCACCTCAGGAGGTAAATCGGATTGGAAGCTACGACTCCGCGAAAGATCTCTGGGAAAAATTTCTGGAGCTTCACGAAGGTACTTCCGAAGCGAAGCTAGCGAAGCGCGACATTCCGGAACCAATTAACGAACCTCCGGATGAACCAAGGCGAGAAGGTAGCACAACTCCAAGCGAGAATCAAGGAGCTGATAATGCAACTAACAAACCTTGGAGAAGAGGTAACCAACCGGGATTCTATCCGATACGCGCTCAATGTCTTCCCTAGAACTCCAGAGTGGTCTCCTTAGTAGATGCGTACTACATTTCTAAGGATCTCGAGGTAAGTACTTTAGAACAATTATTTTCCACTTTTGAACTTCACGAGTCTCGAGTTTCAGATCCCAACGGAGCAGAGAAGTCAAGTCAGAACATTGCCTTAAAGGCAAAGATGAACAGTTCTGACTTCGAAGCCTCAGTTGACGAGTCCGAAGTGGCACTTCTGGTAGGACGCTTCAATAAGTTTTTCAGTACTAATAAATTTAAATTGCAGAGGCATCATCGAAAGAAGAGGACGGTTCACTGCTATAACTGCAACGAAGAGGGGCATATCAAAGATGACTGCCCAAAGCTAAAGAGAAAGGAGAGAGAAAGGGGAAAGTCAAAATACAAGAAGCTAGAACCCTCCAAACACAAGAACCTAAAGGCCACGTGGGATGATTCGTCATCCTCTGAATCGGAAGTTGAAGAATTCTCGGGACTAGCACTGATGGCCAACCATCAGCTAGAAGAAACGTCCAGCTCAGAGATGAGCATCGACGAAGGGGGAGGAACGTCAGAAGAAAGCTGTAGTGAAGGGTGTGCGTCACCAAATCAGGTAAGTAAGGTACGCAATCTGACCCCGAATCAATCTTTTAGATTTATTAAAGCTCTTTCTAGAGAATTAGTTAAATTAGAAAAAGAAAATTTGAAATCAGAAAATGAAAATTTAAAATTAGAAATTGAAAAATTAAAAAATGATGCATGCTTAAAGAAATTTTCAAAGTCAAAAATTAGAATTTATGGTAAATTAAATTGGTATATAAGGAAGCATCAAGGTCAACTTTGGAAAATACCAAGAAACTATATACCCCCTAGATTTTTGAATAATCCTGTAGGAAGGAACCTCTATTGGGTTCCAAAATCTGTGCTTAATTAATTTTTCAAAAATTAAAAGCTTACAGTGAGAAAATTAAACATTGAAATTCTTTATGGAAGCTTTGTCTAAGTGGTTGTTGCTCCAATAACCAAGAAGGCCTAGTGCCTCGCCACGACATGGAAGCTAAAATATTGAAAGAAAATGTTTAATTAACTTTCTGAAAAAGCATTAAACAAGAATTAAATAATGCTTTGAAAGTTTATCAAATATTTGTTAAAATAAAAAAAAAAAAATTCCTTAGAAATTTTCTCTTGAAAAATTCTAACTTATGTTTTTTGGTTAGAAATTTTTTTTTCTGAAAAACTTCATTTGACTTAACTGTTTTTTTAGGAACATTTAAAAAAAAAATTTACTTAGGATTTTTTTTGACTTAGAATTTTTTTTTTAAAAAAAAAAAATTCAATTTAACTTCGAAATTTTTTCAAAAATTCATTTTTACTTAGAAAATTTTTTTTCCAAAGATTTAATCTTCCTTGAAAATATTTTACTTAAGACCCCATTTTTGCTGTGATCAAAGGGGGAGAGAAAAGTACAAGTTTAGGGGGAGTTAGAAATATTTTTCTGTTATTTTTATAAAATGTGTTGCAATTTTACTAATTGTAAAAATTAGTCTTAACTTGTTAGTTTAGTAATTTTTTCTTTAAAATTACTGTTTATGTCTATTTTTAACCCTAACTTGAATTTGTGTTGATGTACATCAAAAAGGGGGAGATTGTTGGACCCCGTGGTAGTTTTGATGTGATCAACCAAGTTGGTTAGGTCCTGCTGTGTTTGATCCCTGTGTCTGAGTGTGCAGGAAGTCGAGCGGAAGACGCAGCTAGCGAGAAGGACGGTACGGGAAGGGAGCCGACGGGCTCGGTGCGTCCGAAGGACGAGAGAGTTGCGGAAGAGTACTCCGGTGGACGTGAAGAGCGTGCACGGCGTTTGAGGGACGTTAAGCCGGGACGGAAGGCTGCTCGAGGAGAAGGCCGGGAATTGGGTTCGGGTGAGCCTTATTCCAGTTGGCCGCAATCACCCAAAAGAACGGAGCATCGGAAGCTGAAGAATGCCTCAAAAAGGAGTCGCTTGGAGGCGCCTCCAGTCCATCTATTTAGCCTTCAACAGGTTAACTCTTCCTTGTGCTCACTTGGGTGATCATCCTGTTATGGATAAAGTTCACTTGAACTCAACTTCGACCTTGGAGGCGCCTTGGACCCTCGGGATAGACTTTCCAGGAGCTATATAAAGGCCCCTGGAGCTAGGAATGAAAAAATAACTCAAGCATCCAACTTGTAATCAATTCGTAGCAACTAAGTGAGCGTTCTAAGTGTAAAAAGGCTTCTCCGCCTACAGTAAAGGAGATTCTGCTAGTAGAGCTTTTCATCGCCCTGGATTAACAACCTCCTTGATTGTAACCAGGTTAAATTCTGTTTCTGCTTCTTTTTCTGTCTCCTTATTTAGTTGTTATTTTATTGCTAATTTAAATTCTGAGTTGAAATCCGAGGAGGGTATAGTTTTTATTTTTGTTTTCAGCAATTCACCCCCCTCTTGCCGGCCTCCGCTGCACCTACCGTATATATAAAAGGAAAATGTGCATGACTCTTAGAATTAAGTGGTGAAAGTTAAAGGATAAGAAACAAAACATATATAAGTAGAAATACACGACGACTCATATATAATATGGGATAAAATGCCATTAAAGTTGAAAATAATAGCTAATAGTGCAATTGGTGAGTCAAAGGGATGTGTGTCCCCAAGTAAAAAATTTTAGTGGTGGAATGAGAAAGTACAAGAGAGAGTGTAGAAAAACAAATAACCTATAAAGTATTATACATTTGTAAGAATAGCAAAATTTTAAAAAGTATACAGTAGCCAAGAAAGAGGCCACAAAAGTAGTGAATGAATCTAAGAATCAAACTTTTAAACGTTTATATAAAAAATTTGATACAAAAGGAGAAAGTGACATTTACAAATAGATCAAGCGGAAAACAAGAGATCTTATCAAATAAGATGTATTAAAGATGAATGCAATAAGAACTATTAAATGATGAGGAAATAAAAGAGCATGGAATTGGTATTTTCATCAACTTTTTAATGAAGATTTGGATGATCAACTTAACTTAGGTAGTTTAAGTAGCTTAAATTAGTATAGAAATTTAAATTTTTATCGTAGAATTCAAACTTTAGAAGTAGAACGGGATTTAAGTCGGATGCAAAATGGAAAATTAGTTGGACCAAATGATATTTTGATAGAGGTATGGAAGTGTCTAGGGAAATAAGGTATTTAGTGATTTACAATGTTATTCACATTGAAAACGAAGGCTGAATAATGGAGGATAAGTACTCTAGTTCCCTTATATAAGAGCGAAGGAGACGTATAATATAAGGGTATTAAATTAATAAGTCATTCCATGAAATTTTGGGAAAGAGTAGTAGAAAAAAGACCAAAGAAGGAGACTATAGTGATCGAAAATCAATTTTGATTTATGTTTGGAAGGTCAACAATAGAAGCTATACATCTTCTAATTGGAAACTAACGAGAATAGAAGCATGACTTACACATGATATTCGTTGATTTAGAAAAAGCTTATGATAGAGTCCCAAGAGAAATTATATGGAGAATTTCATAAAAGAGAAGTGTTAGCATAACGTATATTAAATTAATTAAAGACATGTATGCCGATATAACGACAAGAGTGAAAACTTCAGGCGGATTTATCGAAACATTTCTCATAAATATAGGGTTACATCAAGGATTAGATTGTCCCTGTCTTTTTACATTAATTATCGACAAACTCATTGCACATATCCTCCCATAAATTTAGGGTTACATCAAGGTTCAGATTGTCCCTATTAATCAGGGACGAACTCACTAGACATATCTAATGATTCAATACTATTGTGTTTATTGTTTGTATATAACATGATTTTAGTAGATGAGACATGTGAAGGAGTAAATGCTAAACTTGAATCTTAGCGGGAAACATTAGAAGTAAAAGGTTTTAGACTTAGTAAAGTAAAGGCAAAATATATGGAATTTAAATTTAACAATAATAAACATAATGAGCTAATTGTTAAGATAGAAGATGACTAATTGTCTAACTAATGACTTTAAGTATTTAGGATCATTTTTGTAAAAGGATAGAAGGATTGCGAAAGATGTGGTACATAGAATATGAGTAGGATGATACTCTAAGACTTAATAGAAAGTTTTACAAAATAGCGGTTGGATCTGTTATGTTATATGAAATTGAATGTTGGGCTATGACTTAAGCACATGAGCAGAAGATGAGAGTTGTAGAGATGATGATGTTAAGCTGGATGCGTGGACATACACGGATGGACAGGATAAGAAATGAGAATATTAAAGAAAAAGTCAGGGTTATACCTATTGAGGAAAAACTCCGGGAGACATGTTTAAGATGATACGAATATATAGAGGATAAAAAAAATGCTCTAGTTGGGCAATCCAAAACTATAACAAATGTGCACATTAAGTGAGGAAGAGTAGACGAAAAAAAGACTTGGTTAGTAACAATAAAACAAGATAAAATTTATTTAAATATAAATCACGATATAGTAGGATATAGAGCATGTAGAAGGATTTCTATAGCTGACCTCATCTAGTGTGATAAGATTTAGTTGTCGTCGCCATCGTCGTCGTTGTCAATGACGAGACAACTAGCCCTTTACCTTTAAATATTCAAAAATACAATTTTGTTGAATAATATATTACTATTCCCTAGTGCAGTATATCTATATTAATTAATATGATTTTATTATGGATTATGATATATTTTATCTTTCTATTTAAAACAATAAATATGATTTATTGTCAATTAATTATCGAATACATACAATATGGAAAGTTTCAATATGTTTCTATAAAATAGCAAGAAATTGATATTATCTATTTGATTCCTATCTCATGATATTTTGATAATCTGTTATTACTGTTAATATGATTTTATTATTGATTGTTCATTTTATTTATCATTAATAATTTGGCATAAGGTACATGATATGGCATCCATTTTAAGTAAGATTACACAAGCGTATCCATATAGAGTATGCCGATGCATACATAATTATATTGATAATAATCTATAATATGTGTCAAAAAATATTATTTTATATCTCAAATAAATCAGCCTCTGCAGTATAAAGAAAATTTACATCTATCACTTAATGGTTAAATTAACCATCGTTTCTAATTGACCCATAACTTTTTAAAACATTTTTTATATGAATCTAAGCAATTTACATAACAGAAACAAATATTAAATAACAACTAAATGTTAATCACCTGCCACAATCCACATAACAAAAAGTTTTTCTTGGTTAGAAATGCTTGCTTTTCTTTTGTCTATTAGCAAAATATATTTAATCAATATAAACTTTGATTTGAACTTTAAGATGCTAAGGATTCATTTAGCTTGTATAATCTGTATGCAGCCGTAAATGGATATTATCTATCTGATCCCTCGTTGCATAAATATATGTGGCTACATAGGCAACTTAGGCAAGGGCTTTTTAAACAATGCTTTTATGAGTTTTTTAAAATCATATTTTATAATTTATATAGGAAAGAATTTGATTTGATTTTTTTTTTAAATTTTCCCAACTAGTTTTGACTTCGTCCATTCTTTCAATTTGATACAACTAATACTTGGATATTTTGTCATTTGATCTTCATGCTAACACCAATTATCGTAAGGATGAGTCCTTGTCTGTGTAAGAAAATGTTCACTTGTAGATCCAGAATAATTTACTTCTCCTTGGGTTATGCTTATGTAAAACACTAGGACCAACATCTCTTGTTGTTTCTCATCCATCATGAAATACTCATTCACTAACAGCCTTAAATCCGATGGTGCTATCAGAACCAATATCAAACTCAAGAGATCCAGTTCTCCCTAATGGGCATAAACATTTGAAGTTCTTATTGGGTCTCATTGGGAGTACAATCATCTCATTTCTCCACCATGCCACTTAACATGATTTATTGACTATATATAACTTCTCATCAAATAAAATCAATCAGGCTTCATCAGTAATGCTCCTCTGTAACTCTCATATGCAGAATGCCTCTCGTATATATTAAGCATACACAACATGATTGTTCATTACTGGTATACGTCGTTGCTCCTCAGATAATGTGGGATAAACTTGTCATATATCACCCCTTCTCCACATATCCCAAAGTTTCCAAGTGTTATGAAGAATTTCAATTTTCAAGTTGCTAAGTTATTGCTTGCTTGATGATCTCCACAGTGGCATCCACGTTTCACTGTAACTTCTGATTGTCCCCCAACATTGATCATAATTAGTATTAGATCAATTGAATATGAACTATTTCAGGCATTGCTCTAGAATGCAATGATTGATCTAGATTTGCTATCACTACCACTTCTTGATCCATTTCTTATATGTTAAAATCCCTAATTCCATGTTTTCTGGTTCATATGCATCTTCACATCTGATAGACAATCACAATTTAATTTCTAATCTTCGCTTTTTTAACCTTACTATTTGTCTCTAATGTTAACACTTCTCATTTAAAGGACCATATTCTTTTGATACATGTTTATTGTTCTTAGTCAAAAATCTTTATGCTTCACAATTTCTCATGAAGGTATTCCCTATTTTTCACTCTATGGGGTCCTTAAATAATTATGTAACCTGTTGTCCTTGTCATTGTTGACTCTATGGAATTTATTACATAGATGATCAAATCTTCTCTAATGCCCTTGCTACCACTAGCATAACCCCTTACCAATGGCATCATTGTCTTGTTAATGTCTTTTGGTTAAAATAATAAAGATAATCAGTGTTTCAGTCTCACTAACCTAGTGCCAGTGTGAAGCATTTGACTTGGCGGGCACTATCATTCATTTTTGAAGTTAGCAAACCCCACCATCCATCTCTGAACTTGGAAAAAACCACATGCATCATTTTCCTTTAGTACTCATGAGCATACTTTATCCCTTTGGTGTTCACTCATATTTGAGGTCCTAGACCTATCTCTACTGACAGACGATTCATTATTCTGTAGACTGTCTTGACATGACATGACTTTCTTGTTGAGAAGTTAGTATGATGTACTTAATATAGAAATGACAGTTTTCTAATTCTATCAAAAGATAGTGATAATACTTGTGTAGATGCAAATAACTTTTTTTTGTGTGTGTGTTTACAAGGTATCTTTCACTAGATCATATGTTCGTATACACATTGTAATCATGGTGTCACAAAAATGCAAGAATCAGAATCCTCTTCATATCACATGTTCTATGATGTTTTTTGTATATATGTACCTTAACTATATTGGGGAGATGTTCTCACTTTATATTATCTCATTATTTTCATCTCAATTGTTCTTAATGGGTAAAATTTCACATTTCTTCTTCCAATATAAAATGCTTTTTCTTGCTGCTTAGGGGTTTTTGGTTGTTTATGCTCTGTACATGGCCTTGCCTTGGACTAGGATATGACAAAATTAGCTGTAGATCTACTTTTTGCATTTTTCATGGATTTGCTCCTAAGTTACTAGAAGTGTTATAATTTAGTATTTCTCAGTTTGTAGGTTTATACAATGCCACATCTTTTGAAACTACACTTTGTTTCTCAAACTATTTATTGTACTCTTCACCATCTCCACTTGACATCATAAGTTCCATCAACTCTACTAGGGGTATCCGCTACCACTCCATTAGATGTTCATTGTTATTGTAGTGAAACCCAATCAGATTCTTAGTGGTCGCTTGTAACTCTTTCATGAGGCTCTCTGACACTAGTACCTCCTTCATTCATCCTTGATTGCTGCTCTTCAGCAAGGTAAGTGTACTTTCATTATGTACACTTGTAAGTGTACCTCCTTCATTAAGTTTTCTTTAAAAATTTATGCTTGGATTTTTGCATACCCTTGTTTTTGTCATCTATGAGGATTTCCAGATCGCACCATGAAGCCAAAACCATTGCAAGAAATATGAGAATTTGTTTTGCCATTGCATGGTGTAGAACCTGTTTCCTGTTTTACAATCAATTATCTGTCTGATGGTTATATTGGTTGATATAGTTAGATCAAAACGGGTACAGTTAGATCAATTTCCTTCAAACCTAGTATATGGGTAAACCTAAAAAGGAAAATCATTAATCTAAACAAAATCATTGGATGTGGTTTGAAAAGTTTGTCATTAGGTCACCAAGTTGTCTGAAGTTTACTAAGATTAGATCATTCAATCTTTTGTCCAACAATAGTGCTACCAAGATTATAATTTTGCCAATCTATGCTGATGCCATTAAAACGATATGACACATCATTAAAAAATAAACCAAAAATAAAATTTATCATTTCAAGATTTCTGAGGATATGTTATTTCCTCGGTGTGGAAAATGCTTATTTATAGCTCTGAACAGTTAGTGTTGGATGCCTGTCCATGTAAAAATTTAATTGTCATTGATTGGCAACGTATATTAAAGGATATCCAGGGAAAGGATTACCCTCAAGAAATATGAAATTCAAATTTTGATACTCTTTTTGATGGATATGCTGGGTTCTCTGTTGGCATAATTTCTACTTCAAATTCTATATGCATGTCAGAGGTAATATAGTTACATGAAAAAGGATGAAGCTACATGTGATAGCACCTTCTAGTTAAAGCATACAACATAAGTTTACATGACGATTTAGTTTTACAAGCATCAAACAATGAATATGCATTACAACAATAAGCAACTATTTACATTGCAATGAATTTGGTGTTTCATGGATGCATTAAACACATTTAAGTATACTGTCACTATTTTGAGATGCCATGTTTCCTAGAAATCAATGGACCATATTCTCCTTTAGAAGAAAAACTTGTCTAGATTTTTACCAAACTATTTTGGTGGCTCAGTTTATATCTATGCGACAACTTGGGCTTGGTCAATATCTATCCTCTATTTCTATTTTGAGGGGTAATGTTTGACATCAAGAGTAAGAATAAGTTTTGGTTGTCTCTATGCAACAACTTGGGCATAGTCGATATTTAACCTCTAGTTTGAAGGGAGTGTTTGATAAAATAAGAATTGACCTACTTTCATGCGTTTTTTGATTAAATTAGTTCATCCCAATATGTATATTTATGTTTGCTATCGGAAGTATATCAAGGCTATCTATTTTACCTGCTTTCTACTATCTTAAACAAAGTAGTACAATCCTACTTATCCTAATCAAATTATAAGTAATGAGGCTATTACAATCCACTATACATTTTATGAAAAAGAATAGTTCTCTACTATTGATCCTCTTATGCAATGTTTTTTGTCAGGGACCCGATCAAGAGCATCTGCAAGGTAGTTGACTGGACTTGAAGCTATAGACTTCGAGAGAATTTTGGGTTCATTCCAAATGAAAGTTTTTGTTAGCACTAACAGATAGTCAATAGAAGCTGTTGTTGTGCAAATTAGATAGAAATCCCAACGTTTTTTTTGGAATGAGCATTATCTGGCACTTTCTTAGCTTGGTTCCAACGTTTGGTACTTGCGATGGGATATTTGACGGGATATTTTGTAGGTATCAAAATTGCCTATGCAAGCCACTTCAATCATAAGTAGGTGTTTGTGTATCAACGTTTGCATCAGGAGGATCTTTGATTGGCAAATGCAGTTCCTTATGTTCTGTGCTAAGTGATGGATAGGATTCAAATTCTAAGCAAGCTAACTGTTTTTATATATATATTATTTGCACTCTCTTATTCCATGTACATTTTTTTTAAAAAAAAATCATATATAATAGTTTTTTAAATAGTGTATGCTTGAATATTTTTCATCAATATCAATGATAGATATTGATGAACCTCTGCAAAACTTTGAACCTTGTAGATTATCTACGAGGCATTCGAACATTTAATTTTTCTACTGCATGATTATAAATTTGCAGCTTAGTTGAGCATTATCTTTTTCCATTATACTTTAGATGATCTGATTGTTTACTTTTGTTGCTGCTTTTAGTTTATGGAAAGAAATTGGTAGGGAGTGATATATTTATTACTAAAAAATAGAGTGAACGTGAAATTGATAGAGAATAGAATACAACTAATTTCTTATGTTGAGTTCGTTGCATGAAATCAAATAAATAATAAATGGGATTGCTTTACTTTTCTTTTGGTTGATGAATAGCTATTTCTTATGTTAAGTTTGTTGCACAAAATAAAATAAAAAGTGAATGAAATAACAATTACTAGGCAACTTAGCAGTGAAAGAATGCAAGAGAAAAAAGCGTTCTTGGTGTGGCTCATCGCATGCATAGTTGCATTAGAGAAATGTTACAAGGAAAAAATTTGGAATAATTTTTTTTTTTAATGAAAACAAAATCTTTATATGAAATGATTAGCCGATTTGGCCTAAGTGGTCTCTTCAATTAACTAATCTATTTGATTCCTGTTGACTAGGTTTATTAGCTTGCTTGCTTGATTTCTCAATTTGATCAATTCACTTTATCAGTTTAATTTGCTTGCTCGATACAATTAGTTTGCTTGCTCAATCTAATTAGCGTGTTTGGCTTGTTCGACATGACCTATCTAATCTCCTCAATCGATTCACTTAGAACATTTGCCTCGCCTAGCCTAATTGGTTCATTCAACTTATTTAGCACGAACAATATGCCCAACTTAACCAACTCATTTTGTTTGAACGGAATTGCAATGTTGGGAAGATTGTATGAACACTTAGTTGATTACTTTATCTAATTCAATTGAATATATTAATGATTAGTTGATTCTAACTAAATTCTTCATTAATTAAAATAATTAAATCATAATTATCCATTTAGAAAAATGAACACTTAATCAATCATTAATCATCTCCCAAGCTATCTACATCCAATGCCAAAAACTAGAGTATGCTGATATTGTAGGCTTTCAAATATGTGGTGATGAACCTAAGTGTTCCCATGTTTTAATCTCGCATTAAGATCTTTTTTATTGGTTTAGGTATGCAAGTTTTGATTCATTTGAAATAGTCATCACATACGGAAAAGAGCATCAATTGAGAGCTTTCTACTAAACTAGGAGTGATAAATTCTCTATTAATTATAAAAAATTGTAAAGATATCTAACAAGCAAGGTAAAATCTGTCACTCTGACGGCTTACACGATCTATGTTATTGAAAGATAGTAAATTAGGTACGGGACAAATTCCTATGTGAAAGAATATTTTTCATCTATTTCATCGGAGTTCAACCCTTTTTCCATGCTACAAATCTATATGTGGTTCTCTAACAGTCCCACAATGTGGTTGACTATGCATCATTTTTTTTAAAATTTAATTAGTAATAGGTGTTTAGTTTACGTTGACTAATATTGAGGGTGATTGACTTGGCTTAGATGGATCCTATGAAAATTTTCTACTGATCATTAGGATAAATTTAGAAATATTAATATCAGGCGACCCAATAATTTAATATTTTTAGATCAATCATCTATTAAAAAAAATTCATTTATTAATTTATCAAAATTAAAACTCCATCGATATATGATAAACTAAGAAGCACTCTATTACTACACCATTTCCCAAGACAGTTGACTATGCATCACTGCGTCTACATGTGTGAGATTGCTTGTTGGTATCAGATAGCATACCCATAAGAGGTATTGATCATATTATGAAGTTAATACCTTGTATCAAGATTACTATGACTAAGGACCTTTTTAATAACATCGCCATATGTTGTAACATCATCTCACGTATATATTTTGATTTATCATTAAAGCAATGATGCTATTAGGATAATTTAATGAAATTGTGAATAAAAGAACAATATCATTCATATAACTTGCAATTATATTTTATAGCGATTATCTTTGGGAACTTAACACTAATAATTCTTGATTGCACTAAGGGTTTTCAATCATGTATCTTATTTTGAATGATTAAACACGACTAAATAATGTTTATGCGATGATAACACATTTATTGAGTAGATCAACTATGTTACTCTCTCAGTAGATACTCTCTTCCTATGATGTTTCCACACTTAATAAACTCTTTAATAAGATGGAATTATTTGAGTATATCTTTAGATATCTGATGAGGTTGTGATTCTTCAGCCTGCCCATAGATTTGTTGTAGTCATATCTTTAGGGTGATGTTTGATTCTCTCTTAAGAATTAGAATGAGAATGAGTATCATAATATTATGGAATGAGAATTAGTACGAGCTTGAGTATCATTCTTAAAAATAATATTTGGCTAGTTGAATATTTTCAATCTTAATGAACCTAAATTTTTTTTTACCCTTAAAGGAAAATAAGAGAAAAAATTAGATGGGAGAGAAAGTTGAATGTGAGAGAAACATATGATGAGAGAGAAAGTGTGATAGGAGAGAAAGTAAAGAGAGAGAAAGTGTGATGAAAGAAAATGAGGAGAGAGAGCGTGATAGGAGAGATTGAGAAGAGAAAAAGTATGATAAGAAAGAAAGTGTGCTGAGAGAGAAAGAATGATGAGAAAAAAATGAAGAGAGAGAAAGTGTGATGAGAGAAAATGAGAGATTGAGGAGAGAGAAAGTATGATGAGAAAGTGTGATGAGAGAGAATGTATGATGGGAAAAATGAAGAGAGGGAAAGTGTGATGAGAGAAAATGAGGAGAGAGAGTGTGATGGAAGAGAATAAAGAGAGAGAAAGTGTGATGAGAGAAAAAGTGGAGAGAGAGTATATAAGAGAGATTGAGGAGAGAGAAAGTATGATGAGAAAAATAATGAGAGAATGAAGAGAGAGAAAATAAGGAGAGAGAGAGTGATGAGAGAGAATATAGAGAGAAAATAGTAGAGAATGTGTAATGAGAGAGAATGAGGAGAGAGAAAGCATGATGAGAGAGAATAAGGAGAGAGAGAGTGAAATAAAAGAAAAATTGAATAACTATACTAAGGGTATTTTCTTCTAAAACTTAATTCTCATTTCCATTCCATTAAAACTCAAGGGAGAGAGTGAGTTTCATCCATACCCAAGTTTTTAGATTTCATTCCAAAATCTTGATTCTATTCCCATCAACCAAACACAAGATTTGGGAATGAATCCATTCCCTCATTCCCAAACCCTTAAACCAAACGTCACTTAGATCTCTGATGAGGGTTGACTTGGTTTTAAGTATATAGGTTAAAAGCCAATGCCAGACAGGTCACATGCATACATATTTGATCGATCCTACCATCGAAGCATGTCACAATGATTCCTTGCAAGATTGAAATCGATCCCTTCTTGGTTGCTTTCCTACATAAATACTTTGTCAATGGAAAGTCCCAACCAAGTCTTAGATCTACCCTTTGAACTCTTATAACTAGTATATAGTTTTCCTTTCCTAGATCGTTCATAGAGAATCTTATTGAGAGTTAAATTTTGATGCATTACAACATTAGGACTTCACTCCCAATAAGCAAAATGCCATTAATATAGCTAGAGACCTTATTGACAACTAAATTTTAATAGATTACAATGTTCGAATATCATTCTAAATAAGCAAAATACCATCAATATTGATGATGTCCTTTTCACATGCTCGGGCTCCTCCTCTCCTTCCTCTGGAGCTGTGATGAGGTAGGTCCTTTGATACGTCTGCTCTTGGTGCCTTGTCAATCAAAGTATGCTAGTCAAGGGCCGACGTTGCCGACGTGACCCCTCCAATAGTCAAGTTTATGATGAGCTAAAGTGCAAGGCTCGCGTGTGCACATGAGAGAACAAAAGTTCAGAGAAGATGAAGAGAGTTGACTTTACATGAGAGAAGAAAATTATACTTCACTTACCATCGTAGAATCTTATATAGCTGCGAAGGTGAAAGGTTCATGTAAGCTGTCAGCGGGCCCTAGGAGAGCCACGTGAATGATCAAACGAGCAAACACGAATGAAGTGTCGTTCATTGGCCAGCCACACGTGCAGGTCATTGCTCTAGGGGTGATTGTTGTTGATCTGTACTCCTAGTGCTATCTAATTGTCATCCCGATGTTACTTTCGAGGTAGGTAGCCTCGCTAGGTTAGTTTAATGTTAGGGATTTTGGGAGATTGAGGTCGTAGAGAGCTCACTCGACCAAAGTTCCTCGTCTTGGAGCCACTATAGTCGCACGGGTAAAAGAAGTTGGGGCTTGATAGGACCTTGTTGTGGAGTTCTCATTATTAAAATGGGGGTTGTTTGATTTTAATTTTGAATCTAACCAATGCAAAAGCAAAACAATAAGAAGCGAATTTAATGCATGAATAAAATCTAATTAAGTGCCAATAATTAATCCATAACATATTGTCACTCTACTCTATGAGTTTCATCATCAACACAATTAAACTAAGGTATGAAATAACAAGACACAAAAGAATTCTAATCTAAAGCAAGAATTAAATCCTAACTAAAGAAAACTAAACTACTCAATAGAACTGAAATCTAAGCTAAAGCAAGATTAGCAACTACTTGGAACTCAATTGAAACTAAGTATCCACTACACTTGAATTCAAACAATTAATCTAAAAAGAACTATGATTACTAAATCCAAATGACACATCGAAATCCAAATCTATCAATAATAAAAAGAATGAAAAAAAAAATGAAATCTAAACCATCTCCACACCAAACCACTTCTCAATCAAGTCTCTCCTTGCCGTCACACAAGGAAGCTTGATGAAACCTCACTTTGGCAATCAGAGAAGAAGCTCACAATCACTATACTCAACTCGACCTTCACCAGAACCATAGGACACCTCTCCAAGCGAAGCTAATGAAGATCGGAGCTGGCAAACTCAGGGAATATGTAATTTTGTGATTCTGGAAACTTTGATCCGATGTGGTGCTGGTGGTGGATGGAAGGTCGTCGGAAGGGATCGAGTGACACCAAAGGAGCGCCGTTGATGATCACTATTATGGGCGGAGCCACTGAATTGGAGGAACACCGTCGATCAGGGCAGAAGTAGAGTTGTCGAACCAGAATTGTCACCGTAGGAACACCTTAAAGCGAGTTCAGATGGACGGAACCTGGACACCAATAGCTAGGAAGCTCATCGCTGATGAACTTGATGAGAAGAAAATCTAGAGGAAGAAGATGGTGGGCTGCGTCGCGCGATGAAGAAGATCGCGGATGAACAGTAGCGCAAACCACTGTTCATCCGCGAAATCTAGGTTTTTATATCAGATTTTGATCTGGGTTTATTTAGGGGCTTAAGTTAGGTTCAAATGCAGCATTAGGGTTTTGTTGTGGTGGGTTTGACTTGGGTTAAGCTCAATAAGTAGGAATGGGTTGAACTAGATTGGGTATGAGCTTCTCCATTTATGGAAGGGATCACTTGTTGGCATGTACCAATTGAATCAATTCAAGTGTCCTACAAAATCAAATTCAAATTGTGAGAAAAATATCATGAATTAAGATAAAAAATGTACACTTGAGCTAAAATAATCTTCATGCATAAATATGATAAAAAGTACATATAAACATGTGAAATTAAATGTAATACACCAAATATCAATCTTAAAAGAATGTATCAAATAATAACTCATCAGTAATCGATTGGTAACTATTCCAATCGATAAGGGAAATCGATTGGGAGGTTGATTTGCAAAAAATAGAAAGTGTTGAATGTTATTGTTCAAATCAATTAGGTTGATTTCCTAATTGTTGGAGGCTATTTTCATGAAGCACAAAAAGATTTAACATGCCCCAATCAATTAGCGTAATCGATTGGGAGTTTTGTCGCAACAATATAGAAGATGCTGAGATCGATTAGGCAATCGATTAAGGCCAAACCAATCGATTAGGGTAATCGATTGAGGGCCTTTTTGCGATACCACATAAAGTTTCAAAATTGATTTGGGCAATTGATTAGAGGCTTCCTAATCGATTGGTATGACTCACCAATTGATTGAGCATTCTAAAAAGAGTTGTTCTATAGATTTTTGAACGATTGTCTGACATGACAATTGATTAGGGATATGCTTAATTGATTATGAGGCATTTTCTAGCCCAAGAGAAACCCTAGAAAAGAGGGTTTCGCAAGGTGTTCGAGCTGCCAGTTCTTGGTGATTTTGGAGTGAATGTTGCTACATTTCTGATTCAACAAGAGGTATTTTCGAGAAACAAGAAATCAAGAGCAAGGTGTTCATTATATTCTCGCGTTCTTGTTTTTTATTCTCGTACTTGAACTTGTACGAGGCTTCTTTGCATCCAGAAAGGAGGTTTTCATAGTGCATCTATGAAAGTGAGAAGCGGATCTTTGGATTAGTCACCTCAAGAAGGTGGATACTGATATGGTAGATTATATATGATTTTATGCATTTTTTGATGCACATCTACTTGTATTTCATGAGTATAATCTATGCTTGTTATACTTTATTTCATTATTATATTATACTTCCATCCTATTATATTTGGAGATATATTATTTGCATGTTTTGATTGAAAGGATGCTATTTGGAGCCAAAATGGAGTAAATATGCACATAGGAGCAACTCTGAAAAAAATCAGCAAGCTAGTCGTGACCCAGAGGCATGGTCATGTGCCGACCCAAGGGCAACTCGTGCCCCAGAGGCACGACATGCCCCAACACCAGAGACAAAGCAAGCTCCGGCCATGCCTTAAGTCACAACCATGCCCTATCACTAGAGACGAAGTAGGCTCCGGTCGTGCCTTGAGGCACGACTGTGCCTCCCACCAGCAGTAATGTGTTTGTGCTTAATTTCCATATTTAATTGATTAGATGTATAGATTGCTCACCTCGTAGAGGGGATGCTCTAGATCATATGACCGGGAGCTTCATGACAGGGGTTAATCGGATTTTCAAGGGCATCGCCTTGAAAGGGAGGGTAATTCTTTACATAAAAGGACCTAATTAAGCTTAATGGGTTGTTTCTTATTATGTGTTAAAAAGTTTATTGTGTAATCCATGATCGTATGACCGGAGATCCCAAAGTGACTGTTATGCTTCCGTAAGTGCACGGATACGTCGTCAGTAATAAAAGATTATCGATCCCACGAGAACTGGTTATAAGCACTAGCGATTGTTCACGTAGAATTAGCTAAACTACTGATGGTTATAGGTGAACTATTTCTTAAAAAGAAAAGAATGATGTGAGAACTAGTGAGAGAGAGAGAGAGAGAGTTTTACTCAGCTTGGGAAGAGCTCTAGGAGTTCGGTTTCGTTGTGGTGGTAGTTGATGTATCATGTTCTATCCTTTCCTCATTGTCAATCAACACGTACTCATCGGAAGTTCAAGTTACTATCCTTAAACAGTCAGTTCGGATCCTCTGGACCAAACTTCCCTGGACCAACCCTGGACCACAAACTCCATATAAAAAGAGCATCACGTACAAGGCGCGTGCACACGAGAAATCCAACTCATGCGGTTCGTGTACCCAAATGCGAACAGTTCAGCGAGCCCTAGCCTCCCAGCCCTAACGACGACGACGAGGCTGGTGCCCTGCGTCGCCGACGGTGTGAGCTTTCCCAGCCCTAACGACGACGACGAGGTGGTGCCCTAACCTCACGTCGGCGACGGAAAACCCTCTCGCCCACAAATTTCCCGGCGGCGGAAATCCCTCACGTGCCTTGCTTTTCCAAGACCTAACCCCTCGCGTCCCCGACGGCCTCCAGCGTCCGCGACTCACGCAGAGACCCACCGCTGTCCGACGGCGACGACCCAGTTCCCTGACTCCTCCGAGGCCCAGCCCTGCCTGCGACTGACGACGCCCCAAGCTCTGCCGCCGTTAACTGTTGGTGTGAACAAGGTTGAGCTTTCCTTTAATTCCTTCCTATTTAATAGTTTGAGTTCCAGATTTACAATTTTAGTTGAATTTCGTTGATTAAACTCCTACATGATACAACAATCAAAATTTTAGTTGAATTTCATTGATCAACCCTCACTGTTTGAAACATTTTACATCTTTATATTGTGCTATTATCTATTATGGATTGGCATTTGATATTAGAATGTGGTTGTAACATTGATCATATATCTGTGTATATTCTGTGTTTGTCTGTTTGTTGCATGCACACGAAAGTAGGATTGAATGTAATAGTTGACAGCAGTAGTGAATAACATAGTTACAATTAGAAACACAAGGGCATTAGGCATAAGAAAATTCAATGGGCAATAACATAGTTACAATTGACATAAAATTGTTGTTTTTAGATGCTTCTTTTGTGGCTGTTTTTTTTTTGCCCTAAATATAATTTTTTTTACAGGATCAAAGTAATTATCATGGAGGGTGAATCTACAAGTTGTCGGCGTTTGAATTTTCAAGGAAATGAAGATATTCTAGTAGGTGACTTTGATGTTATTGACGAAGGTAATAAGAATCATATTGGGAATGTATTGAGCTTCAGTATATCAAATTTCCCTTTTTAGCCATCTTGCTTTGTTTGTTTGATTGTATAGGCTTGAACATTGAAACAGATTTGGATATACCACAAATGAGATTATAATTTGAGACAGAAGAAGATGCATATCAATTTTATTTGACATATGCAAAAAAGGTTGAATTTGGCGTAAGGAGAGGTAGAATCCACAGGGATGAATCGGGTAAATTACTTGATAGAGTTTTTTATTGTTGTGCCCAAGGTAAAAGAGGAAAAGACAAACAAGATCTTTATGTCAAAGCAAGTCGTGATGAAACAAGGTTTGGTTGTGAGGCTAAAATGAAGATTTGTAATCGGAAAAAAAGCAAGTTAACTGTGGTGTAGTTTGTTAAAGAGCATAATCATTATCTTTCAAGTCCAAATAAAATTCACCTCTATAGAAGTCATAGAAATATATCTTCTTCTGCAGCGATACAGATTGAGATGGCAAGTGATGTGGGAATCCCCCCAAAAGCATCTCATGATCTTATGGTGAGGCAAGTAGGTGGGAGGGAGAATTTAGGATTTATTCCTGAGGATTATAAAAACTACTTGCGATCCAAAAGAACAATAAATATGAGAGTTGGGATACAGGGGGTGTATTAGAATATCTGCAGAAAATGCAGTTTGATGATCCTAATTTTTTTTATACTATCCAAGTTGATGAAGATGATTTGATTACTAATATTTTTTTGTCTGATGCTAAAATGAGAGCTGATTATGCTAATTTTGGAGCTGTTGTTTACTTTGACACAACCTACAGAAAGAACAATGAAGGTCGATCAATTGCATTGTTTGTAGGTGTTAATCATCATAAACAATCCATACTTTTTGGTGCCGTTTTATTATATGATGAAACCAGTTTGACTTTTGAGTGGTTATTTGATACATTAACTAGAGCTATGGGTGAGAAAAAGTCAACTACTATTCTTACAAATCAAGATGCGGCAATGACAAAGGCATTAGCTTCCAGATGGCCCGAAACACATCATCGTTTATGCATTTGGCATATCTATCACAATGTTGCCATACATTTGAATGGAGTTTTTTCTATGTTTAGAGACTTTGCTAAAGATTTTGCCTCATGTATATATGATTTTGATGAAGAGGAAGATTTTATTTCAGCATGGAACATGAGGTTAGCCAAGTATGCACTTGAAGATAATGATTGGTTGAGACGGATGTACAACATCAAGGAAAAATGAGCTTTAGTATATGGACGACAAATGTTTTGTGCGGATATGACTATAACCCAAAGAAGTGAGAGCATGAATAGTATTGTGAAAAAGTATGTCACTTATAAACACAAGTTTTTATACTTCTTCAGTCACTTCCAAAGACTTCTTGATGATCGTCGATATGAGGAATTAAAAGCTGATTTCAAATCAAATACAACTGTTCCTTATTTAATGTTTCCAATTGAGAATTTCAGACCGAGAGCTATATGTTGACCTAGTAGTACTTGCTATGTAAGACTATGATGTCATCCTGAGTATGGATTTTCTAAGCAAGTACAATACTGTCGTAGAGTGCCGTAAGAGAAAGGTAACATTCAGTCCAGAGGGTGAAGTCCCATTCGAGTTCATTGGAGCACCAAAGAGGAGGACCAAGAAGTTCCTATCTTCTTTAACAGCTTGCCAGATGTTAGCTAAGGGGTGTGCTGGTTTCCTTGCATACATAGTGAAAGCAGAGGAACAGAAAGAACTCAAGAAGGAGGAGGTTCGGGTGGTTTGTGAATATCCCAAGGTATTCCCAGAAGATCTACCTGGGCTACCTCCCCCACGAGAAGTTGAATTCGAAATTGAATTGGTACCTGGTACCGACCCAATTTCCAAGGCACCCTATAGAATGTCCCTGGTAGATCTAAAGGAATTACAGGAACAACTCCAGGAGCTTCTAGACAAAGGCTTCATCCACCCTAGTCATTCACCCTGGGGAGCTCCAGTGTTATGTTAAGAAGAAGGATGGATCTATGCGGATGTGCATAGATTATAGAGCGTTGAACAAAGTAACAGTTAAGAATAAGTACCCTCTTCCCAGAATAGATGATCTCTTTGACCAACTGAGAGGGACCACAGTTTTCTCGAAGATAGACTTGCGCTCTGGATACCATCAGTTGAAAGTGAAAAAAAGTGATATACCCAGAATAGCTTTCAGAACCAGATATGGACACTACAAATTCGTAGTCATGCCTTTTGATGTGACTAATGCTCCTGCGGTCTTCATGGACTTAATGAACAAAGTGTTCAGAGAATACCTCGATAAATTTGTCATCGTGTTCATCGACGACATTCTGATCTATTCAAGAACCCCAGAGGAGCATGACATGCAATTGAGAATAATACTGCAGACCCTACAGCAAAAAATAGCTTTATGCCAAATTCTCGAAGTGCGAGTTCTGGTTAGATGGCATTTCTAGGTCACATCATTTCTAGAGAAGGTATTCAAGTGGACCTGCCAAAATAGAGGCAGTCAACAACTGGTGTAGGCCTAAGAACGCCAGTGAGATCAGAAGCTTCCTTGGTTTAGTTAGGTATTATAGAAAATTCATGGAGGACTTTTCCAGGATAGCCTCTCCACTAACAACCCTAACTAGGAAGAATAGGAAGTTTGAATGGTCAGACAAATGTGAACAAAATTTTCTAGAGCTGAAGAAAAGACTGACCAGTGCCCCCATTCTGACTGTTCCAGAGAGTGACAAGAGTTTTGATATATATAGTGATGCTTCCAAGATGGGCCTTGGGGTTGTACTCATGCAAGAGGAGAAGGTTATAGCTTATGCTTCCAGACAACTCAAGGATTATGAGAAGAACTACCCCACTCATGATCTTGAGCTGGCAACTGTGGTCTTTGCACTAAAACTCTGGCGACATTATTTGTATGGAGTTCAGTACAGAGTCTTCACAAACCATCAGAGTTTGAAGTATTTCTTTATCCAGAAAGATTTAAACATGAAACAGCGTAGGTGGCTAGAGTTGGCTAAAGATTATGACTGTGAAATCATCTACCACCCAGGTAAAGCTAACAAAGTGGAGGATGCACTAAGCCGAAAATCCAGTGCACCCTTGATGTCCTTGTCGTCATTAGCATTGCCACTGCAGAAGGAATTGTCAGACTTTAGAGTTGAAGTTATTTATAGGCAACTCTTTGCATTGACCTTAGAGTCAACCCTGCTTGAGGATATACAGAGAAAGCAAAGTGAGGATCAAGATATCCAAAAGATCAAGCAAGGGATACAAAAAGAAAAACATTCAGAGTTTCGAGTATCAGATAGTGGAATCCTCTATCTGGGAAGCCGCCTTTGTGTCCCCAATGATGAGGAACTGAGAAAGAAGATTCTAGAAGAGACTCATAGTACACCTTACTCCATGCATCCTGGTTCCACCAAGATGTATCAAGATTTGAAACAGAGATTCTGGTGGTCTGGACTCAAGAGAGATGTTGCTAAATATGTCAGCACCTGTCTGACATGCCAGAGAGTCAAAGCGGAGCACCAGAGACCAGGAGAAGTCCTACAACCCCTTCCAATACCTGAGTGGAAGTGGGAGGAAATATCCATGGACTTTATAACGGGTCTTCCAAGAACCACTAATGGATATGATGCGATATGGGTGATAGTGGATAGATTGACCAAATCTGCCCATTTTCTAGCCATCAAGGTGTCCTACTCTATAGAGCAGTTGGCACAGCTATATGTTAAGGAAGTGATCAAACTTCATGGAGTTCTGAAATCCATCGTTTCTGATAGAGATGGGTGTTTCACCTCTCATTTTTGGGAGTGTGTTCAGAATGCACTAGGCACCAAACTCAAGTTCAGCACAGTCTTCCATCCTCAGACTAATGGACACACAGAATGAGTAAATCAGATTTTAGAAGTTATGCTCAAGTCTTGTGCATTAGATTTTAAGGGTAGTTGGTGCAAGTATCTGTACTTAGCTGAATTCGCCTACAACAATAGCTATCAGACCACTATTAAGATGACACCATATGAAGCGTTGTATGGTAGGAAATGTAGATCACCCATTTGCTGGCAAGAAGCAGATGAAAAGAAAGAAATGGAAATAGAGCTGGGCATTCAGACTGAGATGATAGATGAGACCACTCAGGCTATCCAGAAGATCAGACAGAGAATTGAGACTGTCCAGAGTAGGCAGAAAAGCTATACTGACACACGTCGTAGGCCACTTGAATTCCGAGTAGGTGATCCGGTCTTTCTCAAGGTCGCTCCTATGAAGGGAGTGATGAGATTTGGCAAAAAGGGCAAGTTAAGTCCTCTCTACGTAGGACCCTACCCGATTACAGAGAGGATTGGGAAAGTAGCTTACAAGCTGGACTTACCACAAGACATGTCAACAATACACAATGTATTTCATGTCTCCACGCTAAAAAAGTGCGTCCATGACCCCGGCCAAGTGATTCAGCCTCAGTCAGTACAGGTCCAGGAGGATCTTAGCTATGAGAGCAGACCTACACAAATAGTGGACATAGAAGTTAAGAGACTAAGAAAAAAAGAAGTACAATTAGTGAAGGTCATTTGGCAAAATCAGAAGCATGAGGAAGCTACTTGGGAGCGTGAGGACAGTATGAGACAAAAATATTCAGAATTATTCTAAGTTCGAGGATGAATTTTTTATAAGGTATGGGGAATTGTAACACCCCAAATTTCCTTGTTTTGAGTTCTAAAAGTACTTATAAATATTTAGAAATGCTTTAGAAATATTCTAGAGATTTTTAGAAATTTTTAGAGTATTTTTATAGAATTTTCGGAGGTCGTTTGGTACTTTTACCAAAAGAAATAAAGTTGTGGCAAAAAGTTGTCAAGCCGAGGTTCGACCCCGAAACCCCTTAGTAAGCAAAATCTTAAGAATGTTTAGGATGACCAGGTGCCCCAGCAGGAGTGTGCTAAAAGAAAAGAGAGCAAAATAATTTTATGTAGAAATAAATACGTCCCTAGGCATAAATAGAAGAACTTTAGTGAAATAATGGGATTTTCTCAACCTAATCTTTCCTCTTCCTCCCGTGCGCCGACTCCTCCTTGGCTTGGGCGAAAGAAAAAAACAAAAGAAGCTTAGTGTTGGTTGCTACTCGGAAAACCTAATGGTTCCACTGTACAAAAATTTTGTACAAAGGTCTGAACCTTTTCCTAGCTACCATGTGTTCTTTTAAATTAAACTCGGATCGCCTGCGGAACTTAACACGTTTGATCCTAAGTTTAATTTATTTGTTCTTTTAGGTTTAGACTCGGATCTCCTGCGGAACTTAACACGTTCGATCCAAATCACCTAGGTTATTAATTTCATTAAATATTAGTTTCCAAAATTGGCTCCCAATACTGACGTGGCGAGGCACATGGCCTTCTTGGATATGGGAACAACCACCACCGACTAGACAAAGCCTTTTAAGGAAAGTTAATATTTAATTTCCTTAAATAACTTTAGGTCAACCGAAAAGAACAATCAAATCACAAGGAAAATAAAAAACAAAAGAACACAACATCGAAAACAAATTCGAAATAGTAGAATCGTATGCCTCTTGTATCTAGTATTATTTCCTAAAATAACTAGTATGATGCGGAAAGGAAAAATACTAGTTATACCTTTTAGAAAGACCTCTTGATCTTCTACCGTATTCCTCTTCTAACCTCGGACGTTGTGTGGACAATGATCTTCCGAGATGAGAAACCACCAAAGCACCTTCTTCTCCTTTCTTCAAGTTTCGGCCAAGCACAATGCTTCCAAAAGATGAAGATCTTTTTCCACCAACCAAGCTCCAAGGGATGTAAGCTTTCTCTCCTTCTTCTCCAAGCTAAAATCCGGCCACCACTTGATCTCCAAGGAGGAAGAGAGGTTCGGCCACAAGGATGGAGAGAAGAGAAGGGGAAGGGCCGGCCACACCAAGGAAGAAAAGAGAGAGAAAAATAATAGAGTCGTTCACCCATGAAGGCACCTCTACCCCCTCTTTTATAATCCTTGGTCTTGGCAAATAAGGAAATTTAAATAAAAACTTCCTTAATTCTTTTGCCATGAAAAGGAAAATTTATTTAAGTAAAAATAATTATTCTCTTCTCAATTTACAATGGCCGGCCATATACAAATCTCCAAGCAAATAAAATTATAAACACAAATTAAAACTTCCTTATTTGCTTCCGGAAATTTATAAACTTTTTCCAATAATTTTTATCCCTTCATGATTGGTTAATAAAAAAGAAATTTTATAAATTAAAATCTTTCTTTTAAACATGTGGATAATTTCCAAAAAGGAAAGTTATCTCTAAAAATTAAAATCTCTTTTCAATCTACAAATAAGGAAAGATATCAAATCTTTTCTTAATCTTTTGTAGAAACTAATAAAAGAGATTTTTAAATTTTTAAAATTTCTTTTAAATCATGAACATGATTAAAAAGGAAAGTTTTTACCAAAATTAAAATCAACCTTTTAATCTACAAATAAGGAAAGAGATTTAGCTCTTCTCTTAATCTTTTGTAGAATCTTATAAAAGGAGAGATTTAAATTTTTAAACTCTCTTTTAAATCATGCTATCCACATAAGAAAAAATTTTAAAATTAAAATTCCTTTTTATTTTAATAGGGTCAGCCACCTAAGCTTTAGTCCAAGATAGGGCCGGCCACATTAATTTACTCATGAACCAAGCCATGGCCGGCCCTAGCTTGGTCTCCAAGCTAGCTTGGCCGACCCCTATAGGATGGGTAAGAAGGTGGGTATAGGTGGGTATAAATCTCTATATACAAGAGGCTACGATAGGGACCGAGAGGAGAAATTGGTTTTGGTCTTCCGATGAAATTAAGCATCCCGTGTTCGCCCCGAACACACAACTTAATTTCATCAATAATAATTCATTCCACTAAAGAATTATTATTGAACTACCGCACCAATCCCAAATTACATTTTTGGGCTCCTTCTTATTATGAGTGTGTTAGTCTCCCTGTGTTTAAGATAACAAATGTCCGCTAATTAAGTAAGTTACTGACAACTCACTTAATTAATATCTAGCTCCAAGAGTAGTACCACTCAACTTCATCGTCATGTCGGACTAAGTCCACCTGCAGGGTTTAACATGACAATCCTTATGAGCTCCTCTTGGGGACATTCTCAACCTAGATCACTAGGACACAGTTTCCTTCTATAATCAACAACACACACTATAAGTGATATCATTTCCCAACTTATCGAGCTTATTGATTTATTGAACTAAATCTCACCCATTGATAAATTAAAGAAATAAATATCAAATATATGTGCTTGTTATTATATTAGGATTAAGAGCACACACTTCCATAATAACTGAGGTCTTTGTTCCTTTATAAAGTCAGTATAAAAGAAACGACCTCAAATGGTCCTACTCAATACACTCTAAGTGTACTAGTGTAATTATATAGTTAAGATAAACTAATACCTAATTATACTACGACCTTCCAATGGTTTGTTCCTTTCCATCTTGGTCGTGAGCTACTGTTTATAATTTATAAGGAACCGATAACATGATCTTCTGTGTGTGACACCACACACCATGTTATCTACAATATAAATTAATTGAACAATTACATTTATCATAAATGTAGACATTTGACCAATGTGATTCTTATTTCTAGATAAATGTTTATAACAAAAGCTAGGCTTTTAGTATACATCCTAACAATCTCCCACTTATACTAAAAGACTAAGCTGCTATATCTGCTGCCATACATCTGATTCCCAACTCTTCAACATGCTCATCAAAAGCTCTTGCCTTAAAGGCCTTAGTGAAAAGATCTATAGGTCATCATCTAATATAATCTAGGCAGCAACAACTTCTCCTCGTTTATAAGATTTCTCGTATTGGGTGGTACTTGCGCTCTATTGTGTTTACCTGCCTTATAGACTTATGGTTTCTTCGAGTTTGTTACTTCACCAATATCATTACAATGAATTGTAATAATTTTTGGACAAACCAGAAATCATATCTAAGTCCATCTTGAGGTTATTAAGTCATTTAGCTTTTATGGCTACCTTAGAGGCTTGCCATATACTCAGCTTCTATGGTGGAGTCCAGAAAAACACCTATGCTTATCACTCTTACATAGTTATGACTTTACCTCCTAAAGTAAACACAAAACCCCGAGGTTGACTTACTATTGTCCCTATCCGACTGGAAGTCAAAATCCGTGCAACCCACAAGGACCAAAATAACTGCCTTGTAAGCTAGCATATAATCTCTAGTGCCTCTAAGGTACTTCAATAGATGATTTACTGCAGTCCAATGTCCTTGTCCAGGATTACTTTGATATCTGCTAACTATGCCCTTGGCAAAACATATTTTTGATCTCGTGCATAGCATACATTAGGCTTCCGACAGCCGAAGCATAAAGAACTGCCTTCATTTCCTCTATCTTCTTTGATGTCTACGGAGACATTTCTTTAGATAAAGTTACTCCATGCTAAAAAGGTAAGAAACCTTTCTTGGAGTTTTGCATGCTTAAAACGAGCAAAGATTTTTTCGATATATGAAGCTTGGGATAAGTAAAATATTCTTTTCTTGCGATCCCTTATTACTTTGATCTCAAGAATATATACATTCTCCCAAGTCCTTCATATCGAATTACTTGGACAACCATACCCTTACTTCTGACAACATTTTGATATTGTTTCCAACTACCAAAAATGTTATTTACGTATAGTACAAGAAATACCACCACGTTTCCATCACACTTTTTGTATACACAAGACTTATCTGGTTACTAAATAAATCCATAGGTCTGGATTATCTTGATAAACCGGATGTTCCAAGACCTTGAAGCTTTACTTCAGTCCATAGACTGATTGAGCTTGCACACAAGATGCTCTTTTCCCTTTGCAATGAACTCTTCTGGTTACTTTATATGGATGCTTTCTTCAAGACTTCCATTAAGGAATGCTGTCTTGACATCCACTTGCCAAATAGATAAAAGAATCCAGATAGACTTAAGCATGGCTACCAGTGAAAAAGTTTCCTTTTTCATCAAGCCTTGCTTTGAAAGTTTCCACCTTCCTGTCTATCCATCTTTTCCTATTGTAGACCTATTTTTACCCAATGACTTTTACACCATCTGGTGATTCTACAAGCTTCCAGACATATATTCTAATTCTGTATTCATTGCTCTTTGCCAAGATGCTGCATCTTTATTTTGGAGTGTTTCATCATATTTCCGGGATCAGACTCATGTTCATTTGGGATCAAGTCCAAAAACTCTCCCAAAACATGAATCCTTTTGGTTGTTTGACAACCCTCCCACTACGATGATGTACTGTCTATAATTGTGTATCAATTATGATACGTGTTGCAGTTTCTTGTGATATTTCATCTTGTACAGTTGGTACTAGATTAGACATGTCCTTTATAATTTCTTTAAGAACAAATTTACTTATGGGCTTGTGGTTTATTACATAGTCCTTTTCTAAAAATCGATCATTGATGCTAACAATGACCTTCTGATTTTTAAGATTATAAACCTACTTTCATTTCTCTAGGATAACAAACAAGTGAATTCCTGTCCAACTTATCATTGTCTCTCTTCAACATATGTGCTGGACTACCCAAATCTGAATATGCTTCAAAATAGGCTTATGCCTATTTAGCAATTCTATATGAGTAGAGAGTTCTGACTTTGGAAGGTACTATGTTCACTTCCGTTTCCAAAGTATATCCTTAAAATGAATTTGGTAATTTTCCAAATAACTCATCATCAATCTACTTATTTCCATAAGAATCCTATACCTTCCTTTTTCTACACCATTCTGTAGGGGTGTACCAGGTGCAGTTAGTTGGGATTGAATCCCTACTTTTGATAAGTGACTCCTAAATTCTCCCAAGAGGTACTTGCCACTACGATCTCACCGTAGTATCTTAATACTTTTACTTTGACGTTTCTCCGCATCAGCCTTGTACTCTTTGAACTAATCAAAGCACTTAGTCTTGCGGCACATTAAGTAAATGTATTTGTATCTTGAATAGTTATCTATAAAATAGATGAAATATTCGATACTACCTCTTGCCTGGATAGTCATAGGATCACACAAATCAGAATGAACCAACTCCAACATATCTTTGGCTCCATACCCCTTTGACTTAAAAGCTTTTTGGTTATTTTTCCTTCCAAGTAAGACTCGCAGGTGTTGGATTGTATACTAAAAGCCTAAGCTTTGTAAACATTCATTATGAATAAAGAATCATATTTGGTCAAATTGTCTACATTTGTTTGTAGTTGTTCATTTAATTTATATTGTAGATAACATAGTATGTGGTGTCACATACAGAAGATGATGTTATCAGTACCTTATAAATTATAAACAGTAGCTCACGACTAAAATGGAAAGGAACAAACCATTAGAAGGTCGTAGTGTAATTAGGTATTAGTTTATCTTGACTATATAATTACACTAGTACACTCAGAGTGTATTGAGTAGGACCATTAGAGGTCGTTTCTTTTATACTGACTTTATAAAGGAACAAAGACCTCAGTTATTATGGAAGTGTATGCTCTTAATCCTAATATAATAACAAGCACATATGTTTGATATTTATTTCTTTAATTTATCAATGGGTGAGATTTAGTTCGATGAATCAATAAACCCGATAAGTTGGGAAATGGTATCACTTATAGTGTGTGTTGTTGATTATAGAAGGAAACTGTGTCCTAGAGATACTAGGTTGATAATGTCCTCAAGAGGAGCTCATAAAGATTATCATGTTAAACCCTGCAGGTGGACTTAGTCCGACGTGATAATAAGGTTGAGTGGTACTACTCTTGGACTTAGATATTAATTAAATGAGTTGTCAGTAACTCACTTAATTAGTGGACATTCGATATCTTAAACACAGGGAGACTAACACACTCATAATAAGAAGGAGCCCAAAAATGTAATTTGGGATTGGTGCGGTAGTTCAATGATAGTTCTCTAGTGGAATGAATTATCATTGATAAAATTAAGTTGTGTGTTCGGGGCGAACACGGGATGCTTAATTTTATCGGGAGACCAAAACCAATTCCTCCTCTCGGTCCCTATCGTAGCCTCTTATTTATAGAGTTCTATACCCACCTATACCCACCTTCTATACCCACCCAATAGGGGCCGGCCAAGCTAGCTTGGGAACAAGCTAGGGCCGGCCTAGGTATAATATTGGGTGGCCGGCCCTAGCTTGAACCCAAGCTAGTGGGGGCCGGCCAAATTAGATTTAAAAGGGATTTTAATTTTAATTTTTATTATGTGGAAGAAATAATTTATTAAAGAGAATTAAAATTAAAATATCTCTCTTGTAAAAGATCTACAAAAGATTAAAGAAAGAGATTAGATCTCTTTCTTTATTTGTAGATTGGTGAGATATTTTATTTTCTCTTTAAAATTATTCATATGTTGATAAAATTAAAATTATAGAAATTTCCTTTTATCAACCATGAAGAGATTTTTAAAGAGAAATTTTATTTTTAAAATTTCCGGAAATAAATTAGGAAGTTTTAATTGTTGATTAAAACTTGTCTAATTTTTTTCCTTCATTGATGTGGTCGGCCATTGGTTTTAATTTGGGAAATTTTATTTTATTTTTCTCAATTAAATCATGTCAAGGAAATTAAGGAAATTTTATTGTAATTAAATTTCCTAATTTTCCTAGGCCAAGGAATATAAAAGAAGGGGTGAGGGTGCCTTCAAGAGACACAACATCTATTATTTCTCTCCCTCTTTTGTTCCTTGGTGTGGCCGGCCATCCTCTCCCTCTCTTCCTCTTGTGGTGGCTGAACCCTTCTCTTCCATTGGAGCTCTTGTGGTGGCCGGATACTACTCGGAGAAGAAGAAGAAGATGGAGAGAAAGCTAGCATCTCTTGGAGCTTGGTTAGTGTTTTGATTTTCTTCCTTGGTGAAGCTTCCTCTTTGTTGGCCGAACCTAGCTAGGAGGAGAAGAAGGTGATTGGTGGTTTCTCATCTCGGAAGATCGTTGCCCACACAACGTCCGAGGTTAGAAGAGGAATACGGTAGAAGATCAAGAGGTTTTTCTACAAGGTATAACTAGTAATTTTTCTTTCCGCATCATGCTAGTTATTTATGGAAATAATACCAAATACAAGAGGCTTACGTTCTAGAATTTCGAATATGTTTTTCGAAGTTGTGTTCTTTTGTTTTTTCTTTTCCTTGTGATTTGATTGTTCTCTTTGGTTAACCTAAAGTTATTTTAGGAAATTAAATATTAGATTTCTATGAAAGGTTTTGTCTAGTCGGTGGTGGTTGCTCCCATATCCAAGAAGGCCATGTGCCTCGCCACGTCAGTACTGGGAACCAATTATGGAAATTAATATTTAATGGAATTAATAACTTAAGGAGACTTGGGTCGAACGTGTTAAGTTTCGCAGGAGATCCAAGTCAAAACCTAAATGAACAAATAGATTAAGTTTTGGATCAAACGTGTTAAGTTCCGCAGGCGATCCAAAATTTAATTTAAAAGAACACATGGTAGCTAGGAAAAGGTTCAGACCTTTGTACAAAATTTTTGTACAGTGGAACCTATAGGTTTTCTGAGTAGCAACCAACAATTGGTATCAGAGCTAGGGTTTTGCTTCTGTGTATTTGGTATTTAGTTTAATTATGCACATGTCATACATACTTTAGGCAAGTTAATAGTAGGATGTGCTAACTTTGTGGATGCAGGATCCAACTATTATGGCTTTTAGTTATTATGTGTGTGATTGGACCCTTGGACATGTCAAGGGCATTTATATGTGTGTGCATGATTGTATTAAAATACAGCAGGAGCTGTATTTAATTTTATTAGGATTTTATTTTTGATCTAGATACATGTACATTCCTTTTATGGAATATAGGATCAAAAATGTAAAATTCTATTTATGTCGCGGATCGAATCTTGCAAAGCGTGGAACCTTCTAGGAACCAGAGGTGCAGCGGAACTAAGGGCAAGATTGATGCGACAGCTAGACCCGGTGGCGGTGGCCAAATATGGCAGCAGCTTGGGATGACAACACACGGAGAACAACTAGAGATAAAAGCCATAATAGTTGAAAATTAAATTTTCTATTTATTGCTTTTATATTGTGTGCATGTTAGTTTACAAGTTTAGTAGGCTAGCATAGTTAAAATTCCTCATTTATAAATAACTAAGTGGGAGAGGGATTTTAAATAAATCCCATGGTCTCCATTACTGGTTTGTAAGTGATACAAACAAGCTTGCGCGTTGGCTCTGAGTGCCTTCCTCCATAACGGATGAGCTTGTTTGTGGATCACTAGAACAGACTTCCATTTTCTTATGACTATAGGAAATTAATTAAGAGCGTGTGATCTTCCCCAACGGAAGGGGCATAATCTTATTAATGGACTTAGTGTCAAGTAATGGTATACACTTAGACACATCTAATAGTATCCTCCCCAACGGAGTCACTACTATTATTTGTGTGACCAAATAATACCAACTATTAATTTTATTTGTCAAAAAGTTAGGTTGACAAGATAATAAAATTAATGGGTTAAAACCCTCCTTTTACAAATGTTGAATTTGTATACGTCCACACTAACGTGGCATACAAAATTCACGGTGTTATGAGGTGTTGGTTAATTTAAAATAGTATTGTTTAAGGAATCAATATTATTCTAAATTTAAAGTTCTGACCAAAAGTTATTTCTGATTCTTAGGATGACTTTCAACCCACTGTCCATCATACTTCAACAAAATAGACTTACTGGACCTAATTACATAGATTGGAAAAGGAACCTGGACATTGTTCTGACTGCTGAAAGCTATAAATTTGTACTGACTGAACCTTGTCCTGATGCACCCACAGGTGAATCTACCCAAGAGGAGATTGAATATCATAAGAGATGGGTAAAGGCAGATGAGATGGCGCGGTGTTACATTTTGGCTTCAATGTCAAATGTATTGCAACATCAGCATCAAGATTTACCAACAGCTTATGATATTATGAACAATCTCAAGGAACTCTTTGGTCATCAGGATAGGGCTTCTAGACAAGAAGCTATGAGAAAGATAATGACAGCCACCATGCAAGAGGGTACTCCTGTAAGGGATCATATCCTAAAGATGATGGCTTATCTGAACGAGATACAGATCCTTGGAGGAGAAATTGATGGGGAAACCCAGATCGATATGATCCTCCAAACGCTACCTAGAAGTTTTGAGCAGTTCCGCCTGAACTATAATATGAATAAAAGGATTTATTCATTAGGGAAACTACTTCAAGCAGCAGAAGGATTATTTCGTCACAATTCTCAAATTCACTTTGCTGAAAATGGTTCTACTTCTAAACCGAAAGGAAAGAAGAAGAAGAAACAAGCTGGCTCAGCAAAGAAAGTGAATAAATCTCAGAGTACGGGATTTAAAGCTGGAGTGAAGAAGCCGAAGGGCAAGTGCTTCATCTGCAAGCAGGCAGGACATTGGAAGGCGGACTGTCCTCGTAGGAACCAAAACAAAGGTATATCTCATGCTCTAGTTGTTGAAACATGTTTAGCGGTGTTATCTACCAGCACCTGGTGTGTAGATACGGGAGCCACTGATCATGTCTGCAATTCCTTGCAGGGGTTCCAGGAAACTTGACGACTATCTGAAGGGGAGATTACCGTCTACATGGGTAATGCTACTAAGGTGACAGCTGTTGCAGTGGGAGACGTCTACTTATTTTTTAGTAGAAATAAAAATTTGGTTTTAAGAAATTGTCTTTATGTACCCAGTTTTAGAAAGAATTTAATTTCAGTTTCTAAACTGTTTTTAGATGGATATTCAGTTTCTTTTAGTAACGATGTAGTTATTAAAATAAATAAAGTGATTATCTGTTCTGGTGCATTAGTTGGCAATTTGTATACTTTAAATCCAATTTCTTCCACAAAGCAAAACATGGAAATTTATAACTCATCTTCTAATTCTAAAAAGAGAAAAGAACCTTCGGAAATGAACCAAGCATATCTTTGGCATCTAAGGCTTGGTCATATTAACTTAAGTAGGATTCAGAGGCTTATAGCCGATGGACTTTTGAGTTCATTAGAGTTGGAAAATTTTCCAACTTGTGAATTCTGCTTAGAAGGTAAAATGACCAAAAGGCCATTCAAGGCCAAGGGGTATAGAGCCAAAGAAGTGTTAGAATTGGTTCACTCTGATTTGTGTGGTCCTATGTCTGTCCAGGCAAGAGGAGGTTTTGAATATTTTGTCTCTTTCATAGACGATTATTCAAGATACGGATACATTTACCAAATGCGCCGCAAGTCCGAGTGCTTTGATAAGTTCAAAGAATACAAGGCTGATGTGGAGAAACGATTAGGTAGAAGTATCAAGACACTACGGTCTGATCGTGGTGGCGAATACCTCTTAGGAGAGTTTAGGAATTACTTATCCCAATTGTCTGCACCTGGAACACCCCAACAGAATGGTGTAGCAGAACGAAGGAATAGGACTCTTATGGAGATGGTTAGATCGATGATGAGTTATTCAGAATTACCAAATTCGTTTTGGGGATATGCTCTGGAAACAGCAGTATACGTTCTGAACTTAGTACCTTCTAAATCAGTTTCTTCTACTCCCATAGAATTGTGGAATGGGCGAAAACCCAGTCTAAGACATATTCGGATTTGGGGTAGTCCAACACATGTGCTAAAACCAGATGCTGATAAGTTAGAATCTCGTACAGAAGTTCGCGTGTTTGTAGGATATCCCAAAGGAACGAAAGGAGGTTTATTTTATAGTCCTAAAGACCAGAAGGTCATTGTTAGCACCAATGCCCAGTTTTTAGAAGAAGACTATATAATGGATCACAAGCCCAGTAGTAAAGTTGTTTTAGAAGAACTAAGAGAGGACACGTCTACTTTAGTACCAACAGTACAAGATGAAGTACCACAAGAGACTGCAACACGTGTCACACATGATACACAACCACAAACAGTGCCTCGTCGTAGTGGGAGGGTTGTAAGGCAGCCTGATAGATTCATGTTTTTGGGAGAGTCTTCGGACTTGATCCTGGGTAAACATGAACCTAATCCACGAACATATGACGAAGCACTCCAAGATATAGATGCAGCATCTTGGCAAAAGGCAATGAATTCTGAAATAGAGTCTATGTACTCTAATAAGGTCTGGGAGCTTGTAGAACCACCTGATGGTGTAAAAGCCGTTGGATGCAAGTGGATCTACAAAAGGAAAAGAGGGACAGACGGGAAGGTAGAAACCTTCAAAGCTAGGCTTGTTGCAAAAGGGTACACTCAGAAAGAGGGAATCGATTATGAGAAAACCTTTTCACCGGTAGCCATGCTTAAGTCTATCCGGATACTCTTATCCATTGCTGCTCATATGGATTATGAGATTTGGCAAATGGATGTCAAGACAGCTTTCCTTAATGGAAGTCTTGAAGAGAACATCCATATGAAGCAACCAGAAGGGTTCATTGAAAAAGGCAAAGAGCATCTAGTGTGCAAACTCAATCGGTCCATTTATGGACTAAAGCAAGCTTCAAGATCTTGGAACATCCGGTTTAATGAAGTAATCCAGTCATATAGATTTATTCAAAGTCCGGATGAATCTTGTGTATATAAGAAGTGTAACGGAAACGTGGTGGTATTTCTTGTACTATACGTAGATGATATTTTATTAATTGGCAACAATGTCAAGGTATTATCAGACGTAAGGGTATGGTTGTCCAAACAATTTGATATGAAGGACTTAGGAGATTGTGCACACATTCTTGGGATCAAAGTTATAAGGGATCGTAAGAAAAGAATGTTGTGTCTATCCCAAGCTTCATATATAGATACAATCCTTGCTCGTTTTAGCATGCAGGATTCCAAGAAAGGTTTCTTACTTTTTAGACATGGAGTATCTCTATCTAAAGAGATGTCTCCAAAGACATCAAAAGAGATAGAGGACATGAAAGCAGTTCCTTATGCTTCGGCTGTAGGAAGCCTAATGTATGCAATGCTATGTACGAGACCTGATATCTGTTTTGCCATGGGCATGGTCAGCAGATATCAGAGTAACCCTGGACAAGGACATTGGACTGCGGTAAAGCATATATTAAAGTACCTGAGAAGGACTAGAGATTATATGCTAGTTTATCAAGCAGACGATTTGCTCCCTGTGGGTTACACGGATTCAGATTTCCAATCAGATAGGGATAACAGTAAGTCTACATCAGGCTATGTGTTTACTTTAGGAGGTGGAGCCATTTCATGGAGGAGTGTTAAGCAGAAATGCGTTTCGGACTCAACCATGGAAGCTGAGTATGTAGCAGCCTCTGAGGCAGCTAAAGAAGCAGTATGGCTCAGGAACTTTCTATGGACTTAGATGTGATTCCTAGTTTGCCTAAAATCATCACAATTTAATGTGATAATAGCGGTGCAGTTGCAAACTCGAAGGAACCACGAGCCCATAAGGCAAGTAAACATATAGAGCGCAAGTACCACCTGATAAGAGATATTGTGAAGCGAGGAGAAGTTGTCATCGCCAAGATTGCATCAGCGGATAACCTGGCAGATCCTTTCACTAAGGCCCTTCCGGCGAAAGCTTTCGATCGGCATGTGGAGGGAATGGGAATCAGATGTATGGTAGAAGATATGGCAGCTTAGTCATTAGTATAAGTGGGAGATTGTTGGATTGTATACTGAAAACCTAAGCTTTGTAAACATTCATTATGAATAAAGAATCACATTTGGTCAAATTGTCTACATTTGTTTGTAGTTGTTCATTTAATTTATATTGTAGATAACATAGTATGTGGTGTCACATACAGAAGATGATGTTATCAGTACTTTATAAATTATAAACAGTAGCTCACGACTAAAATGGAAAGGAACAAACCATTAGAAGGTCGTAGTGTAATTAGGTATTAGTTTATCTTGACTATATAATTACACTAGTACACTCAGAGTGTATTGAGTAGGACCATTAGAGGTCGTTTCTTTTATACTGACTTTATAAAGGAACAAAGACCTCAGTTATTATGGAAGTGTATGCTCTTAATCCTAATATAATAACAAGCACATATGTTTGATATTTATTTCTTTAATTTATCAATGGGTGAGATTTAGTTCGATGAATCAATAAACCCGATAAGTTGGGAAATGGTACCACTTATAGTGTGTGTTGTTGATTATAGAAGGAAACTGTGTCCTAGAGATACTAGGTTGATAATGTCCTCAAGAGGAGCTCATAAAGATTATCATGTTAAACCCTGCAGGTGGACTTAGTCCGACGTGATAATAAGGTTGAGTGGTACTACTCTTGGACTTAGATATTAATTAAATGAGTTGTCAGTAACTCACTTAATTAGTGGACATTCGATATCTTAAACACAGGAAGACTAACACACTCATAATAAGAAGGAGCCCAAAAATGTAATTTGGGATTGGTGCGGTAGTTCAATGATAGTTCTCTAGTGGAATGAATTATCATTGATAAAATTAAGTTGTGTGTTCGGGGCGAACATGGGATGCTTAATTTTATCGAGAGACCAAAACCAATTCCTCCTCTCGGTCCCTATCGTAGCCTCTTATTTATAGAGTTCTATACCCACCTATACCCACCTTCTATACCCACCCAATAGGGGCCGGCCAAGCTAGCTTGGGAACAAGCTAGGGCCGGCCTAGGTATAATATTGGATGGCCGGCCCTAGCTTGAACCCAAGCTAGTGGGGGCCGGCCAAATTAGATTTAAAAGGGATTTTAATTTTAATTTTTATTATGTGGAAGAAATAATTTATTAAAGAGAATTAAAATTAAAATATCTCTCTTGTAAAAGATCTACAAAAGATTAAAGAAAGAGATTAGATCTCTTTCTTTATTTGTAAATTGGTGAGATATTTTATTTTCTCTTTAAAATTATTCACATGTTGATAAAATTAAAATTATAGAAATTTCCTTTTATCAACTATGAAGAGATTTTTAAAGAGAAATTTTATTTTTAAAATTTCCGGAAACAAATTAGGAACTTTTAATTGTTGATTAAAACTTGTCTAATTTTTTCCTTCATTGATGTGGCCGGCCATTGGTTTTAATTTAGGAAATTTTATTTTATTTTTCTCAATTAAATCATGTCAAGGAAATTAATGAAATTTTATTGTAATTAAATTTCCTAATTTGCCTAGGCCAAGGAATATAAAAGAAGGGATGAGGGTGCCTTCAAGAGACACAACATCTATTATTTCTCTCCCTCTTTTGTTCCTTGGTGTGGCCGGCCATCCTCTCCCTCTCTTCCTCTTGTGGTGGCCGAACCCTTCTCTTCCATTGGAGCTCTTGTGGTGGCCGGATACTACTCGGAGAAGAAGAAGAAGATGGAGAGAAAGCTAGCATCTCTTGGAGCTTGGTTAGTGTTTTGATTTTCTTCCTTGGTGAAGCTTCCTCTTTGTTGGCCGAACCTAGCTAGGAGGAGAAGAAGGTGATTGGTGGTTTCTCATCTCGGAAGATCGTTTCCCACACAACGTCCGAGGTTAGAAGAGGAATACGGTAGAAGATCAAGAGGTTTTTCTACAAGGTATAACTAGTAATTTTTCTTTCCGCATCATGCTAGTTATTTATGGAAATAATACCAAATACAAGAGGCTTACGTTCTAGAATTTCGAATATATTTTTCGAAGTTGTGTTCTTTTGTTTTTTCTTTTCCTTGTGATTTGATTGTTCTCTTTGGTTAACCTAAAGTTATTTTAGGAAATTAAATATTAGATTTCTATGAAAGGTTTTGTCTAGTCGGTGGTGGTTGCTCCCATATCCAAGAAGGTCATGTGCCTCGCCACGTCAGTACTGGGAACCAATTATGGAAATTAATATTTAATGGAATTAATAACTTAAGGAGACTTGGGTCGAACGTGTTAAGTTCCGCAGGAGATCCAAGTCAAAACCTAAATGAACAAATAGATTAAGTTTTGGATCAAACGTGTTAAGTTCCGCAGGTGATCCAAAATTTAATTTAAAAGAACACATGGTAGCTAGGAAAAGGTTCAGACCTTTGTACAAAATTTTTGTACAGTGGAACCTATAGGTTTTCCGAGTAGCAACCAACAGCAGGTTGGAAAGATTTCCACTACTAATGAACCCAAAAGTTCATCAGCTACCAATGAATCCTACTTAAGTTAATATAACCTAGCTTTAGATGCCAAAGATATAATTGGTTCATTTTCGAAGGTTGCTTTCTCTTAAAGTTAGAAGATGTGTTACTTATTTCCATTTGTTGCATCGTGGGAGTTATTGGATTATAAATTGTCAACCAACATATCAGAATAGATAACTTCCCTATTTTTCTTGATAACAACTTTGTTATCAAAATAGACACAATATCTATTCTATAATAGTTTAGAAACTGAAATCAGGTTCTTTCTAAACTTAGTATGTAAAGACAATTTCTAATAATCCATATTTTATTCTTATCAAAGGATAAACATCTCCCACTGCAACAGCTGCCACTTTTACAGCAGTGCCCATGTGGACGGTGTTTTTATTTTCATTTAGTTGTCGAGTTTCCTGGAACCCTGCAATGAATTACGGACATGATTAATGACATCTGTATCTACACTCCAGGTTCTGGTAAATAACACCACTAAACATATTTCAACTAATGAATTAAATACACCTATATTGTTCTTAGTTCTAAGAAGACAGTCAACCTTAATGTCCAAGTCCTATTTCCAATCATTACAATTGGGACTACTAAGTCTTTTCTATAGTATAACAGCTAGGGGATTGACAAACATTTTAAATCCTAAGAATCACAAAAATATTTGGTCAAGATCAATTCTTTTAAAATCCCTATGAATTTTGTATGCCACGATAGTGTGGACGTATACAAAATCTAAAAAGAGATTTTATCCATTAATTTTATTATCTCGTCAACTTTACTTTATGACGAATATAATTAATAGTTGATCTGTCTTTGATCAAATATTTGTTCAAAACTTTTTGAATTTAAAATAACATTGATTCCTCAAACAATATTATTTAAATTCACCAACACCTCAAACACCGTGAATTTTGTATGCCACGATAGTGTGGACGTATACAAAATTTAAACATTTGTAAGAGGAGGGGTTTACCCATTAATTATCTTGTCAATAAATCTTTATGACAAATAAAATTACCTCAAACACCGTGAATTTTGTATGCCACGATAGTGTGGACGTATACAAAATCAAACATTTGTAAGAGGGGTTTTTAATTTTATTATCTTGTCAACTTATTTATTTGACAAATCAATAGTTGGTTTTCTTCGGTCACACAAATAATAGCAGTGACTCCGATGGGGAGGATACTATTAGACGTGCCTAAGTGTATACCATTACTTGACACTAAGTCCGTTAATAAGATTGTGTCCCTTCCGATGGGGAAGATCACACGCTCTTAATTAACTTCCTATAGTCATCCAAAATAGAAGTTTAAGCTAGTGATCCGCAAACAAGCTCATCCGATATGGAGGAAGACACTCAGAGCCAACGCGCAAGCTTGTTGCATCACTTATAAACCAGTAATGGAGACCGTGGAATTTATTTAAAATAAATCTCTCTCCCACTTAGTTATTTAAAGTGAGGAATTTTGACTATGCTAGCCTACTTAGCATGCATACTAACAAACACACACAACACAACATAAAAAGCAATAAATAGAAAAACTAATTTTCAACTATTATGGCTTTTATCTATTGTTGTCCTCCGTGTGTCGCCAACCCTAGCTGCTGCCAACTTTGGCCACCGCCACCGGGTCTAGTTGTCGCATCCATCTTGCTCCTTGTTCCGTTGCACCTCTGATCCTCAAAAGGTTCCACGCCTTGCAAGATTCGATCCGCGACATAAATAGAATTTTACATTTTTCGATCCTATATTCCTCGAAGGAATGTACATGTAAACTAAATCGAACATAAAATAAAATTTACATCCATCGATCCTATATTCCATAAAAGGAATGTACATGTAACTAGATCAAAAAATAAAATCCTAAAAAAACTAAATACAGCTCCTGCTGTATTTTATAATACAATCATGCACACACAATAAAAATGCCCTTGACATGTCCAAGGGTCCAATCACACACATAACAACTATAAGCCATAATAGTTGGATCCTGCATCCACAAAGTTAGCACATCCTACTATTAACCTGCCTAAATTATGTATGACATGTGCATAATTAAACTAATACCAAATAAACAGAGGTAAAACCCTAGCTCTGATACCAATTGTTGGTTGCTACTCGAAAAACCTAATTGTTCCACTGTACAAAAATTTTGTACAAAGGTCTGAACCTTTTCCTAGCTACCATGTGTTCTTTTAAATTAAACTCGGATCGCCTGCGGAACTTAACACGTTTAATCCTAAGTTTAATTTATTTGTTCTTTTAGGTTTAGACTCGGATCTCCTGCGGAACTTAACACGTTCGATCCAAATCACCTAGGTTATTAATTTCATTAAATCTTAGTTTCCAAAATTGACTCCCAGTACTGACGTGGCGAGGCACATGGCCTTCTTGGATATGGGAACAACCACCACCGACTAGACAAAGCCTTTTAAGGAAAGTTAATATTTAATTTCCTTAAATAACTTTAGGTCAACCGAAAAGAACAATCAAATCACAAGGAAAATAAAAAACAAAAGAACACAACATCGAAAACAAATTCGAAATAGTAGAATCGTATGCCTCTTGTATCTAGTATTATTTCCTAAAATAACTAGTATGATGCGGAAAGGAAAAATATTAGTTATATCTTTTAGAAAGACCTCTTGATCTTCTACCGTATTCCTCTTCTAACCTCGGACGTTGTGTGGATAACGATCTTCCGAGATGAGAAACCACCAAAGCACCTTCTTCTCCTTTCTTCAAGTTTCGGCCAAGCACAATGCTTCCAAAAGATGAAGATCTTTTTCCACCAACCAAGCTCCAAGGGATGTAAGCTTTCTCTCCTTCTTCTCCAAGCTAAAATCCGGCCACCACTTGATCTCCAAGGAGGAAGAGAGGTTCGGCCACAAGGATGGAGAGAAGAGAAGGGGAAGGGCCGGCCACACCAAGGAAGAAAAGAGGGAGAAAAATAATAGAGTCGTTCACCCATGAAGGCACCTCTACCCCCTCTTTTATAATCCTTGGTCTTGGCAAATAAGGAAATTTAAATAAAAACTTCCTTAATTCTTTTGCCATGAAAAGGAAAATTTATTTAAGTAAAAATAATTATTCTCTTCTCAATTTACAATGGCCGGCCATATACAAATCTCCAAGCAAATAAAATTATAAACACAAATTAAAACTTCCTTATTTGCTTCCGGAAATTTATAAACTTTTTCCAATAATTTTTATCCCTTCATGATTGGTTAATAAAAAAGAAATTTTATAAATTAAAATCTTTCTTTTAAACATGTGGATAATTTCCAAAAAGGAAAGTTATCTCTAAAAATTAAAATCTCTTTTCAATCTACAAATAAGGAAAGATATCAAATCTTTTCTTAATCTTTTGTAGAAACTAATAAAAGAGATTTTTAAATTTTTAAACTTTCTTTTAAATCATGAACATGATTAAAAAGGAAAGTTTTTACCAAAATTAAAATCAACCTTTTAATCTACAAATAAGGAAAGAGATTTAGCTCTTCTCTTAATCTTTTGTAGAATCTTATAAAAGGAGAGATTTAAATTTTTAAACTCTCTTTTAAATCATGTTATCCACATAAGAAAAAATTTTAAAATTAAAATTCCTTTTTATTTTAATAGGGCCAGCCACCTAAGCTTTAGTCCAAGCTAGGGCCGACCACATTAATTTACTCATGAACCAAGCCATGGCCGGCCCTAGCTTGGTCTCCAAGCTAGCTTGGCCTCCAAGCTAGCTTGGCCGACCCCTATAGGATGGGTAAGAAGGTGGGTATAGGTGGGTATAAATCTCTATATACAAGAGGCTACGATAGGGACCGAGAGGAGAAATTGGTTTTGGTCTCCCGATGAAATTAAGCATCCCGTGTTCGCCCCGAACACACAACTTAATTTCATCAATAATAATTCATTCCACTAAAGAATTATTATTGAACTACCGCACCAATCCCAAATTACATTTTTGGGCTCCTTCTTATTATGAGTGTGTTAGTCTCCCTGTGTTTAAGATAACAAATGCCCACTAATTAAGTAAGTTACTGACAACTCACTTAATTAATATCTAGCTCCAAGAGTAGTACCACTCAACTTCATCGTCATGTCGGACTAAGTTCACCTGCAGGGTTTAACATGACAATCCTTATGAGCTCCTCTTGGGGACATTCTCAACCTAGATCACTAGGACACAGTTTCCTTCTATAATCAACAACACACACTATAAGTGATATCATTTCCCAACTTATCGAGCTTATTGATTTATTGAACTAAATCTCACCCATTGATAAATTAAAGAAATAAATATCAAATATATGTGCTTGTTATTATATTAGGATTAAGAGCACACACTTCCATAATAACTGAGGTCTTTGTTCCTTTATAAAGTCAGTATAAAAGAAACGACCTCAAATGGTCCTACTCAATACACTCTAAGTGTACTAGTGTAATTATATAGTTAAGATAAACTAATACCTAATTACACTACGACCTTCCAATGGTTTGTTCCTTTCCATCTTGGTTATGAGCTACTGTTTATAATTTATAAGGAACCGATAACATGATCTTCTGTGTGTGACACCACACACCATGTTATCTACAATATAAATTAATTGAACAATTACATTTATCATAAATGTAGACATTTGACCAATGTGATTCTTATTTCTAGATAAATGTTTATAACAAAAGCTAGGCTTTTAGTATACATCCTAACACTTAGGGCTTCCTGTGGTGGCCGGCTAGGACGAGCTTCGAGGGAGCTTTTGATATTTTCCGACTCTTCCCGACGAGAGGAGTGCGTGGACGTAAGAAAAGTGCGAGGATCTCAAGTTTCACCGAAATCCTAGAGAGGTTTCGCGTTAGTAAGTTCAAGATAACACTGTAAGTACTGCTCACCTGTAGTAAGAGGTGTTTTCCATTGATTTCTTGTCGTAGAAATATTATATGTGCAGATTTCTTTTGTGTTCTATGCATGATTATGTGTTACCTAGTTGATTTCACTTGTAGATGCATATGGAAGAATACCCAATCAATATTGTGGGCTTAGGAGAAGTATAAGAAAGATAAAGAAAAGAAAGAAAAAGGCCAAGGCCTTAAGTAGATCCCAAAGTCAAGACTTTAGGGATTCTGGCACACAAGGTACTTGTTAAAATGCCAAGACATTTAAAGAAGAAGTAATTAAGATATTTTACTTTGAAAGGCCAGTACCCGACTTCCAAGGTTGCCGTAAATAAATCCAGGTGTCCAATTCCAAGGTCTTGGCCCTGGTAGACCAAGGTCTGCTCTTTTAAGATTGGTGGCTCGCTACCTCAACCTATTAGGGAACGCGCATAAGATGGTACTTACGCCTTAGGGATCCCAAATGAAGCTATTTATTTTCAAGTATATGCTTTAGCAAAGTTTTCAAGTTGAAGAATTTCCAAGTTTCAAGTTAAGTTAAGAAAAAAGCGAGTTTAAGGAAGTTAAATGCTTGTATATGTTTAAGAAAGTTAAATGCTTGTATATGCATGTTTCCTTGAGTTAAACCTGTTTTTAGTTCCTCTATTAGTACGAAAGTATTTATGCATGTTTACATGTACCATCAATGTAAGTAGTAGTAAAGATTCTGGCATGAAAAGTATTTTTAAAAATATGCTTGCACATCTTGAGATTTTTGTGAGCTAGGTAGTACTTACTAAGCCTTGTTGCTTACTAGTTGCATTTCCTCTTACTATAGACAAAGGAAAAGGAAAACAAATTTGAAGGAAGGCGACAAGGGGATGCGTGATGGTGTGTATGATGCTTGGACTATGGAAAACCTTGGGAATTTGCTTAGAACATAATATGATTTTTCTTTAAATTACTAAGAAAATTTAGAGAGTTTACTTTCTATTCATTGTTAAGAAGATTTTATAAATTGTTAATTTTGCATATATTGGATATTGTTTAGTATTTCTGTTGCTAGTGATGAAATAGATTAGTTTTAGTTAATGTTTGTTGGATATTATGATTCCATGTCTTTTAAGGAATATGCATGAGATTCTAAAGTAATAAAATGAAGAAATGCTTAATTAGTTTTACAGATTGATACTTTTAGCATGTGAGGTATGCTGATTGATGCATTGTATGTGGATTCATTTTAAAGATTAAAAGAAATTCATTTAATTATTGCCAAGTAGAGTAGCGCTTAAATTAAAGAAGAAGTAAAAGAGAAAGAAGTAACCCAACTCTTAGAAAGCAGGGAGGACGGGGGCGTTACAATTTTCGTGTGAGTTGATGCGATTCAATTCTTCCTTCATTAGCCCACACTGAATTGTGTTGAGAGCCTTGAAGTTGATCTGAGTTTTTTCTTCATTTTCGGATTCTAATGTTCTGGGGCTATTGGAATTCCAGCGTTGTCGACGGGAGCCTTGTAGCCTCTGGTGACGCTTAACCATTGGTCAAAGTCGGTATTCAGGTATACCTCCATCCATTTTTTCCAGTACATGAAGTCGTCACCGTTGAAGGGGGGAGCATGAACGGTACTGTATCCTTTGTTTTGGGCCATTTTGCAGCTGTAGATAGAAAAACTAAAAGGAGGTGCCAAGATTGGTCTTGGATTAGCAGAGTTTGAGATATATAAAAAAAAAATAGAAGAACTTGAGAGGTGTTACACCAACTTCGAGTTAAAACTGAATAGGTAAAGTTTTACCAATTTAATTTTAAAAAAAATTGAAATTGTTTCCCCCAGCTTGATTGGTGGTTGCACCAATTCAGAGCAGAACCGCCTCTGATATCATTTGTTGGTTCGATACGCACACGTGAGAGGGGGGGGTGAATCATGTGGTTTTTTAAAAACTTGTTTTCTCGTTTTAAAATCAAAGTGAACGCAGCGAAAAGTAAATAAGAAAGTAAACAAAACACCAGAAAACACGAGCGATTTTTACTTGGTTCGGAGCCTTCGATGACTCCTACTCAAGACCCAGGTCCCGTGGACCTATCGATGGATAATCCACTAATAACCTCTTTTGGTACCTCCAGAAGAGAGAATCAAATACAAGAGAGATTAGGTTAAGTGCAACACACTGCACTTATCCTTTTGTAGTAATTAAGCAAAAAAAAAAGGTTACCAACACTTAAGGATTGAAATAAGAGCGCTTGTATTGATGTCGGTCTGTCGGCCGTGATCAGAACTCCTTGAAATAGTCGTTGGGCATAGTAGCTTTACCGTTGAGTTGTAGCAGGAATCAGGAGCAGTCGGAAGCTTAAACAGATGCGCAGTAGCTCATATATCAGTGTTGTGTGAATGTCTTCTCAAGACTACCTTATATAAGGCATGGAAGGCGTCTTCCATAGCCTCCGAAGGCGTCTCCAATGGGTTAAACTTGATCTCGAATAGCTCGACACTTATCCACAGTGAGGTCAAAATTTCATCCTGCGGAAGGCGCCTTCCATAGCCATGGAAGGCGCATTCTATGAACAGTACGAAGGCTCCTTCATTGCTTGAAGGCACCTTCGAACAATGTTCATCCGAAGGCCAATATGCTCTTTTTATCCTTCAAAACAATGTTAGTCCAAATAACCTGCAAAACAAATATTAGGACAATAATAATTAATAATAAAGAGTAATAATTAGTTCCTGTCCTCCCAGGACCAGGAACTAGTCAAGGTATCAGTTTATGGATCCTAAATGGATCTAACTGGACTGACGCCTACTATTCCTCAACCGGAACATGTTCTCACAAGGCCACTCTCCTCCAGTGACTTACATTAACTTACAAATTTGCTAGACATCCGGTCAACCCATTGATCTGTCTGAACTTCACACCAACTATCCGGTCGGTCCGTTAACCTAGCTGAATTTCTTGCCAAATATCCGATCAACCTATCGACCTATCTGGACTTCGTACCAACTATCCGGTCGACCCGTTGACCTAGCTGGATTTCCTGCCAGATATCCGGTTAGCCCGTCGACCTATCTGGACTTCTCCTGCACACTTAATCAAGTAGTTAGATCACAACAAACCTAACTTACCTTACTTGTCATTCATCAAAATCTGAGTTAGACCATTAGTGCAAACTACACCAACACCTAAGTCCTACACACTTAGAAACAAGTCATCAAATCCCGTAAGGCTTAACTTAACTTAGTTGGCGTTCACATCAAAATTGTGGCCCACTCTTAGTGGGGCAACAACAATCTCCCCTTTTTTAATGTGAATCAACCCAAATTAAGTTAGAGTCTAAAACCAAACATTTTTGCAAATAATTACAAGAAATAAAGTTTAGGTAAAAAAATTTGCAATCTCCCCCTTATCTTAACACATATCACTTCTCTCTCTTTGGTCACATACAAAATATGAGTAAAAAATGAAAATATCAAAGAAAAATTTGGAAAAAAAAATTCTAGGAGATGTACCTATGTCATGCAATCATTTATATTTTTCAAGTAATTATTTTGTAAATAATTTAATTTCTGAGAATTATACTTTAAAAGTTTAAAAATAATTTAAAAATTATCTTTAACTTTTGAAAAATATTAAAAAATTTTGTCAATATTAAACATAATTAATCTGTTCATATAAAAATTTTCATGAAAAAACTTATTTCTTATAGTGAGAAAAGATTTTTATTTCTAGAAATAGTGATTTTATAAATTAAATACTCAAAAATAGTTTTCATTGTCAAAACAACTTACTAGTTTTTCTAAAAATTAAAAATACAATGGTTCTTTATAGAAAAATCAAGTTTTCTAAAAATTAATCTCTAAGAATTTTTAATTTTAAAATTTTACTTTTTATTAATAAATTCATAAAAAATTATTTAATAGCAAAATAATTTTTTAAAAATATTTCTCTAACACATAACATATTTATTTATCAATAAAAATTTAAATATAAAGAAGATCAAATAGAAAGTTTATGAAAAATAATTTTGCTAATAATGTTAGTAATTGACAAATTAATTTCCAAGAATTAAAATTTTAGAAATAAATAGATTTTAGAATTCAAAATAAATTTCCACCTACTAGATTTATCAATTATTTTCATAGAATAATATCTAACATTTGGAATTGGTAAGACATTTGAATTTGAGCCTGAATAATCCTTTTCTAACATTTTTATTTGATCTTTTAATTTTAAGTTTATCAAATTCTTCTAACTTATTCTCTAGTCCTAATTTATTTTTATTTATTTCAATATATTTATTTCTTGTTGTACATAGTGATCTACTTAGCATCTTAATAGCTTCGTACAATTTATCAGAAGGTAAGAGTCGTACATCACTTACCATATCGAACTTGTAGATGGATGTTCCCCTTTCATGGATGCTCTTTTTCGAAGCACTGAGTCCTTCGAATCCCTTCCTATGTCATCTTTCTCACTCGTTGCATTTTTTGCTTGACCTTCTGTATTCTTAAGTCTCTACACACTTAGACGCAAGACATCAAATCTCGCAAGACCTAACTTAACTTAGTTGGTGTTCACAACAAAATTGTGGCTCACTCCACATGGGCACCAAAAGAACTGTTCTATAGATTTTTGAATGGTCGTTTAACATGATAATCAATTAGGGGTAAGCCTAATCGATTAGAATACATTTTTTCAGCTTGAGAGAAACCCTAGAAAAGGGGGTTTTACATGGTGTTTGAGTCGCAGTTCTTGGTGATTCTGTAACGAAGTGCTACTACATTTCTGATTCAACAAGAGGCATTTTCGAGTAACAAGAGATCAAAAGAAAGAGGTTCATTGTATTTGTAATTACTTCCTTGTTCTTATTGTATTCTCATGTTCTCTTTTTATATTCTCGTACTTGAGCTTGTATGAGGCTTCTCCACCTCTAGAAAGAAGGTTTTCATAGTACATCTGTGAGAATGAGGAGCAGATCCTTGGATTAGTTATCTCAAGAAGGTGGATACTAAGTAAAATGAGAGGTGATAGCATTGCTTCAAGTTTTTCGCTGCGAATCAAGTTTTTAAAAAAATGATCAAATCTATTTACTTTATGCACACGGATGTGCAACATAAGGTAAGTAGGGTAACTCTGATAATCACAAAATCAAGGTTATAAATGATAACTTGAACCAAATACACTCTAAATATAATTCTAAACCCTAAGCTTTAAAAAAATTATACTTTATGCACACGAATGTGCAACATAAGGTAAGTAGGGTAACATCTCTCTCTCTCTCTCTCTCTCTCTCTCTCTATATATATATATATATATACATCTCTCTCTCTCTCTCTCTCTCTCTCTCTCTCTATATATATATATATATATATATATATATATATATATATATATATATATATATATATCTAAACACAACCTAATATTGTTTCGTTCAATCCTAGGTAATATAATAAAAACTTATTTGTTTAGAAATTTTAGTATATAATCTAGTTTAATATTTACTATATTACCCATATTGGTTCAACCGTAGGCATTGTTGCAACTAAATTAATTTAATATTTAGTTAATTTTTTAAATTTAATTAATAATAATAATAATAATAATAATAATAGATTGATAATATATATATATATATATATATATATTATTAATTTATAAAATTTTAAATTACATAATAAAACTTTATCGAATGTTACACAATCAAACACCTTTCCTTCACTAGAGGCAGCAATTTGACTTATATATATATATATTTGCTCTTCTTTCTACACGTGGGATGACAGCTCACTGTTAATTGAGATTCATACAATTGCAACATAAATCTTTAGGTATTAACCCTTCAAACGTCGCTAGGGTTCTTCATGGACTGGGACACCTTCGAAAGGCAATAGGGTTTCGTGGGACCACTTCGAATGCCTCTACTAGTGTTTCATGAGTAAATTTCGCGATCATAAGTCAGGAAAGCTAGTACAATAACTTATGTATGGGTAGATTAACATTTAATAAATGGTTAGGGGTATTTTTATCTCAAAGGATAAATATTGTAAGATAATTTTGGAAAAAATATCATTAAGGAATCTCGAAAAAGCTCACTTTTTGGAGGTTTTCCCCTTTTAGATTGTATGCTCCATTTATTGACGTGTCAAGTATGTATCATGACTCGAGGATCGTTCGTTACCTAAATCAAATAAAATTTTTATTAATAATGAACCAAATGTTAAAATGTAAGGCATATATCATGACTAAAAAATCACTCATTATTTAAATCAAATAAATTTTTTTATTGATAATCTTAATAGATAATTAAAATTAGTGGTGTAAATGAATCAAGTCGCTCATGAGCTATTCGAAACTCGATTCGATAAAAACTCGTTTAATGAGGCTCGTTAAGATAAACAAACCAAGCTCAAGTTTCACAATATTCGGCTCGTTAGCTCGTGAACATGTTCGTTAGTAAGCTCATGAATCAATTTTTAAATGAAAATAATAATAATTTTGATATTAAATTTATAAATTTTACACTCTACTTATGAAAAATATAGATAAATATATTAAATTTATTTATTAGAATAAAATTATAAATTTTAATAAGAATATTAGAATTTTCTCTAAATATATAATTTAGTTTTTAATGAATATTTAAATTTATAATTTATATTTATTAAATTCGTTTAGGCTCGATAAAAATTCGAATAAGCTTGTGAGCCATAAATATATTCATTAAATAAAGCTCAATCGGCTCGATTATAAACGAGTCAAACTCAAACATTCAAGAGTTCCGCTCGGCTTGGCTCGATTACATCCCCTAATTAAAATTATCAATAATAATTTAAAACCAAATGCATTTTTAGAATTAAAAAAAATATAGATCCTTTATATTAACGACCCCTCTAGTACAGGAGGACCGACCCCATAAATATAAACGGAGATATATATACTATTATACTAGCGATGTTATGCCCCCATCGAGTCTAAACCATGGGCACATTTTTTTTAGAATTTAAAATTTAGATTAAAGGGAGTGAAAAAAAAAATACACACGCAAAATCAGGATCATTATTTAATATGCCAATGTTTTATAATAATAGAACAAGAAATCGGACTATTTTCACAGCAGATCCTGTCTCTATTATTGTACATTCTTCCGCTGATGACGGGGCTCCACACCGCAAGCTAATGCCATCTCACCCCACCAAACGCACCGCCTCGCCATCGCCCGCGCCACCGCCCGCTGGTGGATAATGGGCAGCCGCCTCCGCCGCCAATCAACTATCTCCGGTGGCTTCTCCCCCCCTTCCGGCGAGGCGGAAGAGGAGGACGGCGGCGTGATCCAATGGCCCTTCGGCCGGCTCGACACCCTCGGCCAGGACGAGATCAAGGAGACCGCCTACGAGCTTTTCTTCGCCTGCAGCCGCTCCTCCTCCGTGGCCTCCGGATTGCGCGGAGCGGCTGCTCGTCATTCCATCGACGGGGCAGAAGCGGCGGCGAAGGCGGGTTGCTCGGCCTCGACATCATCGGCAATGAGTCGGGTGAAGGAAGTGCTGGGCCTGAAGGCTAGGCCGGCGGCATCGATTAGGACTACCCTTGCCGCATCAGCAGCGACGTTGCCTCTGCCGGGGAAGGCGAAGCAGAGGTCGATGACGTCGGCGGAGATAATGCGGATGCAGATGGGGTTCGAGGAGCAAACCGATTTCCGCCTCAGGAAGATCCTCATGCGCTTTCTCGTTGGCCAGGTAATGCCACCAAGAATGGTCGGTGCAGCTTGTGATTCGTGCCCTAAATTAGAATTTCCCCCATTTTTTTTTCTTCAAACCATATTGCTTGCGATTCATCTTTCCATTCACCAAATGGCCCCCTTTTGGTTTTACAAACCTCTGGTCAGCTGTGGGACACTGGAACCTCTGACTTTTATGGAAATGAACTTGATGATCATTATGGATGAACACCAACTCTCTGCCTGAAACACTGAAATTTGTCATGCATTAGGGTTTTTATGTTTTCCCTAATACAATCTAGTACCTGGTGCTGCTATGGTTTGCCGAAAACAATCTGTGATAGTTAATTATTCTCGCATTAGTCTTTTCTATTTATAATATAGCTGAAAATTTTCATCTCATGTTTGTCATTAAAAAGCCTACTATGGTTGCTCAACAAGTTATTCAACATGATAGCATAATTTTAGCTAGTGAGATCATAGAGTTAGGTATCAGACCCTAATTATTCTTGGATTCGGTCGAGCTAAGCTATTTTCCTTATCGTTTTGATCAGGTATCCAAGCAAGTGGAGAGCATCATCCTCCCTCTAGAGTTCCTTCGTCATCTGAAGCCAACTGAATTTAGTGATATTCATGAATACCATCGGTGGCAACGTCGTCAGCTTAAAGTATTGGAAGCAGGACTGCTCTTACACCCGTCGCTCCCTTCTGACCGTCTATACTCTGCAGGGCTTCGTTTCAGAGAGATCCTTGCTACAAGTGAGTTTAGACCTATTGACACTAGCAAGCATTCAGAGGTTATGCGCTCCTTGTGCAATTGTGTCATGGCCTTAGCATGGTGCCATCAGAGTGTTGCCGCAGTGGAAGAGTGCCATTGGGCTGATGGGTTCCCCCTCAATGTACATCTCTACTTGTGTTTGCTTCGGTCCATATTTGATATCAAGGAAGAGACTGTCATACTAGAAGAGGTTGATGAGCTGCTCGAACTGATCAAGAGGACATGGACCACCTTGGGAATCAATAAGATGATCCATGAGGTGTGCTTCACTTGGATTTTCTTTGAGCAATACATAATGACTGGGTTAGTGGAACCTGACTTGATGCATGCAACATTGGCAATGTTGGATGAGGTGGCCATCGATGCCATGAAACCTGACAAGGAACCTAGCTACACCAGGGTCTTGATCCCAACCATGACCTCTCTGAAGGTGTGGGCGGAAAAGCAGCTCTTGGACTACCATGAGTGCTTTGAGAAAGATTCAGTTACAACAATGGAGAGTGTGCTCTGTTTAGCACTCTCAACTGCAAAGATAATGATTGAGATATCAAGCTATGGAAGTCCAGGAATGATATTTAAGGATTTTAGGAATTTTTCAACCAAAATCCATGTTGATCAATACATAAGAAGTTCATTGAAGAGTGCTTTTACCAAGGTTCGTAACACTATATTCCCCTTGACTAAATTATATGTTCTTCATCTTATTAACATGTTAGCAATATTGGTTCCCATAAGAACTATGTTCCCATAATTATCATGTTAGCATTTATGGGTTCTTAGTAAGAAAAAAAAAGTCCATGAATGGGCCTGCTAACATGCTATGTCTAGTGATTACAGTTACATGAAAATGGTAATGGAAAGATTGACAGCATGGTGGTAGAAGTAGATGAGGATCCCAATGATACCCTGATAAATCTGATGGAAGAAATCGAGAAATTAGCCTCGGTGGAGAAGGAGAACTACAGTCCATTGCTAAAGAGGTGGCATCCTGTTCCAGCAGCAGTTGCTGCAGTGACCCTCCACAGATGTTTTGGTGCTGTTCTGAACCAGCACATGTACAAATTCTCATGCCTAAGCAATGAATCAGTGAAAGTTCTACAGACTGCAGCAAATCTGGAGAGACTGTTGATTCAAATGGCAATGGAGGATTCAGCCGGATCCGAAGATGGTGGGAAGGAAATCTTAAGTGAAATCGCCTCATATGGAGTGGATACCATCCTTTTCAACCTTCTAAAGCATTGGGTGGATGATAGACTCAGGATAGGAAGAGAATGTGTCAACAGAGCAAGGGATAGTGAGGTTAGTTCATCGGGCAAGTTTCTTTTTAGAGTACTCTTTAGTTTCGATAATTTATCGACACTGGTACTGGTTAATCTTTTCATTTAACATACACTTGGCAACGGTATCAGAGTTGGAATCCTATGTCCAAATCGGAGCCTTATGCAGAGTCTGGGATAGATCTACTGAAGCTAGCCAAAGTGACAGTGGATGAGTTTTTTGAGATCGAAGGAGCGGCAAAAACCGAATTAGCACAGGACCTTGCAGTTGGATTAGATACTCTCTTCAAGGACTACAGTATGTTTGCTGCATCATGCGGTAAGACAATTATTTCTGATGATGAAATGCTTAACGCAGACAAGAAATACTTAAATATGATCTGCAAGTTAGAAAAAAATTTCCTGGATTTTTGTTTTAAATGAACTTGGTTACTACTGTTTCTGGTAAATGCCTTAACATGTTGCTTGCATTATATGTCAAATTCTAAGGTTCGAAGGAGAGCTACGTACTTGCGCATCCTCCATTGACAAGGTGCAACCAAGATTCGAGAGTTGCTCAGTTCTGGAAGAAGGCGGCAGCTCCTTGCAACGCCGGCGTCGTTGCCATCGACCCCAGCAGCTTCCCCATCCCCCGCGCGGCGCACACCTCTGGCGACGCCCACCGCCACACGGCCAGCCGCACCACCCAGCGCCTCTACGTCCGCCTCAATACCCTCCACCACATCCTCGCCCTCCTCCAATCCTTCGAGAAGTCTTTCGCCGCCACCTCCTACTCTCCCCCCTTCAGCCACTTCGATGGCGCCCGCTCCTCCATCAACACTGTCATCCTCCACGTGGTCGAGGTCGCTGCCTACCGCCTTATCTTCCTCGACTCCGCCCACTTCTTCTACGACTCTCTCTATCTGGGGAGCGTGGTTGGCGCTCGGATCGACGCGGCCCTGCGCGCGATGACTCACAACATGGCACATCTCGCCACGGTGCTCTCCGAGAGGGCGCTGGCGACGATCCAACCGGTGGTGATGCGGGCGACGCTGGAGGCGTTCCTGATGGTCCTGCTAGCGGGGGGCCCCGGGCGGGCCTTCGCGCGGGGGGACTACGACATGGTGGCCAAGGACCTAGCGTGCCTGAAGCGGATGTTTTCCCCAGCGTGCGGGGAGGAGGTTGTGTCTGAGGCAGCGGCGATGGCCGACGGGGTGGTGGCGCTGATGGCGATGCCGACGGAGAAGCTAGTGGAGGAGTTCAGCATCGCGGCCTGCGAGGCCAGAGGGCTGGGGCGCTCGCTGGAGAGAGTGCCGATGCCGGCGGCGACCGGCAAGTGGCACCGTTCCGACCCCTACACCATGCTTCGCGTGCTCTGTCACAGGAACGACGACGTAGCCAACCGGTTCTTGAAGCGCACCTTCCAGCTGCCCAAGCGGAGGTGAGATGCCGCCTTCGCCATCTGTTAATCTCACATTCGTTGGTTTGCATGCAAGCAGGCATCATTAGGAAATGCTTTTTATTCCACTGTTGTTAAAATTGATGCAAAAACGGAGATAGGTGGAGCAGAGTAATCCAACGCTGTATGTCAATTTTAATGAGAGATCATGTGAATATAACTACTCCTTAATTTGATGAGCAGATGAAACGAGACTAAATCTGGGATACAATCTCTAGGGGTTGATTCATCCTGTAACAAATTTGTTAGAGTGGCTCAACTAAGAAGGCTGAATATTTATCCTTCTCAGAGTGTGGCGCCGTCAAGGTGGCGGCTTCACTTTTAACTACCGCGACAGTGTTTTCCTATCTCCATTCAAATATTTTTAGAACGACTGTGTTTGTTAGAGATATTTAGTTACAACTTTGACTTTTATTCATGTTGTGGCGTTAATAGCCCCTGAGTTTACACTAGAAAAGTGTTTCCATTAGCTGATTAATCCAAACTGATTCATGATCGATTTTCTTGGACTGTGATCGTTTCATCTAAGTATGTCATTAATTGATCCAAATCTATCTTGTTACTGAATCTTCTTATTTCATCATTCAACTAATCGAACATTTAGTTGACTTTTGTTCCTATAACTTGTCTAGTTGATTAGAGAATGATATATTTATTATAATGAGACAGTGATCAAATTCTGACGCATATATATCCTCAAAAAAAAATTCCCCCCCTCCCCTCTCATAACCATTTGATAATTCATTATAAATTCATCTCATAATTTATATTTTTTTTATATAATTAAGACGGACGTAATCGAGATGGACGGTGAAGAACATCTAATAAATATATTTATTTTTGCATATTATTAATTGACTTTTGTTACACCTGTCAGCTCTTTAAATAATATCATATTGTTTAATGGTATAATAATTGAAATATAAAATTATTAGTCAATTAACTAGTTAACTGTTGACTTAACTTGATTTATTATGACTTTTCTATTTTTAGTTGACTCTAAGGTCGACTTCCTATATTAGGGCAACCGCGCTTAGGATATTTGGAGGGTACACGTTTTTGACATATATTCTCTCGCATCAAATATCCTCCATATGAGAGAATATAAATGGGGTATTAGAAATCATTCGGTATACCGGCTATGGAGTTTTGCTAGATGATTCTCTTGACAAAAAAATTTAAAAAATAAATCCAAGCAATTGTAGCAGTGTAGGTGCGTGGGTGGGAGGGGCCACATGTTGCTGCAGCAGTTTTGTTAATTTTTTTTTTTTTAAACCGTTGGCTTCTTTTATATATACATTATTTTTCTTTCAAATTTTCATAAGAAGGGATATAAATCCAGGATCCGAATTATATTGAATCATATTGATTTATATACGGATATAATTTGTTGGATCGAGACGCGCTAGAGAGGGGGTGAATAGCACTCGTGGCTATTTGTTCGATTATCGGAAAACTATCGGAGTAATTAAAATACAGCGGAATAAAATAAACACAAAGACACAAAGGGATTTACTTCGTTCAGAGCTTAAGGCGACTCCTACTCGAAGGCCCGCGATCCTTGATCGCTTCCGGTGGGCAACAACTATAAGCTCGATAAGAATTACATATTACAAAATGTAACAGCAATTAGAATAACTTTGTACCGACAACTTAAAGAAGAGAAAAACGAAGCTCCGGGCCGTCGGAATGTTGCAACAGCACTTCGGAATGACTTTGTTAGCAGCACGTTGAAGAAGGAAAGCTCAGAACTTGATTGATTGAGATGCTGGTCGAAACCCCCTTATAAAGGGTGTTCAAGGCGCCTTGAAGGTTGTTCAAGGCGCCTCCATGCTGCCTAGTCTTCCGCGTGGATCAGATCTGAACTGGTCGAACTTCATCCCTTGGAGGCGCCTTATACCCTGCTCAAGGCGCCTTCCAAGGCGCCTTATACTCCCTTCAAGGCGCCTTCGATGAACTTTCGCAGCCAGCTCAGCTTTTGCACCCGAGGCGCCTCCAAGCTCCATGGAGGCGCCTCGGACACTGTTCATCCGAGGCTTTATGTTGCTCCTTTGCACCTGCAAGATACGTTAGTCCCAAACAATATCCTGCAACACAAAGTTAGCACAATAAATATGATAAATGAAGTATAGACAGTCTCCGGACTGTCCGAGTCTGACTTCGGGTTTCCGACCGGAAACCCTAGGTCGACCCGACGTCTACTGTTCCCTCTACGGGGAACGCGTCCTCACCTACTCCACTCAGGAGATTTACCTGTTTTACTCAGCACTCGATGCTTCCGGACTTTCTGCTGGACATCCGCTTCCCCGGCTAGTCCAGTCTTTCACCTGGTTCGCGACACCAGGACTTTCCACCTAGGGTTACCGCCCCCTAGGACTTTTGCCTGAAGACATCGACCTACCAAGACTTTCCGCATAGGGTTACCACTCCCTAGGATTTTACCTTTTGTCTAACCACAGCTAGGACTTTCCTGAAATTCTTAAGTAGACTTGTTAGACTACAAAACATCTTAACTTTGAATTCTTTGCCATTATCAAAACACGAGTTCGATCGTCGGATGCTTCCCGCACCAACAATCTCCCCCTTTTTGATTATGGCAACTCAAATTCAAAGTTAAGTAAATAAACGAATAGATAGACATTTTTAGCACAGGCAAATATGCTAAGTATAGATGAACAAGGTAAGTAAAGCAAGTTTGCCCTATATGCTCCCCCTTAACTTTTGCCTCCCTAATTTTTTAATTTTAACTTGAATTTTATGTTCACATTTTTACTTTTGCTACTCTCCCCCTTTGCCATAACTAAAAAATGGGCAATTATAGATATTTGATTGAGTTGTACACAATTAAGGTCAACAGGTTAGCTATGTTCAATAGGGTGTGAAAGTTAAGGTCAATTGGAACTTAGTTTAAGTTTTAGGACAAGGTTATTTATTTATTTAAGTTTAGTTGGTCCTTAGGTCCAAGCATAAGTCATGTTTACTAGATTGATTTACTAGGTATCAGAGCCATAAAGAACAAAATATGCTTAACAAAAAATGAGTATTCTTTACCAATTGTCTAACCTTTAGTTACTTGCTGATTGTCTACAGGACAGTAGCTTTCACTAGGTTAGTCAAGTTAAATTATTTTGGTCCAGATAGACTTGACTAGAGCTGGAGAATTTAACTTGATTAATGTTTATTGCATATTTAACGCCCAAACTCATATTGATGCACAGATATAAGCATTCTTGAGTCCAGGCTATACCCTATGCATCTCACGTCGTTCTATGTTTGTCAATCACAATCAAGGTAAACCTAGGTGCTTGTGAGATGCTCTGGCTTAATTGTAGGGGAACATGATATCTAGGGGGAAATCCTAGGTTAATTCCAGAATTTTAAAATCTAGGTAAAATTGGAGTTTTGAAAACTGTTTTTCCTAGAATTTGAAAAAAAATAGAACATAACACCTAAAACTGAGTAATAATATGTCTAATCAATCTAAAACATCCAAGATATACATCAAAAGCTGAATAACAGAAAGATCCCAGATGTCAATAATATGTCAAGGCAAGTGAAAAGATAGAATCAAGCAGGTGGATCGACAGCTGGAGGATCAGCTAGGTGCTGCTCAGGTGGCGGCTGAGGCTGTCCCTGACGCCAAAGCTCGCCTCGAAGAGATGCGAATCCAGCAACTATCTCAGATCGCATAGTCCAAAGAAAACGATGACTGTCTAACACAGCTCGTCGCGTCTGTGTGGACTGGATCTCAAGTCGAGTGAGTCTATCCTCGACAGAGAGTGGTGCTGAAGATGACGGCCCGGTTGAGGAGGAGGGTCCGACAGAGGTGGAAGGATCTGCGAAGAAGTCCTCTGCCAGAAAATCTGGCCACTCCACATCTGCATCAAGTAGCTGGTGGTGGTCGGCCCTTCCAGGCCAGAATCCCCTCGGCAGTGACCTCTGCCCCTGCTAATCTAAGGCTACGCTGACCGACCTCATCATAAAGGGTAAGTGGGATGAGAACCCCTCTAGTAATCTCTATCCTAGAGCTGGAGAATATCTGGGTCAGGATATGACAATAAGGCATATGAATTACTCCAGATGTAACTGTGTTAGATGCAAGGATAATATTATGAAACATATGGAGGGCTATGTCTATGTCCAGGTGCTGGGTGAGGGCGTACAAGAAGAACGAGTGGGACGGTCGCATCGTCGAAACATCTCGAGATGATAAGGGTAGAATACAAGCTGTCAGGACTCTGTACATAGCATAATCCTGAACTCGAAGAAGAGTGGATCTGAACTCAGTCAGGCCTAAGGGTCTCTCCTCTCCATAGAAATGCATGTAAATGTCGTCTAATGTAACGTGGGAATAAGGGGCACCAAAGGGTAGGGGTCTACTCGGATAACATAAAAATGTACACTCAGACTCCCTAATCTCTAGGCTGGTGCGAAGTAGTGATGGAGTGAATTGAATGTCAGTACCTCCTACCCTGGTGGTATAAGTTCTATCATCAACCTTTTCAAGGTTGTGATAGAACTGGGCACATAGGTCATGATTGACAGTCGTGGTGCAATCAACCAGTTTATCTAAATGATAATGGGTTATCATTTGGATAGTGGGTTGACAATTTTGTGACAAAAACTCCCTACCAATATATCTAGGTTTGATTGACTCAAAGGTAAACCTAGAGAAATCTATCCTATGCTGTTCCGAGGGGAATCTCGGATCCGTGGAAGGGGCCCTTGCTGGTGTGGTATCCACAATATGACGCTTCCTATTTTTGACATTATGCAAGAAAAATTGTAAAACTAGCAAGAATATAGGATTTAAGCAATTGAAGAAGGGTTTTAGATTGTACCTAGGAGGCATAGCTAGGAATTAAAGGGAAGAAAAGAGGTAGAAGGCGCCTTGGTTGGGAAGAAACCGAAGAAATAGGCGGCTTGCGGCGAAACACGAACGGAAGCAACAATGCTTCTAATGCTTCTGTTCGTGACAAAAGAGAGATTTTAAGGCGCCTCCTGATCCCTTTAGGGCGCCTTCGGAGGCGCCTTAAGGGCTTCTTAAGGCGCCTTAAGTGTGCGGCGGGAAATTTCCCGCCGCTGATTGAGGGCGCTGTTGGTTGCTACTCGGAAAACCTATAGGTTCCACTGTACAAAAATTTTGTACAAAGGTCTGAACCTGTTCCTAGCTACCATGTGTTCTTTTAAATTAAATTTTGGATCGCCTGCGGAACTTAACACGTTTGATCCAAAACTTAATCTATTTGTTCTTTTAGGTTTTTGACTTGGATCTCCTGCGGAACTTAACACGTTCGACCCAAGTCTCCTTAAATTATTTATTCCATTAAATATTAATTTCCATAATTGGTTCCCAGTACTGACGTGGCGAGGCACATGGCCTTCTTGGATATGGGAGCAACCACCACCGACTAGACAAAACCTTTTATAGAAAGCTAATATTTAATTTCCTAAAATAACTTTAGGTTAACCAAAGAGAACAATCAAATCACAAGGAAAAGAAAAAATAAAATAACACAACATCGAAAAACATATTCGAAATTCTAGAACGTAAGCCTCTTGTATTTGGTATTATTTCCATAAATAACTAGCATGATGCGGAAAAGGAAAAACTACTAGTTATACCTTCTAGAAAGACCTCTTGATCTTCTACCATATTCCTCTTCTAACCTCGGACGTTGTGTGGGCAACGATCTACCAAGATGAGAAACCACCAACCACCTTCTTCTCCTCCAAGCAAGGTTCGGCCACAAAGGAAAAACTTCACCAAGGAGGAAAACCAAAATACTAACCAAGCTCCAAGAGATGCTAGCTTCCTCTCCTTCTTCTTCTTCTTCTCCTAGTAGTATCCGGCCACCACAAGAGCTCCAAGGGAATAGAGATGTTCGGCCACCACAAGAAGAAGAGAGGGAAAGGGTGTTGGCCGGCCACACCAAAGAATAAGAGAGGAAGATAAATAATAAGGGTTTTTTTCCATGAAGGCACCCTCACCCCTTCTTTTATATTCCTTGGCCTAGGCAAATTAGGAAATTTAATTACAATAAAATTTCCTAATTTCCTTGACATGATTTAATTGAGAAAAATAAAATAAAATTTCCCCAATTACAATCACATGGTCGGCCACATCATTGGAGAACAAATTGGACAAGTTTTAATCAACAATTAAAACTTCCTAATTTATTTCCGGAAATTTAAAAAAAATAAAATTTCTCTTTAAAATCTCTTCATGGTTGATAAAAGGAAATTTATATAATTTTAATTTTATCAATATGTGAACAATTTTTAAAGAGAAAATAAAACATCTCTCCAATCTACAAATAAGGAAAGAGATCTAATCTCTTTCTTTAATCTTTTGTAGATCTTTTACAAGAGAGATATTTTAATTTTAATTCTCTTTAAATTATATCTTCCACATAATAATAAAAATTAAAATTAAATTTCTTTTTTAATTTAATTTGGCCTGCCCTACTAGCTTGGGTTCAAGCTAGGGTCGGCCACCCAATATTATACCTAGGCCGGCCCTAGCTTGTTCCCAAGCTAGCTTGGCCGGCCCCTATTGGGTGGGTATAGAAGGTGGGTATAGGTGGGTATAGAACTCTATAAATAAGAGGCTACGATAGGGACCGAGAGGAGGAATTGGTTTTGGTCTCCCGATAAAATTAAGCATCCCGTGTTCGCCCCGAACACACAACTTAATTTTATCAATGATAATTCATTCCACTAGAGAACTATCATTGAACTACCGCACCAATCCCAAATTACATTTTTGGGCTCCTTCTTATTATGAGCATGTTAGTCTCCCTGTGTTTAAGATATCGAATGTCCACTAATTAAGTGAGTTACTGACAACTCATTTAATTAATATCTAAGTCCAAGAGTAGTACCACTCAACCTTATCGTCATGTCGGACTAAGTCCACCTGCAGGGTTTAACATGACAATCTTTATGAGCTCCTCTTGGGGACATTATCAACCTAGTATCTCTAGGACACAGTTTCCTTCTATAATCAACAACACACACTATAAGTGATACCATTTCCCAACTTATCGGGTTTATTGATTCATCGAACTAAATCTCACCCATTGATAAATTAAAAAAATAAATATCAAACATATGTGCTTGTTATTATATTAGGATTAAGAGCACACACTTCCATAATAACTGAGGTCTTTGTTCCTTTATAAAGTCAGTATAAAAGAAACGACCTCTAATGGTCCTACTCAATACACTCTGAGTGTACTAGTGTAATTATATAGTCAAGATAAACTAATACCTAATTACACTACGACCTTCTAATGGTTTGTTCCTTTCCATTTTAGTCGTGAGCTACTGTTTATAATTTATAAGGTACTGATAACATCATCTTCTGTATGTGACACCACATACTATGTTATCTACAATATAAATTAAATGAATAACTACAAACAAATGTAGACAATTTGACCAAATGTGATTCTTTATTCATAATGAATGTTTACAAAGCTTAGGCTTTCAGTATACACTCCAACAGGCGCCTCTTCTTAGATGGAGGCGCCTTCGGATTCTACGTGTCCAAATTTTTTTTTTTTTAATTAACAAATTTCTTATAGATTAGTTTTTGAAATAGTTTTGAAATTTTAGTTTTTGAAATAGTTTTGAAATTTAAGTTTTTTTAAAAAAAAATAATTTTGAAATTTAAGTTAAAATAATTTTGAAATTTAAGTTTTTAAAATAATTTTGAAATTCAAGTTTAATTAATTTTGAAATTTAAGTTTAAAATAATTTTGAAATTTAAGTTAAAAATAATTTTGAAAGTTAAGTTTTTAAAATAATTTTGAAATTTAAGTTTAAAATAATTTTGAAATTCAAGTTTAAAATAATTTTGAAAGTTAAGTTTAAAATAATTTTGAAATTTAAGTTTTAAAATAATTTTGAAAGTTAAGTTTAAAATAATTTTGAAATTTAAGTTTTAAAATAATTTTGAAATTTAAGTTTTAAAATAATTTTGAAAGTTAAGTTTTTAAAATAATTTTGAAATTTAAGTTTAAAATAATTTTGAAATTCAAGTTTAAAATAGTTTTGAAATTTAAGTTTTTAAAATAGTTTTGAAATTCGAGTTTTTAAAATAATTTTGAAATTTAAGTTTTTAAAATAACTTTGAAATTTAAGTTTTTAAAATAACTTTGAAATTTAAGTTTAAAATAATTTTGAAATTTAAGTTTTTGAAATAACTTTGACATTAATTTCAATTTGAATTATCAGTTTGATTTTAATTACTTAGTCATCTCACCCGATCTAAATTCTCAATCAGGGAATCCTATAATTTTTGTGAGATGAATTGAGGTTCAATTTAAGGGTTTGGTTTAGTCTTGTGTTAGATTCAGGTTTAGCTTTGGGTTCAACAAGTAAGCATTCTTTGGATAAACTTCTGGGCTATGGTGAGTCACAAGGAGCTCATTAAAGTAACCAAGCCTTCGAGGTTTTTCAAATAGTCCTACCCATTGAACTTAATACTAAGACTTAGTCTAACTAGTTAGGATCCATTTAAGGGTAGCTTCGGTCAGTTCCACTTGGCCAAATGCACCAGGTCGAAGCCATATCTTCCTAGACATGCGATGCCCAAGCTTCCCTAACGTACTATCATCCAAAAACTTCACCAGTACTGTGGTTCAAGTTAAACTTATCCCGTTTTAATCTAACCTTAATTACCCTGCCGGGTAATCTATTCTTGTTTTACCCATTCCGGGTAAATTAGGTTCAGTTACCCTGTCGGGTAGTTCAGTTGGAGGTGCCAGCTAGTTTGGATCCTCCATCTATTTTTCATTTTCATAATTTCGACTTGTTGAATTTTGAATTTGTAATTTAATTTTGAATTTTTAATTTAATTTTGAATTTTTAATTTAATTTCGAATTTTGAATTTTGAATTTGTATTTTAATTTTGAATTAATTTTGAATTTGTAATTTAATTTAATTTCGAATTTTAAATTTCGAATTTGATTTTTAATTTTAAATTTTGAATTTGTAATTTAATTTCGAATTTTTAATTTAATTTCGAATTTTTAATTTAATTTCGAATTTTAATTTTGAATTTAATTTTTAATTTTAAATTTGTAATTTAATTTTGAATTTTTAATTTAATTTCGAATTTTAATTTTGATTTTGATTTTTAATTTTAAATTTGTAATTTAATTTTAAATTTTTTAATTTAATTTTGAATTAAGATCTTTTTCATTTTAGCTTTCCCTGGATCACGGCCTCGATATGGTCTGTCGAGGTAGTATATTTGATCCTTCGGAACCCAGTATTGGCCAAGTCCAATTTGATTGATCAATTTGGACTTGGGGACCCATGCTTGGACTGATTTACTACTTTGTTTGTTTATTAAGGATAAATAAGATTTATATTTCTTTTTACTTTTATATCCTAGCCCAGTTCTATTGTAGACGGCTCTTTGTGTCCCAAGAATTAGATCCAAATTCTTGGAGCCCAGAGAGAACTTTTCTAAAGTAATTTTTAATCTTTTAACTGATTTTTCAGATTTGAATTTTCTTTCTCAAGTTGTTGTACTTGAGTTGAATCTTCAGTTTGAACTTGATCAGATAAAGATTTTGAGTTAGTTACTCCTTTAAGAATGGTTACTTCTTTTAAAAGTGACTTAATTTTCAAATTTGACTTGGCTAATTTGCGAAGTAAATAATTGACTAAATTATTAAGCCTAGGAATACTTACAGCGGAGTCTGGCCCTTCGGAAACGGATGCGGATCCGTGGCTTTGCACGGAGTCGGCTTCTGACTCGCTCTCAGATTCGCTGATCTGGTCCCGGGCCATCAATGCGAGTAAACTCGTTTGGTCGAGTTCGTCGTCTTCGTCCTCCGAAGAAGATTCGTCCCAGGTTGCCTTTAGGACTTTCTTTCTTCTTTGCTTCTTGGCTTCCTTTTGGTTGGAGCAGTTTGCCTTGATATGGCCCTTCTGGTTGCACCCGAAACATGTGACTTCGAATTTTACCTTTGATTGGGCCTCCTTAGATTGAACTGCCTTCTTCAGATCTTTCTTGTTGAAGCTCTTCTTCTTCTTGTAGAGTTTCTTTACAAGATTCACAAATTCGCTGGCCAGTTCATCTTCTGAATCTTCTGAATCGGGTTTGTCTTCTGATTCCGATTCAACTTTTCGTCGTCCTCTTGATTCCCGTGTTCGATTCGCAACCAAAGCAATCCCTTTCTCGGATGGTGTGAATTAGTTTATTCATGGAGTTCAAATTCACTAAATAATTCCTAATTTTAAGGAGGACAAATCCTTAGAGACTTTAGAGGCATCTACCATTGATGCCCATAATGTACTCTAGGAATGAGTTAAGGGCATACCTTATTATATCTCTGCTTTCTACCTGCTCGATTCCATGTAGAGAATTCAGGATATCTTGAATTCGGGCGTGTAAAGAGCTTGCCGTCTCGCCTTCCTGCATTTTCAAATTGTATAGTTTATTTAGTAACAAATCACGCTTACTTACCTTGGTTTCCGAGGTGCCTTCGTGAAGTTCGATCAGTTTCTCCCATAGATCTTTTGCGGAGGAGAATGGACCGACTCTATTGAGATCTTCTTTGGTAAGACCGCACTGAATGGTGCAGGTGGCTTTGGCGTCTGCTTCCACTTTTTTGATAAATGCTGGCTCCCAGTTCTCACAGGATGTAGGCTTACCGTCTGTATCAGTTGGTAGTTGCAGTCCTGTTTTGACGATCATCCAGGTGTTGAACTGGATCTTTAGATATATCTCCATTTGCCCCTTCCAATATCCGAAGTCTTCTCCGGAAAATAGTGGGGGACGAACGGTGCTATATCCTTCCTGTTGGGCCATTTAGATCTACAGAAACAGAAACAACAAGATCTATTCCAAGACTGAGTCTTGGATTAGTAGTGCGGGTAGGAAAAAAAAAACGAGCCCAAGTGGTATTGACCAACTTTGAGCAACTCCGATTTGAAAAAGAATTAGAATATAGCTATGTGGCTAAATTCTAATTGACTCCGAACAAAACCACGAAAAAAAAACTGTTTTGAATGGTGGTTGCACCAATTCAAAACAACCCCGCTCTGATACCAATTGTTGGATCGAGACGCGCTAGAGGGGGGGTGAATAGCGCTCGTGGCTATTTGTTCGATTATCGGAAAACTATCGGAGTAATTAAAATGCAGCGGAATAAAATAAACACAAAGACACAAAGGGATTTACTTCGTTCGGAGCCTAAGGCAACTCCTACTCGAAGGCCCGCGATCCTTGATCGCTTCCGGTGGGCAACAACTATAAGCTCGATAAGAATTACAGATTACAAAATGTAACAGCAATTAGAATAACTTTGTACCGACAACTTAAAGAAGAGAAAAACGAAGCTCCGGGTCGTCGGAATGTTGCAACAGCACTTCGGAATGACTTTGTTAGCAGCACGTTGAAGAAGGAAAGCTCAGAACTTGATTGATTGAGATGCTGGTCGAAACCCCCTTATAAAGGGTGTTCAAGGTGCCTTGAAGGCTGTTCAAGGCGCCTCCATGCTGCCTAGTCTTCCGCGTGGATCAGATCTAAACTGGTCGAACTTCATCCCTTGGAGGCGCCTTATACCCTGCTCAAGGCGCCTTCCAAGGCGCCTTATACTCCCTTCAAGGCGCCTTCGATGAACTTTCGCAGCCAGCTCAGCTTTTGCACCCGAGGCGCCTCCAAGCTCCATGGAGGCGCCTCGGACACTGTTCATCCGAGGCTTTATGTTGCTCCTTTGCACCTGCAAGATACGTTAGTCCCAAACAATATCCTGCAACACAAAGTTAGCACAATAAATATGATAAATGAAGTATAGACAGTCTTCGGACTATCCGAGTCTGACTTCGGGTTTCCGACCGGAAACCCTAGGTCGACCCGACGTCTACTGTTCCCTCTACGGGGAACGCGTCCTCACCTACTCCACTCAGGAGATTTACCTGTTGCCAGTCGATCCTCCAGATCGACTGGACTTTTGCTCAGCACTCGATGCTTCCGGACTTTCTGCTGGACATCCGCTTCCCCGGCTAGTCCAGTCTTTCACCTGGTTCGCGACACCAGGACTTTCCACCTAGGGTTACCGCCCTTAGGACTTTTGCCTGAAGACATCGACCTACCAAGACTTTCCGCATAGGGTTACCACCCCCTATGACCTAGGGTTACCACTCCCTAGGATTTTACCTTTTGCCTAACCGCAGCTAGGACTTTCCTGAAATTCTCAAGTAGACTTGTTAGACTACAAAACATCTTAAATTTGAATTCTTTGTCATTATCAAAACACGAGTTCGATCGTCGGATGCTTCCCGCACCAACATAATCTACACGTGTCGAATGCCAGATCAGTTAAGATAAAATTTATCCAAGTGGAACAACCAATATTTTACCACGTAAACCTTTTGCTGCTGTATAACGGATGCATTAAATTCAAGATTAATGCAGAATCAAAACGGTCGAGTGATAATGAGTGAAACGGTGGGCGTTTCACTGCTCGGTGAATAATGATCATTAATCGACTATTAACATTGCCGTTGATCTGAACTCCTATATAAGGAGATTGCGGTCACAGATAGAGGAAAGACACAGCAACACAAACAGAAGCTCTCCACCTTCATTCCTTTCCTCCTCTATCATGCAACTCCTGCTCGGCAAAGTGCCCGTGATAGCAATCGGGTGCCACTCAGTTCGCCATGACCACCAGTGCTGGGTGGGGATCACGGTCAACCATTGTATCTTGGAAAACAGATGACCCAAGTAAGTCTCGAAGCACAGCCGGAGGTGGGCGAATATGTTTCAAGGAAATTGCGTCAATCGCAGGCCTCGGTCAGCTTGCCCAGTCTCTTCGTCCTCCGGTCGACCTCTTCTTTGGGCCTGTCTGCTTCACTCGATTGGCCTCTCGCTCGACCTGTCTGCTTCGCCCGACCGACCTCTCGCTCGGCCTGTCTTCTTCACTCGCTCGACATGTCTCCTCGCCCGACCGACCTCTCACTCAACCTGTCTACTTCACTCGCTCAGCCTGTATGCTCGCCCGACCAGCCTCTCGCTTGGTCTGTCTTCTCGCCCGATTTGCCTCTCGCCCAGTCTGCTCTCTGTCTGGCCGAACTTGCTCGGCCTTACTGCCCGGTCGGCCAATCCACTGATTGTCGGCCCCACCATTAAGTTAGTTCGGACTTTGCTGCTCGGACTTGAAGTTCGGTCTGCACTCAGCAATTAGCAGAAACTAGCTCCTGTTGACAGCCTAAGATTATCCGCTCAGGTCATCTCGACTGTAAGTTGAATTTAATTTAGTGTAGTTTAAATTCAACTAATAACCCATAAATCTCTGACAACATATTGTTTGTTCCAACATCTACAATAAATGGTACAACGATTTGTTGAATAAGTGAATGGAGAAGAAATGGAAGAGGAAAGAGGCTCCATTGTGAATGGGACTTTAGTCCCACATTGGAAGTTTCAAGACATTTTTGTTGGTTTATATTGATTCATTTACATTGTGGATGTGAACAAATGCATGGGAAGATGCTCTCTCTCACGCGTGGGTGCGCAGGGGGGGTGCAAATCCAGGGTTCGGATTGCACTGAACCAAGTTAACTCGTGTGCGAGCGCGACCTGCGCACACGAATGCCGGACCGGTCGGGGCAAAATTTGCCCAAGTGGAACAACTAACATTTTGCCACGTAGATCTTTTACTACTATGAAACTGATGCATTAAATTCGAGATCAATGCAGAATAAAACCGGCCGAGTAATAATGAGTGAAACGGTGGTCGTTTCACCGCTCGGCTAATAATGACCATTAAGATCATTAACTCTGGCCATTGATCTGAGCTCCTATATAAGGAGGCTCCGATCATAGGCAGAAAATGTATCCTGGGAAATAGACTACTCTTGTAAGCCTCGAAGCACAGCCGGAGGTGGGCGAATCTGTTTCAAGGAAACTGCGACTCTCGCAGGCCTCTGTCAGTTTTCCCGGTCGGTCTCTTCGTCCGCCCGGTCGACCAGTCTACTCGCCCGGTCTGTCTTTTGCTAGATCAAGATCTGGTCTGTCGTTCTGGTCTGTCGCTCTGGTCTACTGCCCTGTAGACCTGGTCTGTCGCTTTGGTCTACTGCCCTGCAGACCTGCCCTGCCGCTCTGGTATGTCGCTCTGGTCTACCGTCCTGCAGACCTACCCTGCCGCTCTGGTCTACCGCTCTGCAGACCTGCCCTGTTGATATGGTCTGCCGCTTTACAGACTTGCCCTGCCGCTCTATAGACCTGCCCTGCCGCTCTGGTCTGTTGATCTGGTCTGTCGCTCTGCAGACCTGCCCTGTCAATCTGGACTACCGCTCTATAGACCTGCCCTGTCAATCTGGTCTACCTGCTCGGTGAATTAGTCTGATCTTCTGCACTTACAGAAACCAGCCCCTGCTGGCAGCCTGAGATTATCCGCTCAGGTCATTTCAACTGTAAGTTAAATTTAATTCAATGTAGCTTAAATTCAACTAATATCCGTAAATCTCTGGCAACAGATTGTTTGCGTCCAATAATCTTGAAACAGACTCGTCTCTGTTGAGATGGCTACTAAACAAAATGTTGAAGTGCAACAGACTCAACACGTGCAGGCTCCCTCCGCCCCAATTAGAACTGTGTCAATCAACCACAGGGAAAAGCCAGAGAAGTTCAGTGGACTGAACTTCAAGAGGTGGCAGCAGAAGATGCTCTTCTACTTAACCACGCTCAATCTATCTTGGTTCTTGACCGAGGACCCTCTCAAGCGAGGTGAGGATGCTGATGCGCAGACCATCAGTACAATGGAGGCATGGACTCATTCTGAGTTCCTTTGTCGAAACTACATCCTCAACTGCCTTGACAACTCGTTGTACACTGTGTATAGCATGAAGAGAACGGCTAAGGAGCTGTGGGAGTCCCTGGACAAGAAATACAAGATGGAGGATGGAGGATGCAGGGACAAAGAAGTTCATCGTGGGTCGTTTCCTAGACTACAAGATGGTTGACTCCAAGACGGTGATTAACCAAGTCTAGGAGCTTCAGGTGATCTTGCACGAGATCCACTCAGAAGGGATGGTTCTGAGTGAAACCTTCCAGGTGGCTGCTATCATTGAGAAGCTGCCTCCCGGATGGAAGGACTTCAAGAACTACCTGAAGCACAAGCTGAAGCAGATGAATGTGGAGGAACTCATTGTTCGACTTCGCATAGAAGAATACAACAAGAGTTCAGAGAAAAAACTATTCTCTCAGGCTACTATGAAAGCCAAGTGGTCGAGCACGGTCAAAGCTCGAAATGGAAGAACCCCAAGTCTTCCAAGATGGAACCCAGAGGAGGCATCAGCAAGAAGAAGTTCTCTGGGAAGTGCTTCAACTGTGACAAAGTGGGTCACAAATCTTCGGAGTGCAGAAAGCCGAAGAAGAAGCAAGAGCCCAACCTGAATGAGGGACCAGAAATGGACGACCTCTGCGTTGTGGTCTCTGAGTTGAACCTAATCGGTTCAAACCCGCGACAATGGTGGATCGATACTGGAGCCACCAGACATGTGTGCTGCAACAAGGAGCTGCTCCACAACTTCGAAGAAGTCACTGGAGACAAACTGTTCATGGGGAACTCAGCAACCTCAGACATCTTGGGCCAAGGAAAGGTGGTGCTGAAAATGACCTCGGGCAAGGATCTCACTCTGAACAATGTGATGTATGTTCCGGAGATTCGAGAGAATCTAGTGTCCGGATCATTATTAAGCAAGCATGGCTTTCACATTGTCTTTGAGTCAGACAGAGTTGTATTGTCCAAGAATGGAGTGTTTGTAGGAAGGGGCTATGTATCTGATGGGCTGTTTAAGCTCAATGTAATGGCGATTAGGCCTAAGATAAATAAAATTGAAAGCTCTTCCACTTATATACTTGAGTCTTCATGTTTATGGCATGGTAGACTAGGGCATATTAACTATGATGTATTGTGTAGATATAATTAATATGCAAAGCATACCTACATTCCACCTTGACCCAAAACACAAGTGTGAGATTTGTGTTGAAGCAAAAATGACAAGGTCATCCTTTCAACATATTGAAAGAAGTAGTGAACCACTTGACCTAATCCACTCTGATGTGTGCGACCTAAAAGGTACGCCAACACATGGTGGTAATAAATACTTCATCACTTTTGTAGATGATAACACAAAATATTGTTATGTGTATCTTCTCAAAAGTAAGGATGAAACTATAGAGAAATTTGCTCTCTATAAGAATGAGGTTGAAAACCAACTTAATAGGAAAATTAAGGTGGTTTGAAGTGACCGAGGCGGTGAATATGTGTCACCGTTCGCTGAGTTGTGTGCTGAACATGGGATCAGATACAAAACGACAACTCCTTATACTCCTCAGTAAAATAGAGTTGCTGAGCGAAAGAATCGAACTCTAAAGGAGATGATGAATGCTCTTCTATTGAGCTCTAGATTACCAGAGTCCATATGGGGGGAAGCTGTGCTAACAGCTAATTACCTTTTAAATAAGGTGCCCCGGAAGAAAATAGATAAGAGCCCTTATGAGTTGTGGAATGGAAGACAACCGTCCTACAAATATTTATGAATGTGGGGGTGTCTTGCCAAAGTGTTGGTGCCTGATCCAAAAAGGATTAAGATAGGACCAAAGACCGTTGATTGCATATTTATTGGATATGCACAAAACAGCACTGCGTATAGATTTTGTATGTATGAGTGTCACATACCGGAGATACACAAGAACTCGATAATCGAATCAAGAAATGTCTCGTTCTTCGAGCATGTGTTTCCATATAAGACCCGAGAGGATGCTAGCTCCTCAAAACGGGAAAACAAAACACAAGGCGAAGAAGAAGATGATGATGACGAGGAACCTGTGGAGGTTGAGCCTAGACGGAGCAAAAGAGCTCGGGTAGAAAAATCCTATGGATCGGATTTTATCACTTTCATGTTGGAGAGTGAGCCCCAAAGTTATTCAGAAGCTGTAAGCTCTTCTGATGGACCTCACTGGAAAGAGGCAATTGTATATGAGATAGAATCTATTTTGCAAAATCACACTTGGGAACTTGTGGATCTTCCTCCGGGAAGTAAACCATTAGGTTGTAAGTGAATCTTCAAGAAGAAAATGGAATCAGATGACACAATCGATAAATACAAGGCCAGATTGGTAATCAAAGGATACCGACAATGAGAAGGCCTTGATTACTTCGATGCATACTCTCCAGTGTCGAGAATAACTTCCATTAGAGTATTGTTAGCTATTTCCGCTCTATGAAATCTCAAAATACATCAAATATAATGGATGAAAAAATAGCCTTTCTAAATGGGGATTTAGAAGAGGAAATCTACATGGACCAACCTGAGGGGTTTTCTGTGCCAGGGCAGAAAAACAAGGTCTGTAGATTGGTGAAGTCATTATATGGCTTGAAACAAGCACCAAAGCAGTGGCATGAGAAATTCGATAATGCCATGAAGGAATGTGGATTCAAGATCAATGAATGTGATAAATGTGTCAACATGAGAGCCACGGAGAGTGACTATGTCATCTTGTGCCTCTATGTAGATGACATACTTATCATTGGGAGTAATGATAAGATAATCAAATTCACTAAAGATATGTTGAACTTAAGATTTTACATGAAAGACATGGGCCTAGCTGATGTGATTCTAGGAATCAAAATTCTTAGAATGACAGAAGGACTTGTTCTTAGTCAGTCCCATTACGTGGACAAGATTCTTGAGAAATTCACCAAGGGTGATACTGCGTTGGCACGAACGCCGATAGATACGAGTCAACATCTATCAAAAAATAGAGGTGAAAGTATCTCGCAGATAGAGTACTCTCGAGTGATTAGAAGTCTAATGTACTTGATGAGCTGTACACGACCAGACTTGGCCTACGCAGTAAGCAAACTGAGTAGATTCACGAGTAATCCTGGTGTTGAGCACTGAAAGGGATAACAAGATTGTACTGAGATACTTGAGGTGTACTCGTGAATATGGACTGCACTATACAAGATATCCTATTGTGATCGAAGGATACAACGATGCTAGTTAGATATCTGATATAAAAGACTTTTAAGTCTACGAGTGGATATGTCTTCACTCTAGCAGGTGCAGCCATTTTCTGGAAATCTTCTAAGCAAACCGTAATAACCAGATCCACGATGGAATCTAAGTTTGTAGCTCTTGACAAATGTGGTGAAGAGGTTGAATGGCTACGGTAATTCTTAGAAGATATTCCACGATGACCGAAACCTGTGCCGGCGATTTGAATACATTGCGATAGTCAATCAGTAATCGGTCGGACACAAAGCCATATGTATAATGGTAAGTCTAGACATATACGTCGTAGACATAATACCATTAGACAGCTACTCTCAACGGGAGTTATTACTATTGACTATGTGAAGTCAAAAGATAACCTAGCGGATCCGCTAACTAAGGGGTTAAATCGAAAGTTAGTTGCAAGCTCATCAAGAGGAATGAGCTTAATGTCGTTGTCAGCGATCAGTGTAGAGGACACCCAACCTATGCTGACTGGAGATCCCAAGAACTAGGTTCAAAGGGACAACTAATCTGCACTGACTAAATACACTGTAGGGGGTAGCCCAATGAAACAGTGACTAAACCAGAGTAAGCCGATGGGCTTTTAATGATCAAAAAGAGTATATGGTAACTCTTGAGGGATCACCTATGTGAGAAAGAAGTGGGGCCGCTTCGAAGAGAATTGGAGGCACAATTCTTAAAGCTTCTCACAGAACCAGGTGTGTTCATGGCCAAGAACGAACACACTCGTGAGAACTGAGTTGTATCATGGAGAGTCTTGGGTGAGATTTGTCACTGCTTACACAGACGACAGTATATAGTTCAAGGACTTCGTATCTACTATCAGCCAGTAAGCAATCAGATCTTCACAAGGGAAGGTTCAAAGGGTAAAACCTACATATCCTATACTTAACTCAACTGATGAATGCTATCACTTACCCTATCTCCATTCATGTGGGGGATTGTTGAATAAGTGAATGGAAAAGAAATGGAAGAGGAAAGAGGCTCCATTGTGAATGGGACTTTAGTCCCACATTGGAAGTTTCAAGGCATCTTTGTTGGTTTATATTGATTCACATACATTGAGGATGTGAACAAATGCATGGGGAGAGACTCTCTCTCACGCGTGGGTACGCAGGGGGGGTGCAAATCTAGGGCCCGGACTACACTAAACCAAGTTGACTCGTGTGCGAGCGCGACCTGCGCACACAAATGCCGGACCGGTGGGGGCAAAATTTGTCCAAGTGAAACAACCAACATTTTGCCACGTAGATCTTTTGTTGCTGTGAAACTGATGCATTAAATTTGATATTAATGCAAAATAAAATCAATCGAGTAATAATGAGTGAAACGGTGGTCGTTTCACTGCTCGGCTAATAATGACCATTAAGATCATTAACTCTGGCCATTGATCCGAGCTCCTATATAAGGAGGCTCCGATCATAGGCAGAAAAATATATCCGTGACTGCCAATGCTTGGTCGAATTCACGGTCGGTCATTGTATCCTGGGAAACAGATGACCCTTGTAAGCCTCGAAGCATAGCCGGAGGTGGGCGAATCTGTTTCAAGGAAACTGCGACTCTCGCATGCCTCGGTCAATTTTATCGGTTGATCTCTTCGTCCGTCCGGTCGACCAGTCTACTCGCTCGGTCTGTCTTTTGCCAGATTAAGATCAGGTATGTCGCTCTAGTCTACTGCCCTGCCGCTCTGGTCTGTCGCTCTAGTCTACTGCCCTGTAGACCTGCCCTGCTGCTCTGGTCTGTCGCTCTGGTCTACTGCCCTACAAACTTGTCCTGTCGCTCTGGTTTATCGCTCTGATTTGCTGCCCTGCCGCTCTGGTCTGTCGCTCTGGTCTACCGCCCTACAGACCTACCCTGCCGCTCTGGTCTGTCGCTCTGGTCTACCGCTCTGCAGACCTGCCATGTTGATCTGGTCTGCCGCTCTGCAGACCTACCCTGCCGCTCTGGTCTGTCGATATGGTCTGTCGCTCTGCATACCTGCCTTGTCAATCTGGACTGCCGCTCTGCAGACCTGTCCTGTCAATTTGGTCTGCCCGCTCGGTGAATTAGTCTGATCTTCTACACGTTACAGAAACCAACCCCTGTTGGAAGCCTGAGATTATCCGCTCAGGTCATTTCGACTGTAAGTTAAATTTAATTCAGTGTAGCTTAAATTCAACTAATATCCGTAAATCTCCGACAACAGATTGTTTGTGTCCAACATGATCGACTACACAGATAGAGTGACAAGGATTTAATTGTGTGAGATCATGAAGAATACATGTAGCATTTAAAAAAAATGGTTCACTTAAACAAACCAAGATTTATGCTATGGTTTAATATTAAAGGGTTTAAGTAATTAAAGTATTAGTAGGTTAACGAACCCTACTCGATTTGCTAGCAACACAACCCAGTTTACCTTTTTAAATACCCCCTCCTCTCACCCTTGAAAGCCGTCAACCTTCCCACATCCTCATCCAAACTCTAGCGACTTTGGAAGATATAGAGGAAGAACATCGTCGAAACACTTAAGGGCGTCAATTTATTTAGCCAGCTTTCTTTTCTTAAATAATTTTGCAATATATGACATTGACACTGATGTTAGCTCGACATATTCTTCTGTCTCGAGCATGGATGACGATACTTCATTCCATGCCGCTTTGAGATTCTTGTGTGTCGACTTTCTTGACCCACTGTTCTTTTCTTTTCCTTTGCATTTTAATGTTTGACAATCGTCCATGATATGCCCTTCTTCATCGCATTTATAGCACCTTACTTTTCTCTTTCTCTGAAGTAGTTTTGTTGCATGTTTCTTATTAAAGTTGTTAGATTTAAAGAACTTTAAAAATTTTCTTACTATATAAGCCTCTTCATTTTCATCGATGGATGATTTTGAATCCGGTTCGTTCTTTTTGGTTTTTAGCGTTAGGTTGTGTTTCAGCTTCTCTTTTTGGAGTTCTGCACATCGAGATTCGTGAAATTCTAAAGTTGAAAATAAAATTTCTAAAGTACTTACCTCTAGATCCTTGGAAATGTAGTAGGAGTCTATGATTGACGTTCATTCTGGGGTTCTTGGAAATGAATTCAATGTGTACCTTAGTGAATCTTTATTCGTGTTAGTATTTCTCAAAGGTTGTTGAGCCCAGTGATTACCTCTTTTAGCTTTACGTGCAGTTGTACGACCGTTCCCCCTTCTTTTAGTCGTATGTTGCTTAGTTGATTTGGGAGCAAATCCCGTCATGCTAGTTTGGCCTCCGAGGTGCCTTCATGAAGCTCCAATAACTTCTCCTAGAGTTATTTGGCGGAGTCATAGGCGTTGATCCGATTGACTTCTTGGGATGGTAATACGCTTAACAGATGAAATTTTGCCTTGCCATTAGCCACAAAATCGATTTGCTGATTTTTATTCCATTGGCATTCTTCATTTTCTTCTCTATTCTCCTCATCCTTAGGTGTTTCAAAATCATATTTAGTTATTAGAAATATACCAAAATCTATTTTAAAAATACCTCTATTCATCACTTCCTAAGCACGAATTTTCTCTCGAATTTCGGTGAATGAATGCTTGATTTGATCATCTTTTTATTGTTTTAGTCAACGATTAATCCTTCTAAGGTGGTTGAGCTCTAATACCACTTGTTGAACAGGCTAGAGGGGGTGAATAGACAACTTATAAATTAATTAGACCTTTTCTTGCTACTTGCTTAACAAGGAGTGGTTGTTAATATATCCAAGATAGTTGAAAGCAATAAAGAAACTCCTTCGGCAAAGGTCGAAGATGGAGAAACCCCTTACAGCAGTTGAACGTTCTAGAAAAGTAAATATAATATTTATTAATTAGGAACGAGTGTTATCTTTTACAGCTAGGTCTAGGGCACTATATATAGTGCACTAGTTGAAATGATCGTTTTGTTGACGTGACAATTTGGGGCACCTCTATTGATCAAGGGTGCTTCCAACAGGATGAAGTTTGACAACGTTCGGCTGATCTAGCTTAATGGAGGCACCTCAGTTCATCAAAGGTGCCTCACTTCCGATAAAGGCGCCTCAGTTTTGATGAAGGTGCCATAGTGTAGCTGACGTGGACTCCGCTGCTTATCTCTGCGACAATGGCTCCAATCTCATTCAAGGCACCTTGAGTTAATTTTATAGGATTGATTATATGTGAGAGGGTGGGTGTGAATTATGTATATTTTAAAAATGTTTCTTTTTCGACTTTTGAAAGTGAGTGCGTAGTGGAGAAATAAACTAAGTAAGAAAGAACAAAACAAAACAAAATAATTTACTTGGTTCAGAGCCTTTAACAACTTCAACTCCAAAACTGAGATCCTTTAGACCTTCCCTAATGGATAATCCACTAAAACTCTTTACCAGTAAACTTCCGATAGAGTAATCGAGGCAATGAGAAAGAAGAAGGAAGTGTAACACACTTCCTTTATGTAGTAAATTAAATGACAACAAAAAATGTTACCAACATGAAGATGAAGAATTTAGTGAGCTCGTGTGTTGGTGTTGGACTATCTGCAGTAGTCGAATGTAGCAACATCGCAGCATAGTAGTAGTACAAAGTCAGAGCAGCCGGACGGTCAAGGAAGCACATAAACTGTTGTCTGAATTGATCATCTGATGTTGCTGGTTGAAGTTTCTTTTATAGGCCTTTCCAAGTGTCTGGACCACCCCCGAGCGCCTCCATTGAAGCTTATTTGATTATGCTTCGACGCTGAGTTATCCACCCCCAAGCGTATGGACCACTGACGTGGTCGTACCTTATGAAACTTTATCCATCTTACATCTATCCACTCTCGAGTGCCTTGACTATTCCTGAGTGCCTAGATTCTGACATGTGTTGACCAATCGAAGTGTACCAACTCAACTGTACATGTGGCTGGGTTCAGCCCATTCCAGGCACCTAGACATACTAAGGTTCCCAAACCTCTGGGCGCTTGGGAGTCCTTTTTCTAGCCAACTTGTAGCTTCAATTTCTTGCACCATAAAATTAGCACAACAAGCATATATAATATGAAAATTAAGTATTAAATATTTTAACAGTCTCGAGACTATTCGTCATGACTTTAGATTTCACTGAAAACTTATGTCAGACCGATGCCTACAATTCCCTCAATTAGGAACATGTCCATTGTCTAACTTTACTCACTAGGACTTTCTCCACCAAGCTTCACTCACTAAGACTTCCACTACCTGACTTCACTCACCGGGACTTCCACCACCTAACTTCACTCACTAGGGCTTCCACTACCTGACTTCACTCACCAGGACTTCCACCACCTAGCTTCACTCACTAGGATTTTCCCTTTCCTAACCTCTAGTTAGGACTAGTCTAGGGCTTCCCCTTGCCTAATCTCCAGTTAGGACTAGTCACTTAGTAGACTTCTCACCTGCCCAACTTCTAGTTAGGACTTATCCTTGCTAGTCATCTAGTCTTGATTAGACTTCTTTCTTCCAAATATCAAGTCTTGTTTGGATCCACCATTGGTCAAACTGATCAAACTTGGGTACATTGTCAAATATCAAAATTCTAGAGGTTGATTACACTAATAAATTTGAGGCACCTCTGCTACAATTTATCTAAGGCACCTTCAGTCCCATCTAAGGCGTCTTGAGTATTGTTCATTCAAATGGTTAATCTCAACATTGACCATTCTTCGTTCCACTTACTTGGGTGATGCTTCGGTTGTCCAGAGTTGAGCTCACCTAAACTCAACTTCAACCTTCTCCTTGAGCAGACTTCCTCCCAACTTCTCGTCCCTCGGATTCACAACTTGTGTCTGTTTGATCAAGATGCACGTCAAAGGGGGGTGAATCATGTGATTTTTGAAACTTGTTTTTACTTTTTTTTTTAAACTAAAAGTGAAGTACACAGCAAAAAAAGAATTTAAAAAGTGAAGTAGAAAAGTATGCAAGAAAGCACGCGTTCGATTTTATTTGATTCGAAACCTTCGGCGACTCCTACTCCAAGATCCAGGCCCCGTGGACCTATCGATGGATAATCCACTAAAATACCTCTTCCGATATCTCTAGAAGAGGGAATCAAGTACAAGAAGAAGAAATAGAAAAGTGTAGCATGCTACACATTCCTTTATACAGAATTAAGTATAACAAAATAACTTTGTTACCGACAAGTAAGAATTGAAGTACGAACGGCTTGTTTGTCAATGTCGATCTGTCATCTATGATCAGAAGTCCTCGGAATGGTTGTCAGGCATAGCAGCTTCGTAGCACAATAGGAGGATGAAGTAGCAGCACTCGAAAGCCTAAAGGATCACATGGAAGCTCGTATATCAATTCTATTGAAAGCTTTGGGCGAGTACTTCTTTAAAAGGTGTTGAAGGCGCCTTCCATATGGCTGAAGGTGCCTCCAATGTGTAAAAGAGGTCAACTTTTATCCTGCTGAAGGCGCCTTCTATGCACTGAAGGCGCCTTCTATGAATAGTAATAAGGCACCTTCAGTGCTTGAAGGCGCCTTCGGTACTATTCACCTGAGGTTTTTTTATGCTCTTCTTGCCCTACAAGCGAGTTAGTCCAATAAACCAAATAATAACATGCAAGACAAGTGTTGACACAATAATATGAGTAGTAATTAGACTCTATCTCTCCTGAGACCAAGATCTAGTCGAGGTCTTAGTTTAGGGATGCGAAATAGACCTAATCTAGATCGACGCCTACTATTCCTCAACTAGGACACATCCTCACCAAGTTACTCTCTTCCAGTGACTTACCTTTTACTTATCAACTTGCAGTCAATTGACTAGCCTCTTGACCTATCAGGTCTTCATGCCAGCTGTCTGGTCCGCATTCCCAATTGGACTTCTGCCGGCTATCAAGTCCCGCGGACCTAACCAAACTTTCTGCCAAATCTCACGTCGTCCTATTGACCCATCTGGTTTTCACACCAACTATCCAGTCCCTTGGACCTAATTGAATTTCTGCCTAGTGTCAGGTCCTTTAGACCATCCATTCTTGCACACTTGGTAAAGTAATCAGATCACAAACACACCTAACTTAACTCAATTGTCATTCATCAAAATCTAAGTTAGACCATTAGTGCAAACTACACCAACAATCTCCCCCTTTTTGATGCAATGACAACTTGGATTAAAGTTAGGAAAATATATGCAAAACATATGTGATAAAATGATTTAAGAGTAGTCAAAGTTAGTTTCTTGATCAGTTTTAGGGTTAAGTTCTTTAGATTTTCTTTGGTTCTCTAACTTTTCTTTTTGGTTTCTAACTTAAACTCTTACCCTTCCCTTTTGACATTCATCAAAATATTAAGCAGAGAAATTAGTCAAGTTTATAAGAGGCATGGAAAGTAATAAAATTTTCCAACATGAAGACTTTCAGGTTTATAGGAGGAAGTAGTCAATGTAACCAATTTCACATGCAAAGTTATAAGCACAACAAAGATATTTTCAAAGCTAAATTTCACAAAGCTAGATTTTGGAAAACAAAATTTTCAAAGAGTTTATAAATTATTTTCGAAATGCTAATAATTTTTAACTTAGAAATATTTTTGAAATGCTTAAAAATATTTTTGAAATGCTAAAAATTTTTAACTTGGAAATATTTTTGAAATGCTTCAAAATATTTTTGAAATACTAAAATTTTTTAACTTAAAAATATTTTTGAAATGCTAAAAGCTTAGAAATATTTTTGCAATATTTTTAAAAATACTTTAACTATTAATTTTTTAAACTTTTCAACTATTAATTTGCTAAAGCAATTTAATGTGTAGGATATTTATAAAAAAATAAAAAAATTCAAAATGGATATTTTTATTTTGTTTTAAGGAAAAGTTGAAATATTGGTTCCAAATTACCTCCCCCTAGACCTGGTATTTATTGAAAAATATTTATCTAGAAAATCATCATTAATTGTTTAACTGTTAGTTACTGACTAACTACCAAAAGATAGTAGTGTTCACTTGGTTAGTCATGTTAAATAAATGCATCCAGTTAGTGTATGACTACAAATGAATTAGTTAACCTGATCATTGTACTGTTTGGTATTTCTCGCCCAGACTTGTGTTGATGCACTGATATAAGCATCATAAGTCCAGACAATCTGCCTATGCATCTCACGTCATTCTAGGTTTTAGAATACACAATCAAGGGAGTCCTAGTGTATTTGTGAGATGCTCAAGTTTTAGATCTATAGGGTTATGCTTTCTATGGATTTGATCTAGTCTAAGGCTAAAATCAATTTTGAAATTCTAAGGAAATAGAAATATTTTAAAAAATATAAGTAAGAAATTTTCCTAGAATTGGCAAATCATTTGAAAAATATTTTGAAAACAACAAGCCTAATCTATAAAGCACATTCCTAATTGTCGATGTAAATTGCAAAATTCATTTTCAGATAGAGGTTTGGTAAATATGTCAGCTAAGTTTGACTTGGATTCAATGTAATTAAGTTCAATGTCACCTTTAGTTACATAATCCCTGATGAAGTGATGTTTAATTTCGATATGTTTGGTTCTTGAATGTTGCACTGAAATTTTTGTTAAGTTTATTGAGTTAATATTATCAATTAGTACTTTTTGTATTTTTAAGGTTTAGATTGAAATCTTTTAGGGTGTGCATCATCTATAATATTTGTGCAAAACATTTTTCTATTGCTATATATTCTACCTCAGTAGTAGATAAAGCGGCGCAATATTGTTTTCTACTAAACTAGCTGACAAGTGATGGTCCAAGTAGTTGACAATCACCACTTGTACTTTTTCTGTCTAATTTACAGCAGGCATAATATGAGTCAGAGAACCCTATAAGTTCAAAATTGGTCGTTCTAGGGTACTATATACCTACGTTGAACGTTTATTTTAAGTATCTAAAATTTTTTTTAACATTGGCCAAGTGTGACTCCTTGGCACATGTTTGATACCTTGCACACAAACCTTGCACACATACTAACTACAAATAGAATTTCAAGTTGACTGGCAGTTAGATATAATAGGCTTCCTATGACACTTCTGTAATATTTGAGGTCTATAGGTTTTCCATTTGGATCACTGTCTAGGGTTATATTGGTGGCTATTGGAGTTTTAATTTCCTTGAAGTTTTCCATACCAAATTTCTTAAGTAGTTCAAGTGTATATTTTTGTTGATAAACATCATTTTCTTCATTTGTTTGTTTGATTTGTAGACTTAGGAAAAATGTTAGTTGTCCTACTAGGTTCATTTCGAATTCTTGTTCCATCAATGTTATAAATTCTTATAGGAGTTTTGAATTAGTTGACCCGAATATTATATTATTTACGTATATTTGAGTTATAAAGAAATCCTGATTGACTATTTTGATAAATAGGGTTGGTTCTACTTGACCTTGTTTAAAACTTTTTGAGATTAAGTATATGGTCAACCTTTCATACCAAGCTCTAGAAGTTTATTTTAGGACATAAAGGGCTTTCTTTAGTTTAAAGGCATAGTCAGGGTATTCTAGTTTTTCAAACCCTGAGGGTTGACCTACATATACCTCTTCCTTAATCAGTCCATCTTGAAAGGCTGATTTAGCATCCATTTGATATAATTTGAAACTCTTATGGGTTGCATAACTTAATAACATTCTAATTTATTCAAGTTTGGCGACTAGGGTATAGGTTTCATCGTAGTCAAGTTTCTCAACCTGACTAAAGCCTTTTGCTACTAATTTGGCTTTGTTTCTGACAACTTCCCCTTTTTCGTTTAGTTTGTTTCTAAAAACTCATTTTGTTTCTATTAGTTTTTTATGTTCTGGTAGTGGAATTATATCTCATACTTCATTTATTTCAAATTGGGATCCAATCAAGATCACTTAATGATTCTTCTATTGTTTTGGGTTCGATATTGGAGATTAAAGTTATGTGGCTTAGGTTTCTAAAGGTTGATCTAGTTTGGACTCTTAGGTCTGTGTCACTAATTATTTGTTCAAGTGGATGGTTTGGGTTGACCCTTATTATTCTAGTTAGTTCATTTTCTTGTAGTTGATATTCTTCTTCGTATTCTTTGTTGGTTAGTCCTAGGAAAACGTACCGGTTCCACTGTACAAAAATTTTGTATAAGTGTCGAACCTTTCCTTAAACAACCTATTGTGTTCTTTAGAAGTTAAATTAGGAATTGCAAACGGAACTTAACATCATTGATTCCAAATTTAACTTATATATTCTTAATGATTTAGATTTGAATCGCAAGCGGAACTTAACACTATTGATTCAAATCTACCTATTTTATTAATTCCATTAAATATTAATTTCTAAAATTGGCTTTCATGACTGCATGGCGAGGCACATGACCTTCTTGGATATGGGAGCAACCACCACTGCCTAGACAAAGCCTTTTAAGGAAAGCTAATATTTAATTTCCTTAAATAACTCTAGGTTAACCAAAAAGAACAATCGAATCACAAGTTCGAAAAAGAAAAAAACACAAACTCCAAAAACTAATTCGAAAAACTAGATCTAATGTCTCTTGTGTTTGGAATTCTTACAAAAAGAAATAACTAGCATGATGCGGAAAACAATTGCCAATTATACCTTCTTTTTGTATGCTAATGACCTCGAGATCTTCTGCCGTATTCCTCGCCTCGCCTTGGACGTCGTGTGGGCGACGATCTTCCAAGATGAACACCACCCAAAAGCTTTCTTCCTCTTCCTCTAAAATCCGACCACCGCCACCACCAAGGAGAAGAGAGCAAAGGAAAAAAGGAGAAGAGAGAGGGACAAACACCACCAAGAGAGACTCCTTCAAGAGAATAAGAATTGTGTCTCATGAAGCCTCCTCACCCCTTCTTTTATAATACTTGCCCAAGGCAAATAAGGGAAGAATTTTTTACAAAAATTAAAATCTTCCAAGAGTTTTTTCTTTTTCTTTTTCTTTCCTCTTGATTGAATCAATCACCAAATCAATTTGGATGATGATTTTATTTTTTTTGTTTTGGCCGGCCACATTGCTTGGGCACTAAGCAAGGGTGGCCGGCCCCTATAAGAGGAAGGAAATAATTTTTTTTTTATATAAAATTTTATAAGAAGAAACACTCTTATAAAATTTTACAAGCTCTCTTTCCTAAAGTAGGAGTTAAAAAATGAAAGTTCTAAAAATTAAAACCATATTTTAAAATTTAAAACTTCTCTTAGAAAATTTCATTTTTTAACATGGTGATAGAAAATTTAAATTTTAAAACTTATCTTCCTTTTTTTCTTAAACCATGAGGATGGTTAAAAAATGAAATGATCCGGATCACAGGTGATGGCATAGAAGGGATTATGGAGAAGAGAGGGGGCAGATGCGTCATTTGGGAGGTGGAGGGTTTTGGGGGTATTTGGTAGCCGGTTCGTGTGAAAGTGAGGGAGGAGGGGGGTTCTGTTCGTGAGAGGAAAAGGAGGCCGCCGCCAGGAAAAATGGAGTCACCCTCTTCTAGGGCTCCTCGCCGGCGATGACGTCGGCCACAGGCTACTCCACCTCCTCCTCTCCGGTTTCACACCATCAACGCCGCCTAGGAGAGGGCGTTTTCCCCGCCGCCAGGGAGAAAAGGGAGGCGGCAGAGGTGGATCTCCTCGTCGCGTGAGAAGGCGATGCCGTCGTCCTTGAGGCCGGGGCGGAGGCTGTTAAGCCACCGAAACCGGCAGCTCTGGCCGGTGCGCGCCAACCCGGTGCTCTCCGCCTCCATCGAGGGCGGAATATTTCGTATAGGAAGGCAGAAGAGTCGTCCCTTCGTCCAGCGCCGCCGATTCCGGCGTCTAGCGCCCCCGGCACCCCTGCCAGCCACTACGTCGTTTCCGGCCTACAGGGGCTGCTATTACTTTCCCCTAGGCCCGCTGCCGCCTGCAGCGGCTGCCACCGCTTCCCGCCGCTACTGCCATCTCTAGAGGCTGTGGATGCAGCCGCCGTTCCCTTCCGACTGGCCGCTGTCCAAACGCTCAGGTTTGCCTGCGTTAGCCTTCGAGCCGTTGGGTTTTACTCTGTGCATCTTTATTATGATTATGAGCTATTTGTGCTATCCGGCCTGCGTGCCGCGTACTGGCCTACGAGCCATTATGTCTCAGCCTACATGCCGCATTCCGGATCCAGGCTGCATCGGATTCCGTGCCGCCACCATTAGATTCAACTTCTCAGCGGGTTCACACCCATCTACTTGTCAGGACTGCGACGACTTGATTAGCACCACGACCAGCTCACTCATTCATCCGAGGGCGCCCCCCTGGGCCAGGGTACGTCATCGTGCTCGTTCTTCTTGCATTTGTTGCACTCTTCTATTATTATTTGGATACTCATATATCTGTGGAATTCGCCTCGAGCACCGAGGTACCAGAGGTCGGGGCAACCCGGTCGCTGGATACAGGTACAGTTGACCGGAGGAGGACTTCCGACGATCTGGTCAACGCAGCGGACAGCTCATCGACCGGGTCATGGGGATGCGGTCAACCTTCCAGACACGTCATACCGGCAGGTTCGTCTTCTCAGCTTCCAGACAGGATCATGAAAGTTTTAAAATCTTTTAAACTTTATTTTAAAACATGTGAGCTAATTCAAATAAGGAAAGTTTTTGAAATTAAAATCTCTCTTTTAAAACTTATAGTTTTCTACAAAGAGAAGATTTTAAAAATTCAAAACACCCCTCTTTGTTTGAATTATTGTGGTCGGCCCCTACATGCTTGGCCACCAAGCAAAGGGTCGGCCCCTATAGAAGAGGATGTGGCCGACCCTTGCTTGGTTACCAAGCATTGGACCGGCCTCCTTCTTGGACACCAAGATGGGCTTATATTTCGATGGACTTGAGACTATAATGAGGTTACAACAGGGACCTAGAGGAGAAATTGGTTTTGGCCTTCCGATGAGCTTGAGTATCCCGTGTTCGCCCCGAACACACAACTCAAGTTCATCGATAATAACTCATTCCAGTAGAGAGTTATTATCGCACTACCGCACCAATCCCAAATTACATTATGGGCTCCTTCTTATTATGAGTGTGTTAGTCTCCCTGTGTTTAAAATAACGAATGCCCACTAATTAAGTAAGTTACTGACAACTCACTTAATTAATATCTAGTCCCAAGAGTAGTACCACTCAACTTTATTGTCATGTCGGACTAAGTCCACCTGCAGGGTTTAACATGACAATCCTTATGAGCTCCTCTTGGGGACATTCTCAACCTAGATAACTAGGACACTGATTCCTTCTATAATCAACAACACACACTATAAGTAATATCATTTCCCAACTTATCGGGCATATTGATTTATCGAGCTAAACCTCACCCTTTGATAAGTCAAAGAAATAAATATTAAACATTTGTGCTTGTTATTATATTAGGATTAAGAGCACACACTTCTATAATAACTAAGGTCTAGTTCTTTTATTAAGTCAATACAAAAAGAACTTACCTAAATGGTCCTACTCAATATACTTAGAGTGTATTAGTGTAATTTATTAATCAAGATAAACTGATACTTAATTACACTACGACTATTCCGATGGTTTGTTCCTTTCCATCTTAGTCGTGAGCAACTATTTATAATTTATAAAGAACCGACAACATGATCTTCTGAGTGTGACACCACACTCCATGTTATCTACTATAAAAATTAATTGAACAATTACATTTAACAAATAAATGCAGATATTGAACAATGTGATTCTTTTATTTCAAAAATAAATGTTTACAAAAGCTAGGCTTTTAGTATACACTCCAACAATCTCCCACTTATACTAAAAGACGAAGCAGCCATATCTGTTGTCATACATCTGATTCTCATCCCCTCCACATGCCGATCAAAAGCTTTCGCCGAAAGGGCCTTAGTGAAAGGATCTGCCAGGTTATCTGCTGATGCAATCTTGGCGACGACAACTTCTCCTCGCTTGACGATGTCTCATATCAGGTGGTACTTGCGCTCTATATGTTTACTTGCTTTATGGGCTTGTGGTTCCTTCGAGTTTGCAACTGCACCGCTATTATCACAATAAATTGTGATGATCTTGGGCAAACCAGGAATCACATCTAAGTCCATTAGAAAGTTCCTGAGCCATACAGCTTCTTTTGCTGCCTCAGAGGCTGCCACATACTCAGCTTCCATGGTTGAGTCCGAGACGCATTTCTGCTTAACACTCCTCCATGTAATGACTCCACCTCCTAGAGTAAACACATAGCCTGACGTAGACTTACTATTGTCCCTATCTGATTGGAATTCCGAATCCGTGTAACCCACATGGAGCAAATCGTCTGTGATCCGGTGATAAGGACGGGAGATCCTCGTCAGCGGGGGGTCAACGACACGTGGAGGTCAAAGGTCAAGATAGTCAGCCCGGAGACCGGCCGACCGGACGGAGCAGGCCTACCGACAGGGCCCTGCAGGCCGATCGGCCGGGAATTCTCCGAACCGAATGGGAGGCAACCTGACTAGGGGTCGGGTTTCTGATGCTCAAGGTAAAAAGGTTTCAATGGTCGAGCGGGCTCACCGTTCGACCGGGGCACAAGGCAACTCAGGCAGGAGTAGTCTCAGCCGAGCATATGACCGATGCAGGAGTAATGTGCTTGTCGAGCGGTCGATCCGCTCGGCCTTGGAACAGACAAGGAGCGCAAGAGGACAAAGGAGACAGGGGATAACATCATCCTTGAGACACCTGCCGCCGACAAGCAGCAGAGTTGGCGGCCGAGCCGTACACAGAATCGTACGGTGGAAGCTTCCACCGTCACATCCGGGATATGCTCGGACGATTGCGGAATGGCGCCAGAAGTACTTTTCTGACACAGACTTGTTAAGGTATGTTTGGGGAAGCGTGCACGCATCGGGAAACGTGCCCGCGTTTCCCCGGGGTCCTATATAAAGACCCCAGACGTCGACGAAGGTATGCGTAACTATATACTGTAGCCACGTTACTCTGCCTCGTTCGTTGCCTGACTTGAGCTTCGGAGGGGTCGTCGCCGGGAAACCCCTCCTGGCTCGGCTTCTTTGTAGGATCGTCGGAGAGCTACATCACCAGTCGGAGACAGCGGAGCATGCCACGCCCCTAGCGTCCATCGACTCAGCGCTCGGACAGGATCAGTCTGCTTGGTAGATTAGCATATAATCTCTAGTCCTTCTCAGGTACTTTAATATATGCTTTACAGCAGTCCAATGTCTTTGTCTAGGGTTACTCTAATATCTGCTAACCATGCCCACGACAAAACAAATATTAGGTCTCGTACACAGCATTGCATACATAAGGCTTCCTACAGCCGAAGCATAAGGAACTACCTTCATATCCTCCATCTCCTTTGATGTCTTCGGAGACATCTCTTTAGATAAGGCTACTACATGCCTAAAAGGTAAGAAACCTTTCTTGGAGTTCTGCATGTTAAAATGAGCAAGGATTGTATTTATATACAAAGCTTGAGATAGGCATAACATTCTTTTCTTGCAATCCCTTATAACTTTGATCCCAAGAATGTGTGCACATTCTCCTAAGTCCTTCATATCAAATTGTTTGGACAATCATACCCTTACGTCCGATAATACCTTGACATTGTTACCAATTAACAAAATATCATCTGCGTATAGTACAAGAAATACCACCACGTTTCTGTTACACTTCTTGTATACATAAGACTCATCCAGACATTGAATAAATCTATAAGACTGGATTACTTCATTAAACCAGATGTTCCAAGATCTTGAAGCTTGCTTCAGTCCATAAATGGACCGATTGAGCTTGCACACTAGATGCTCTTTGTCCTTTTCAATGAACCCTTCTGGTTGTTTCATATGGATGTTTTCTTCAAGACTTCCATTAAGGAAAGCTGTCTTGACATCCATTTGCCAAATCTCATAATCCATATGAGCGGCAATGGATAAGAGTATCCAGATAGACTTAAGCATGACTACCGGCGAAAAAGTCTCCTCATAATCGATTCCCTCTTTCTGAGTATACCCTTTCGCAACAAGCCTTGCTTTGAAGGTTTCTACCTTCCCGTTTGTCCCTCTTTTTCTTTTGTAGATCCACTTGCATCCAACGACTTTTATACCATCAGGTGGTTCTACAAGCTCCTAGACTTTATTAGAATACATAGACTCTATTTCAGAATTTATTGCCTTTTGCCAAGATACTGCATCTATATCTTGGAGTGCTTTGTCATATGTCCGGGGATTAGGTTCATGTTTACCTGGCATCAAATCCGAAGACTCTCCCAAAAACATGAATCTCTCAGGTTACCTTACAACCCTTCCACTACGACGAGGCACTGTCTCTGGTTGTGTATCATGTGTGACACGTGTTGCAGTTTCTTGTGGTACTTCATCTTGTACTGTTGGTATTAAAGTAGACGTGTCCTCTCTTATTTCTTTTAGAACTATTTCACTTATGGGCTTATAGTTCATTATATAATGTTCTTCTAAAAATTGAGCATTGGTGCTAACAATGATCTTCCAATTTTTAGGATTATAAAACAAACCACCTTTCATTCCTTTAGGATATCCCACAAACAGACAAACTTTTGTACGTGATTCCAACTTGTCAGTACCTCCCTTCAGCACATGTGCTGGACTACCCCATATCCGGATATGATTCAGACTAGGCTTATGCTCATTCCATAATTCCATGGGAGTAGAAGGAACTGTTTTAGAAGGTACCATATTCAGAATGTACACTGCTATTTTCAGAGCATATCCCCAAAACGAATTTGGTAATTCTGAATAACTCATCATCGATCTAACCATTTTCATAAGAGTCATATTCCTTCGTTCTGCCACACCATTCTATTGGGGTGTACCAGGTGCAGACAATTGGGATTGAATCCCGATTTCTGATAAGTAATTCCTAAACTCTCCAAAGAGGTATTCGCCACCACGGTTAGACCGTAGTGTCTTGATACTTTTGCCAAGACGTTTCTCCACATCAGCCTTATATTCTTTAAACTTGTCAAAACATTCAGACTTGCGGCGCATCAGGTCAATGTATCCGTATCTTGAATAATCGTCTATAAAGGAAACGAAGTATTCATAACCACCTCTTGCCTGGATAGACATAGGACCCCACATATCAGAATGAACTAGTTCTAACGCATCTTTGGCTCTATACCCCTTGGCCTTAAAATGTCTCTTGGTCATTTTACCTTCCAAGCAGGATTCACATGTTGGAAAGTTTTCCAACTCTAATGAACCCAAGAGTCCATCGGCTATAAGCCTTTGAATCCTACTTAAGTTAATATGACCAAGCCTTAGATGTCAAAGATATGTTTGGTTCATTTCCGAAGGTTCTTTTCTCTTATTAGAGTTAGAAGATGTGTTATTAATTTCCATATTTTACTTTGTGGGAGAAATTGGATTTAATGTATATAAATTGCCAACCAATGCACCAGAATAGATAATCACCTTATTTCTCTTTATAACCATATTGTTACTGAAGGAAACTGAATATCCATCCAAATACAGTTTAGAAACTGAAATTAAATTCTTTCTAAAACTGGGTACATAAAGACAATTTCTTAAAACCAAATTTCTATTCCTATCAAAAGATAAGTAGACGTCTCCCATTTGCAACAGTCGCCACCTTAGTAGCATTGCCCATGTAGACGGTTATCTCTCCTTCAAATAGCCGTCGGGTTTCCTGGAACCCCTGCAAAGAATTACAGATATGATTAGTGGCTCCCGTATCTACACACCAGGTGCTGTTAGATAACACCGCTAAACATATGTCAACTACTAGAGCATGAGATATACCTTTATTGTTCTGATTCCTACGAGGACAGTCCGCCTTCTAATGTCCTGACTGCTTGCAAATGAAGCACTTTCCCTTCGGCTTCTTCATTCCAGCTTTTTGTCCCTGAGGTTTATTCACTCTCTTTGCTAAAAAGACCTGTTTCTTCTTCTTCTTGCCTTTCGACTTAAAAGTAGAACCATTTTCAGCATAGTGAATCTGAGAACTTTGACGAAATATACCTTCTGCTGCCTGTAGTTCTGTCAGAAGTTCCGCCAACGTATACTCTCTTTTGTTCATGTTATAGTTCAGGCGGAACTGCTTAAAACTTTTGGGTAGCGTTTGGAGAATTATATCGACTTGGGTTTCCCCATCGATTTCTCCTCCAAAAACTTGTATTTCGTTTAGGCCATCATTTTGAGGATATGATCCCTTACGGGTGTCCCCTCAGACATGGTGGTTGTCATTAATTTTCTCATTGCCTCTTGCCTAACAGTCCGACTCTGATGCCCAAAGAGTTCTTTGAAATTTGTTCATTATATCATAAGCTGTTGGTAAATTTTGATGCTGATGTTGCAATACATTTGACATTAAAGCCAAAATATAACACCGCGCCATCTCATCAACTTTTACCCATTTCTTATGATACTCAATCGCCTCTGGGGTAGAGTCACCGTCAGGTGCATCAAGGCAAGCCTCAGTCAGTACAAACTTATATCTTTCAGCAGTAAGAACAATATCCATGTTACTTTTCCAATCAATATAGTTGGGACCAGTAAGTTTGTTTTCTTTCAGTATAATGGCCAGTGGATTGAAAGTCATTCTAAGAATCACAAAAATAAATTTTGGTCAAGACTCTAAATTTAGAATAATATTGATTCCTCAAACAATACTATTTTAAATTAACCAACACCTCAAATCACCGTGAATATTGCATGCCACATTAGTGTGGACGTATACAAATTCAACATTTGTAAGAGGAGGGTGTGACCCATTAATTTTATTATCTTGTCATCCTAACTTTATGACAAATAAAATTAATAGTTGGTTTCACTTTGGTCACACAAAACAATAGCAGTGACTCTGTTGGGGAGAATACTATTGAATGCGTCTAAGTGTATACCATTACTTGATACTAAGTCCATTAAATAGGATTGTGCCCCTTCAGTTGGAGAAGATCACACGCTCCTAAATAATTTTCTATAACCATCCATAAAAGGAAGTTTGATCTAGTGATCCGCAACAAACACATCCGTTGTGGAGGGCGGCACTCAGAGCCAACACGCAAGCTTGTTGCATCACTTACAAACCAGTAACGGAGACCATGAGATTTATTTAAAATCTCTCTCCCACTTAATATTTAAAATGAGGATTTTAACCTATGCTAGCATACATCATATGCACATAAACATCACAGTAAATAAAAGCAATAAATTTGAAAATTAATTTTCCAACTATTATGGTCTTTTCCATCACTGTCTTCAATATGCTCCAACCCTAGCTGCTGCCATCTTTAGCCACCGCCATCGAGTTGTCGCATCTATCTTGCTTCTTATTCCGCTGCGCCTCTGGTCCTCCAAAAGTACCACGCCTTGCAAGCATCCGATCCGCGACAAAAATAGAATTTTACAAATATCGATCCTATATTCCATAAAGGAATGTACATGTATTCTAGATTGAACAAAAATAAAATTCTAAAAATAATACAGCTCCTACTGTATTTAATACATACAATCATGTACACAAAATAATGCTCTTGACATGTCCAAGGGTCCAATCACACACAATATCTAAATGTCATAATAGTTGGAGCCTGCAGCCACAAAGTTAGCACATCCTACTGTTATCCTGCCTAAATTATGTATAACATGTGCATAATTAATTTGAAAACTAAAACACACAGAGGCAAACTCTAGCTTTGATACCAATTGTTGGTTAGTCCTAGGAAAACGTACCGGTTCCACTGTACAAAAATTTTATACAAGTGTTGAACCTTTCCTTAAATAACCTATTGTGTTCTTTAGAAGTTAAATTAGGAATCGCAGATGGAACTTAACATCATTGATTCCAAATTTAACTTATCTGTTCTTAATGGTTTAGATTTGAATCGCAAGCGGAATTTAACACTATTGATTCAAATCCACCTATGTTATTAATTCCATTAAATATTAATTTCTAAAATTGGCTTTCAGGACTGCATGACGAGGCACATGGCCTTCTTGGATATGGGAGCAACCACCACCACTTAGACAAAGCCTTTTAAGGAAAGCTAATATTTAATTTCCTTAAATAACTCTAGGTTAACCAAAAAGAACAATCGAATCACAAGTTCGAAAAAGAAAAAAACACAAACTCGAAAAACTAATTCGAAAAACTAGATCTAATGTCTCTTGTGTTTGGAATTCTTACAAAAAGAAATAACTAGCATGATGCGGAAAACAATTGCTAATTATACCTTCTTTTTGTATGCTAATGATCTCGAGATCTTCTGCCGTATTCCTCACCTCGCCTTGGATGTCGTGTGGGTGACGATCTTCCAAGATAAACACCACCTAAAAGCTTTCTTCCTCTTCCTCTAAAATCCGACCACCGCCACCACCAAGGAGAAGAGAGCAAAGGGACAAGGAGAAGAGAGAGGGTCGGCCACCACCAAGAGAGACTCCTCCAAGAGAATAAGAATTGTGTCTCATGAAGTCAACTCACCCCTTATTTTATAATACTTGCCCAAGGCAAATAAGGGAAGAATTTTTTACAAAAATTAAAATCTTCTAAGAGTTTTTCCTTTTCCCTTTTATTTTTATTTTTCTTTCCTCTTGATTGAATCAATCACCAAATCAATTTGGATGATGATTTTATTTTTTTTGTTTTGGCCGACCACATTGCTTGGGCACCAAGCAAGGGTGGTCAGCCCCTATAAGAGGAAGGAAATAAATTTTTTTTTTTATAAAATTTTACAAGAAGAAAAACTCTTATAAAATTTTACAAGCTCTCTTTCCTAAAGTAGAAGTTAAAAAAGGAAAGTTCTGAAAATTAAAACCATGTTTTAAAATTTAAAACTTCTCTTATAAAATTTCCTTTTTTAACATGGTGATAGAAAATTTAAATTTTAAAACTTATCTTCCTTTTTTTCTTAAACCATGAGGATGGTTAAAAAATGAAAGTTTTAAAAACTTTTAAACTTTCTTTTAAAATATGTGGCCTAATTCAAATAAGGAAAGTTTTTGAAATTAAAATATCTCTTTTAAAACTTATAGTTTTCTATAAAGAGAAGATTTTAAAAATTCAAAACACCCCTCCTTATTTGAATTATTATGGTCGGCCCCTACATGCTTGGTCACCAAGCAAAGGGTCGGCCCCTATAGAAGAGGATGTGGCCGGCCCTTGCTTGATTACCAAGCATTGGACCGGCCTCCTTCTTGGACACCAAGATGGGCTTATATTTCGATGGACTTGAGACTATAATGAGGCTACGACAGGGACCTAGAGGAGAAATTGGTTTTGGCCTTCCGATGAGCTTGAGTATCCCGTGTTCGCCCCGAACACACAACTCAAGTTCATCGATAATAACTCATTCCACTAGAGAGTTATTATCGCACTATCGCACCAATCCCAAATTACATTATGGGCTCCTTCTTATCATGAGTGTGTTAGTCTCCCTGTGTTTAAAATAACGAATGCCCACTAATTAAGTAAGTTACTGACAACTCACTTAATTAATATCTAGTTCCAAGAGTAGTACCACTCAACTTTATTGTCATGTCGGACTAAGTCCACCTGTAGAGTTTAACATGACAATCCTTATGAGCTCCTCTTGGGGACATTCTCAACCTAGATAACTAGGACACTGATTCCTTCTATAATCAAAAATACACACTATAAGTAATATCATTTCCCAACGTATCGGGCATATTGATTTATCGAGCTAAACTTCACCCTTTGATAAGTCAAGAAATAAATATTAAACATATATGCTTGTTATTATATTAGAATTAAGAGCACACACTTCCATAATAACTAAGGTTTAGTTCTTTTATTAAGTCAGTACAAAAATAACTTATCTAAATGGTCCTACTCAATACACTTAGAATGTATCAGTGTAATTTATTAATCAAGATAAACTAATACTTAATTACACTACGACTATTCCGATGGTTTGTTTCTTTCCATATTAGTCGTGAGCAACTATTTATAATTTATAAAGAACCGACAACATGATCTTCTGAGTGTGACACCACACTCCATGTTATCTACTATAAAAATTAATTGAACAATCACATTTAACAAATAAATACAGATATTGACCAATGTGATTCTTTTATTTCAAAAATAAATATTTACAAAAGCTAGGCTTTTAGTATACACTCCAACATTCTTGACTTAGATTTTCACTTGTTTCCCCTTGACTAGTGTTGCTTCTTATGAAATTAATTGGTTGAATCTGAGTTTGTCCTAAGTTAATGGTAGATTCTTCAAACTTTACATTATGATTTTTTCAATTCTTAGTGTATTTGTATTATATGCCCTGTAACCTCTACTGTTTAATGAGTATCCTACAAAGATTTTATTTTCTATTTTTGAGATAAATTTTTCTAAGTATTCTCTTGTGTTCAGTATATAAGTTGGGCATCTAAACACTTTAAAGTATTTAATATTGGGGGTTTTATTATAATAGAGTTCAAATGATGTCTTATTATAATTTTTATTTATTGTGGTTTTGTTTTGTATGTAGCAGGCTGTGTTAACAACTTCTGCCCAAAAGTATTTTGGAAGTTGATATTCATTTAGCATTGTCCTGGAGACTTCAAGTAGGGTTCTATTTTTTTTCTACTATTCCATTTTATTGAGGTGTTTTTGGGCATGAAAATTTGTGATGATAACTATTTACAAGATAAAATTGATTAAAGTTGTGATTCTTAAATTCACCTTCGTTATCACTTCTAATTCGTTTGATTTTTTTTTTCTTTTCATTTTCAGTTTGTTTACAAAAATTACTAAAAACTTCAAACATCTCATCTTTATTTTTTAAGAATTTTACCCAAGTAAATCTCGAGTAATCATCTATTATTACTATGCAATAGAGACTCCCATTTATAGATTTGATTCTATATGAGTCAAATAGGTCCAGGTGCAATAATTCTAGTATTGAATTAGTTTGAGTTTGATTAGTTGATTTGTGGGTTGATTTGGTTTACTTTTCTTGTTGACAAACATTACAAATTGTTGAATCTAAGTTAGGTAATTTTGGTAAGCCTCTAACTAAGCCATTTAATTTGTTAAGTTTCTAAAGTTTATGTGGAACATTCTTCTATGTCATAACCAGGTTTCTTCTTCTTGTGTTAGGTGACACTTATGTTGGGTCTTTCGGGCCGTGAAAACCACTATCCACACAAACAAATAGGTGGAGAAAACCTAACACAAAGGTGTGCTAGCACCTTGGTAAGGTTCGGCCAAGAGACGAGGGGGAGAGCTTGAGGAAGAAGATGATGTGAATGAGCCTTGAATGAAAAATGAATTCCATTCACAATCAAAAGTGGTCGGCCACCTTCATGGAGTGTAACTCCTTTTCATTAAATGTGGAGGCCATTAAAGAGAGGACTTGTAACCTCCATGAGGTGGCACACACATGTGCCAACTATGATGATGTGGCACATCATCATTAGTCCTCCTAATGCCAACTCACAAATGAGGTGGCAAATAGTCAAGTCAAACTTGACTCTTCCTCTTCCTCTCAAGTCAAGTCAAACTTGACTTAATTTCTCTCATGGTTGATCTAATCCAACCATTTAATTCAAGCCAATTTAATATAATGAATCTAATTCATTTAATTAAATTGATTCAATGAGTCATAATCTAAATTAGACTCATTGAACACATGAATCAACTTGAGTCCAACTCAATTAGCCCAATTAGGATTACTCTTAATCCAATTTGATTCATCACATGAATCTAATCCTCTTGGTTCATCATATGAACCTAATCTCCATCTAATTGTCCTTAGTGTGTGACCCTATAGGTTCTTGTAACGTTGGCAATGCCCCTAAACCCATTTAGGAGTATAAGTAATGAGCGGTATTTAGCAACACATCATTACTACCCAAGTTACAAGAATGTTGAGATCCAACATCACCTTGTGACTACTAATTGTGACTCCTCACAATATATGACAAGTGTCCTTTTATCCTAGACATCTAGATTGATTAATGTGAGGCATAGACCGTGTCATCCTCTGACCAATCTAAATCTTGAACTCCAAGTAGACTCACTAAATCAAATGAGCTCAATATCTCATATTGACTCATTTGGGCATGGTCATGCACTTCGTGGTCTCACTTTATCAAGAATATCGATGTCTCTCCCGTCATATAGGAGGGATAGATCTCATCTACATCACTCACATCCCTCTGTATAATTCGTTACATACCGAGTAATCGCCTTTATAGTCCACCCAGTTACGGGTGACGTTTGACGAAACCAAAGTACATAACTCCTTATGTAGGGAACCATGGTGACTTCAGGTCTAAGGACTAGTAGTCATACTAATAGTCACATGAGAAAGTATATGACACTCATATAACGATCCATGATACTTTCTCATGGCGGGTCATTCAGTATGCATTCTCCAATGCATACCTATGTGTCAACTTGATATCTCTATGTCCATGACTTGTGAGATCAAGTCATCGAGTTGACCTACATGCTAGTCTCGTCGCATTAACATTGTCCCTGAATGTTAATACTCGACTAGGAATGATTAAGAGTAGTGCTCCCTATATCATCTCACTATCGATTCAGCCAATCGATTGATATAGGTAAGAATCTTCTACTCAAGGACGCTATTATACTTAGTTTATTTGGCACCAATACAAGTAAGTATAATAACCAAAAACAAATGCCTTTATTTATATAAGAATATGATACAACAAGTCCATAATACAATCATCAAATGATTGGCTCTAGGGCTCTAACTAACAACTTAAGTGAAAAGATGGTTAGGTTGATTGCATAGATGTTGTCCTTCCTAAACCCTTTTAGGTTTATGTTAGGGTTATCTAAGTATTTGATTAAGCATTCAGAAGATAGAAATCTAACCTTATATCCAGAATCACACAGCTGACTAATGCTAAGTAGATTGTATTTAAAATTATCAACAAGTATTACCTTTTTAACAATAAAATCAGTTTTGAGTTTGATATTACCTATCCCAATTACCTTAAGTTTGTCGTTGTTTCCAAAGACAATCATTCCTAGGATTTTGTATGTTAGTTGAGTGAACTTTGTGTGATCGCCAATCATGTGTCTGAAATAACCATTATCTAAAATCCACCTGATTTCCAACAAAAAGGTAGAAGTCTTTTGAGCTAAATTTTTTATTTCTAATTTTAAGTTTAAGTTTAATTTTAATTTTAAGTTTATTTTTTTAAAATTTAAGTTTATTTTTAAGTTTAAATCTTTATTTTAAATTTAATTTTAAGTTTACATTTTTAATTTAAGTTTAATTTTAATTTTGAATTTAAGTTTAAAATTTTAATTTTGAATTTAAGTTTAAAATTTTAATTTAATTTAATTAATTTTGAATTTGATTTAATTTAATTTATTTTTGAATTTGAATTTTGAACTTTGAATCTTTAATCATCTCACTCGATCTACTTTTTCAATCAGGGAATCCTATAATTTTGTGAGATGAATTAGGTTGAATTTTAGGGTTCGGTTTAACTTTATATTAGATTCAAGTTTAGCTTTGGGTTCAACACATAGACATTCTTCGGATAAATTTCTAAGTTGTGGTGAGTCATCTGGACATCATTAGAGTAATCACGCCTTCGAGGTTTTCTAAATAGTCCTATCCACTAACTTATTAACAAAACTTTGGTCTAACTAGTTAAGATTAGTAAGGTAGCTTCAATTAGTTCCACTAAGACAAATGCACCAGGTCGAAGTCATATCTTCCTAGACATGCATAAACAGAGCTTCCATAACCTACTATCATCCAAAACTTCTCCAGTGTTATTTTTCAAGTTAAACTTTTATCCTTTTTTAACCTAATCCTAATCACATCTCATCATGAGATTCTCAAATTCGACGATGTACTCTTCTACGGACAAATCTTTTTGTTTGAAATTATGGTATTTGAGAAACATATCTTGACGATAATTATCTGGTAAGAATTTTCTGCGCAATACCTTTTTCATCTTGCCCCATGTTGTAATCTTTTGTTTGCCATCACGAGCTCGCTGCTTCTTTAAATGCTCCCACCAAATAGATATATATTTCTTCAACTTGATAGCAACAAATTTCACCGTACGATCTTTTGAAATTTCTTGAAATTCAAAGATCCTTTCAACAGAGTTAAGCCAATCTATGAACTCATTCGGATCATTTCGTCCATCAAAATCTGGAATGTCAACTTTAAAGTTAAAAGATTTCTTACGATCATTATTCCTTCGATATCTTTGATCTCGTGTTGCATCATCACTGGAATCACCGCCTCCATTACCATGAAATGGATTATAACTCATCTCATGCGTTGTAGAATTAGTCTCCGAACCATGACCCTCAACATCATGATCCACAGGTTCGCCCCGGGCGAGGCGCTGCTCGAGTTGTTGCACTTGTCTCCGTAAGTCATCCAACTCGATGTCACGAAGATCTCTTTGACAAGCTATAGGATCATCACCATTTGACCTTTGTCTTCTTCGACTAACCATGGTGAACCTCGCTCTGATACCACTTGACACCGGAAAGTATCGGAGAAATAGGAGAAAACACAAGGCGAACTCTCAACTCACACTCGACGGAATCCATCGAAGAGTTTAGAGGGTAATCAGAAGATCACTCTTCAAAAGCTTAAAAGCTCACAATATTTTTTATCATCCAAAAACTCCCCTCAACAATACAAATGATAACATTTTATAGGGGAAACTTGGAGCACTTGCCAAGATGAGTCAAACTATTTTAAATGACCCTTAGAGTTCCTAAGACTTCATTAAATGAGTTGTATTTTCTAAGACTCGAGAATAAAGTTTGCCTAAAAAGAGCATGCAGTGGCATTAAAGAAGGCTCGTCGCCCGAGTAGTTGGATTTTCTCAAGTAGAAATTTTGGCGTCGGTTTATATAAGAAAAAATTTCAATGGCTAAATTTTTTTCGTTTCAAATTGATTTAGAACTCACCTAGTTGACTGATCAAGCTAATATAGCTATTGATCATCCAATGACTTTTTGGGCAATCGATTGAAAATTCTTTTCAACCATTTGCTCAAACCTTCACTCTATTGGATCTAGCCCATTTCATTTAATTGCAGCTCAAATAAAAATATTATATTCTTTAAACTATCATGTATTTACATTCCTTTGTTGACTAACTAGTGTTGTCGATTGAGGCTAACTCTTTAGTGAATTGAAGCTATTTGTAGGTCCCTCCTTCACTCAACTTATCTCTTGTATGTCTACAAGATGTTACAAAACTAGGCCTACTCACAAACTACAATTTGAGATTAAAAGTTTCCCATCAAACATTTTACTCAAGTTAGTAGATAGTCAATTCCTACATACTTAAATATCATCCTGATGATGTTATTGCTCCAAAACATAACTATCGAAAATATATTCCCTCACATAAACATCGAATATATATATATTTCTTTTCCAAATAGTCAAAAGGGCATCTTGCTTTGATTTTTTATCAAAAGGACACTCTATGCCCTTATAAAATGATACGATTGTCACTACACTGTTCTCATTATTATCTCTCATGTATTTTCTACCTAAATCTTGAATTTGGGATATGTTATAGTAGCTACACGATCATAACTGCTACCCAGTTGTAGTAGTTATGGTTACATAACTACTACAACTTAAATGTTAAATCCTAAATTTTGATAGACCATAACTTTTGACTTGAGTTAAACCACATGACACACAATATATCAAATTGAATCTCATTCTGAGATCTCAATTAATTTTGGGGTGGAACCCATACTGACCCAGTTTCAGACTCAAAACATATCATTTAGAGGCTTTTCAGAAGCTCCAAATAATTTTAGTCGTAAAATTTGTTTCCAGGTTGTAACAGCTAATAGAGTTAATTGTTTTCCCTAACCTCATGATTTCTAAGAAAAAATAAAGAAATGCAAAGAGATAGCAATAAACCTAATCAAGATTTAGTTACATCGTAAGCATGACATAGTATAAGAAAGCATAATAAACAAAACCTTATTGAAGAGTCATGTCCTTGTCTTTAGCATCGTCGGGTTGATCTATGTGGAAGAAGATGTAGCGGAAAGGAAGGTCTCCCAAGGGACTTAGGGGATGACAACGTCGAAAAGTTTCTTGTCAATGGGGAAAAAGAAACTAGGTCAAGATCTTACCTAAATCCTTAGGGGCCTCCCCTTTATATAGGAATCCAATCCGTTATTAGCCCATAAATAATAACGGATTGGGTTAAAGAGTTCTATACATTGAATAACGTGAAATCTAATAACCTTAAGTTAGATATCTCACTTAATGGATTTTAGTATCGTAAGTTTCTTAAACCACATATGAGCTCACCTTAAGGGATATTGTAACGGCCTTATTTTTTTCCTTTGTTTTTTTTTACAATTCATAAATGTAACTACGGATGCCACTTGCTCATACTTCCATAGCGGGTTCTTAGTTCAAATAAAATTACATAGACAGTTCAAAAAATAACATAGCTAAATGCAGAAATTAAACTGGAATGTCTTCGGGTTGTACTGTCATTGTTCCGAGCTGGCTTACTGGTCAACTTCTCCTGTTTCACTTGTTCCATTGTCTGAAAAAGAAAGGTGAAAGTCTATGAGTTGAGAGACTCAGCATATTCAGAATCATGTCATGCAACAGTTAGCACCTATAATCTAGTGTACTAAGGAAAAATCACGTTCTAGATAACTAGGAACCTTCCTACCAACATACCACGAACGCACTCATAGGCATCGACATAAGCATGAGAGAATAAATATAAGCATACAAACAGACATAATCATGAGCATGTACATCAGCATAACGTAAGCATAAACATAAGCATACGAACAGACATAATCATGAGCATGTATATAAGCATAATATAAGCATATGAACATACATAATCATGAGCATGTACATAAACATAAACATAAGCATAAAACAGACATAATCATGAGCATGTATATAAGCATAAACATAAGTATATGAACAAACATAATCATGAATATGTACATAAGCATAAACATAAGCATACGAACAAACATAATTATGAGCATGTACATAAGCATAAATATAAGCATATGAATAAACATAATCATGAGCATGTACATAAGCATAACATAAGCATAAATATAAGCATAAACATAAGCATAACCTAAGCATAATTTATCATAAAATCTTTTTAAGGTAAGAATCATTGAAAGTGACTAGCTATCATCATATAGTCGATTGATTAATCTCAGCTGTAAAACCATGGTACCTGGTGGCGGGATGCCAACAACTCTTGTCACTGGGTCGTGGCCTAACATGGAAAACTAATATTGGGCTCCCTCTGGGGCCTTGCCCAATAAACAGGATCTCTCTGGAGCCTTTTCCCTTACAGTGTTCCCATCTAATTATTGTCATTTTGTCACAGTCAACTTACTCGATATTAGGCTCCTTCTAGGGTCTTTTCCATCACAGTATCCTCATTACATCTTTATCATTATAATCACTTTATTATAGTCAGCTTACTCGATATTGGGTTCCTTCTGGGGCCTTTTCCCATAAACAGACTCCCTCTGGGACCTTTTTTCCTCATGATATCCTCATTAAATTTTTATCATTATTATCACTTTAAGGTATCGTAATCAGACATAAGAGGGACATAAACATAAACTTAAACACAAACATATAGATTCATAACCTAAGCTTAAGCATGAATTTCAACGTAATTCTATGCGTAAACATAGGGTGAGCATGCATAAACATAAACATGGCGTAATCATGAATCTAAACATAAGCATACAAATTCATATCATATCTATCGCCTACTAACCGACCATGATGTGGAGTAAGAGTAAACACAAGCATACAAGGCAATTTCCAAAATTACATATAGCATATATGGTCCTCATGGTGAGAGCAAGTGGCATCTAATTTGAGGAACTCAAATAAAACATGATATGAGAAGGGCATGAAGAAATTGTAGAGTAGCATCATGATAAACAAACCCTTACAACAGAATTTAAAACTACTCCTATCATATCTGAAACTTGCAAGGTCTATAACACAATTTAAGCATGCATAGTTCACTAGCTTCTAATGGAAACCAAGTAAAAGAACATGAAGCAATTATAGGGCATCATCATGATGAATAAACTCCTAAAAATAGTGATTAAAACCAAACCTATATAATCCACAACTTCCTAGGCCTACAAATTTATGTGAGCATGAAAAGTTCCCTAACTTCTAAGGATAAACCAATAGCAAAACGTGAAACAAATTTTTGTACATCATCCAACTAAGTAGCTCTTAAAAATAGTGGTTCAACTCCTCCTATAACTCTGAAACTCACAAACATTATAATTCGAATTGAGCATAAAAAGGGTCTTCTACCTTCCAAGGGAAAACAAGTAGAAGCATGTAACATTATAGGGTACAACATCCATATAACTAACTCCTAAAAATAAAGTTTAAACCATGATGTGACAGCTAAACATAGGTTTTATAACACACCCTATAACATCCGAAACCCACCCTATTCACAATCAATTAAGAGCATAAGAAAAGGACCTAAACATGATGTCATTAGCAAGATAAATAAACCCATCCCTACACGCTTATAAAATTCAAAACCTCCCAATTTAATTAGAGCATGAGAAAAGAACCTAAACGTGATGTCATTAGCAAGAAACAACAAGCCAATCCCTACAAGCTATAAAATCTAAAACCTCCCAATTTTATTTAAAGCATGAGAAAAGAACCTAAACATGATGTCATTAGCAAGAAAACAAGCCAATCATTACAAGCTCTAAAATATGAAATCCTCCGTTTAAACAAACCTTTAAGATCTTTAAGGAAAGAACTTAAATTAAAACATCACAACTCAATCTATGATACCCGAAATTCACAAAACATAGAAGCTAATTTAAAGCATTAACATAGTTGAAAACATGCCTTTAAATCTTAGCTACCAACCCCTCCTTTAGTTATCTTCTCTTGGAGCTCTATAACCGGTGGAATTGGGTGAGGTGAGTGATTAGGTCTAGCGGCAATAAGACAACAAGGTGGAGTTCTAGGTGAGAGTTTTATATAATGTGGAAGCTTTAAGACTTGGTTTAAATTTCTAATTCCTATAAATTTTATATAAAATCTCATACTAAGTTTTTATCCCTATCCTTTATCTATATCCATAGTTATATAAATTTCATATATAATTTGTATGTGATAATATTGTAGTTCTTAGTTATTATCTATAACATATACATTTTATAAGTTATGAATATACACGTGAGACGTATAAATTGATATACAAATTCTTATACTTTTATTTAAATACTAGATGAATTTTATAACTGCTAAGTCCCATATATTATTTTTATAAAACTTAATATTAAGTTTAAATAGAAACCTATATCCATGGTTATATAATTTCATATATGTGTATAAGTTTATTTATTTAGTTTAACGAGCTATTCAAGTTTATTTGTTCAATTGATCTTATATATATTAAACAAATATAAATAAATTTTTAATAAATTGAATATTAAATTAAATTTTAAAGACCGAAATAACTATTTTTAACTAATAACATAATATATTTTTTCAAAGATTTTAAGATTCAGAAAATTCGGCTTTAGTTTTTTAAATTTCACATGTGCATGTCCCAATTTCATAAACTTTTCTTAATATATGATTCATCTTCTCGATTTATTTAGATGATTGATAAATTTTTTTATAGGATCGGGAATTCATCGTCTCAAAATTAATCGACCTAATTTGAATATCTTATGAAAAAAGAAAATTCCGCTTTCGCAAGGAATTTCTGCTTGGGAAATTTTGCCAAACTGAATTTTCCATTGGGATTTATTCCAGGATACCACTAGTGTATTCTCTTCCCTATTTCCATTTGGATCGCTACTTCGTCGACTCTCCACTCGTCCAAACCTAGCGAGTCCCTCTTCCGTACTTCCATCTAGCTTTCGCCTAGACTTTCTCCCTTATCTCCGAACCCTAACTCTAACAACCTGCGGAAGTTCACCCACTAGGGTTCCGCTTACCATGCCGTCCATCCTCGTCCCTGGCAAGATCCACCGCCTGGAGCTCGAGAATTTCAAATCCTACAATGGAAGGCAGACCATCGGCCCCTTCTCCGACTTCACCGCCATCATCGGCCCCAACGGCTCCGGCAAGTCCAACCTCATGGACGCTATCAGCTTCGTGCTTGGTGTCCGCTCTGCCCACCTCCGTGGATCCCAGCTCAAGGACCTCATATACGCTTTCGATGACAGCGATAAGGAGAAGAAGGGGAGGAGCGCCTTCGTCCGTCTCGTCTATCTCATGGCGAACGGGGCGGAACTCCAGTTCACTCGGGCCATCACTAGTGCTGGCAGCAGCGAGTACCGGATCGATGGACGCGCCGTGGGATGGGATGAGTATAATGCGAAGCTCAAATCGATTGGCATCCTAGTGAAGGCACGAAACTTCCTCGTCTTTCAGGTACGGTTTCTAATCTAAAGTTTTGAATCTTGTTCTGTTTTGCTCGCTTTGTTTTGAGGTTGAATTATGTTAAGCTCTAAATTAGGGTTTTATAAATTAGGAATCTATGCTAAGCTCCATGTTGTCTAAAACCGTTAGATATCTGCCTTAACTATCCTGTCATTTTAATTTTTTTTTTTGCCTTAACTCACAGCCTTTTAGTTTTATTTTTAATAATTTAACCTTAATTTTGTCCTAATTATAGCATGCAAATAACATATACTAACGTGTTTTTATCTTAAAATATAATTGGTTATTTCACCTAATACTACATAATAGCTCTAATATTAATTATAACATTGTATTTTTTGTCACATAATTGGGGCTGCTAGATATTCCTTCTTCACTAAAGCCCATCACAATTTTTGCCTCAGTTTATTCTCCTTCCAATAACTCTTTTCTAAAGTTTCATGATATGAATCATTAGCATAAGCATAATTCCGTTATAATTTGAAAATATTATATATCACCTTTTTTCTTATGAGTAGGTACTAAACAACTTTTTTTTTCCTTTCCTGAGCATTTTCTTGATTCCCAAAATTTGTTAAATGGCATAGATGACTAAATATATGTTGGTCTCCTAATGTCTTTCAAACTTCACTAAGAATATCATCCTGATCTGTTTTTGCATAACTTCATTTTCTTCAAATTTTCTTTGAGCCATTAAATTCAAAATATAATTACTAAATTCATCATAATTGTTGATCTCTAAAATCTAGTTCTCTTGGGAATGCTTATTACATACTCAACAAAAGTATATATATATATATATAATTTTTAAAAGCTTTACTTGATTGCTTGCCATCAATAAAAATCTTTTGATTTTCATCATATATACATTGAAAATTTCCTAAGTCTTGAATAAGGGTAAAAAGGATGACATTGATGTGTCAAAGAGCACAATTTTGATAGGGTATTCTTTTTTATTTCATTTGTGGTGTGTCGAAAGCCAATATGTGTCAAAGAGCACAATTTTGATAGGGTATTCTTTTTTATTTCATCTGTGGTGTGTCGAAAGCCAATATGTTGTGTCTTGTGGTGCATTAATCTTAAAGTGATAGATGAACACAGAGATTTATTAAAGTTTCTCGTGACAATCAGTAGACTGAAATAACACAAGAATAACCAGTGAAATAATACAAGAATAACCCCTATACTCTACTACCTTTGAGTGTAATGTGCTCCCTTTGCCTTGAGCTTGGTTTGGATAAGGTGCTTATTATGGTTTATGATACCTAATTAGGAATTGACATTGAAGCTAGGTGTGGCTACTTCCTTCATGGAGGCACTAACATCTCAAGTCTTTGCCGCTGGTAGTTAAGTCACTATGGGTTCGCTTGTTCCTCTACCCATCTTCTACTAAATGAACCTCAAATTTGTTGTGTGACAATATTGATTCACAAGAAATGTTATAAACATTTCTAGTGTGGCTATTATGTAGTTGTTTACTATGTTGGGTGGTTCCAAGTGGTGGCTGACACAAATATCAAGGCCATCAATAAATTACCAATTTTGCTTAAGCATTTTAAGGCCAAAGGCCTAGTAAAGATATATTTTCTTTATTAGGTGGCCCCTTTCTCTGCTAACATAGTTACTCAGTGTCATATCATGTAGCTAAGTCTTTTGTGATCTCTTCAAATGGAGCACAATTGGATATGCCAGTCAACCGCCTTGTGTTATAACTTATAAACGGTCACTAGAATTGCAAAAGCATTGTTATGTTCCTCCATAATTTACATTCAATATATTCTATGTAGAGGAATACATAGAGTTGAACATAGTAAAATAAGAAGTTGAAAGATTTCAATAAAATTGTTCATTTGGAAATTTCCCTATATTATAGGTTCTCTTTGGTGCAACAATAAGGCTTTTATGCTTGTTACTAAATTTGTTGGAAATGATATAAAATCAAGTTCTATTATTTTGATTAGAGGTTGACTTGATCATCAAAAGGAGAAATAGGCCAAAAATTAGACTACATTCTAGGAAATGAAATTTCCATGGAAGAGAAGAAATGAAATGCTTTCATAAAAATTCTCATAGAATTGAGAATGAAGATTTCATTATATATATGCTAGATCATGAATTAGTAACTATATCCGCTTATTTAGAAATTCCTATTGTTTTAGTTTGGAATTCACAAAATCTCTAGGAATTGGATAAAACCTTATTCTATGATGCTTTCATAAGATTTATCTGTCCTATTCATATGCAATCCCCCTAGAGGTCTTTCTTATGCTTATGAAATCCCCCTAGAGGGCTTAGTTGATCATCATTGATGTTTTATCCTTCTTTTCCTTTAATTTGTTTCAAGAAAGATATCATTTGATTTTTTTCCCCAATAAAGAAGTATAAATCTGTGTCTATATAGATCATGATTTGACAAAAATGTGTCTCGTTGGGGCAGTGCGGTGGTTGAGGCATGAAGTGTTGCCACATGAGGTCTTGAGGTTGAAACTCGGCGTGTCTGAGCATGCCTTCCCCCATGCCTTGGCCACCTGCACTAATGACTAGTAGCCATCCGTGATTTACCTCCTCCGTGTTGGCCTAGGGACGGGTTGGCGGGGGCGTTGGGGTGAGCGAATCGCCTTTTGCCACATGATTTAACAAAAATGTGCGAAATCTATATTTGCCTTGGACTTTTTTAACATATGATATCACCACTCTCTTTTGCAACATCTACTAATTCAAAACTTAATTTGAAAGTTATATTTTAACTTGGACGGTTTCGTGATGTCTCTAATAACCAATGGATGGCAGGAGCTTTTCTTGTGTAGATCTTAATTCAATAGGAACTTAACGAGTCAATCTGCCTACACATCTTACTTTTATTGTATATCAGGAGTTGCTTTATATATTGCTTGACATAGAATAGACAATGGAGATGTTTCTGTCTTTTGTCAAACTTTTCCATAACTTGATAGAAAAGTTGATATGCATTTTTTTTTCTATTTTTCAAAATATGGCTAACCATAACATGATAACTTTCTTTTTTAGAATATGGTTAATTAACATGTTTATTAATTGACTACGATAAATTAGTTTTCATTTTGCAGTATTTTCAACATCTCGACATGACATGGGTGTGAAAAAGGTTCAAGAATTAGTCTTCCTTTTTTAAGGACAAACCAATTACTTATTTTATCTTTTAACCCTATATTGTCGGGTGAATCTCAAAAAATATGAAAGATCTTCCTCCAAGCACCAGTTCGGGGTTTGTCATCATTTGCACTATGCCTAAAATTGATTATTTAGATCCTCGCGGAGTTGTGCTACTCAGACTTAGATATGAGTATCTAAAAAGGTGTGGATCCTAGTGTCTGATATAATTACTAATTATTTTAAAAAACTTTTACATGTGATCAATAGAAATATCAAATTCACCAGAGTGTTGGTGTCTGGGTGTCCATATTTGACATGGATGTAGAGGGAGGTGGATGAAGAACCCAAGTGTTAAGTCCAAAGAACACCTTGGCTATGATCATGAGACACTTCCATTTAGGAACCTTCCCATTGCTTGTCGCCCTTGGCTACTGGAGGCATAGGGTGATGTGTAAGGCCTCTCTTGGGCACATGGATTTGGATCATCTCCTTAATTCTAGTTCCCTTAATTATAGATTTGAGAGCCTGTTCACATGTCTTGTAATATATCCTCTTTTTCTACTCTTACACCACCAACAAGTTCTACTAATGTTGCAACAACTAATAAGTTGGTTAAGGGCATTACTAATATTTCTCTTTCATCTTTGTTGCTTTTATCCTCAATGTTTTATATCCCTAGTTTCTATTGAATTTGCTGTCCATAAGAAAACACACCAACCAAATCACTGCTGTCACATTTGTTACCATTTAGATTCAAAGTTTCTATTTCTTGGGCTCTCTCTTTGCTAAGAGCAATGATTACTAGACCACCACAATCAAGGCTCACAATGGCAATGATGTTGCAACAACTGGAAGGACAATTTAGTGCAGCTCCACTGTTGGCGAGTTTTTCAGTGCCACTCTAAATTTGTTCAAGGGAAGAACAGGACATCTTTGATCCAATCTTGATCCAGATTGATTAGTTGTGGGCACAAATATCACTCTAAAACTCTGACATTTGTGATGTGGTGGAAGTGTGGTGGGCCTATAACTCACAGGTTCTAAGATGGAAACCTGACTTTGATACCATGACTAACTATTTATCCCCAAAACTGAAACTATTATGAAAGTATTTATTTATATAATGGAGTATCACACTTGTCCATGTAGGACTAACTAGTGTTGGAGTATTTATCTTCAACAACTAAAACTAGAGTATGCATACGTACATGATGTTTTGTCTCTCACATTCTCCAACTCTAATGTTACTCTTCTATGTTTATACTCTCAGATTCTCCAACTCCGGTGTTACTCTTCTATGTTATTGTTGGTGCTTTAATTGATGCATTTGCTTTTCCTCTCTCCTCTCCTTTTAGTTTCATCTCTTTCTTGTGGATGGCAAAAATTAAATGATGAGTAATGGGAAGAGAATTTTTCTATCTGGATGATATTGTGATTCTCGTATTTTTATTCCCTCTCATTTTGATATTTTAGTGGTTAGTCTCCTCCTCATGACCCACAAATGAAATCGAAAGGTCATTTATGAGAAGAGAAATCTTCCTATATCTATTGTAATAATACCAATGAATTTATGTCAGCATGGGCGACATAGTACATTTACCATTGTCGTGTCAGCAACTTTAATTGAGTTTTTCTCATGCCATCCGATACCAGACACTAAAAACTTACCTTGAGATTGTATTTTTGTATTACTTCTTTTGGCACTAATGTGTCAGATGTGATCTTGACACATTTGTCAAAAACAATATGTACACTTGGATAAATACTTGTAATTATTTTATGGGATTTGACTGGCATCTTCTACTTTGGTTACCCTTTCCCATTGTTGACATTTATGCACTTTTCACATGATTAGCAACATAATGCTATCACTATAAAATATTTCCTTTGTTACTCTTTTATCTTGAACTTGTTATTCACTGCAATAATTATTTTAGAAAAAGAACACTGGTTTCATCTTGCAAGCGTGTTTAGCTCTAGCACTAGTGTGTAGGTTATGATTATTTTTGTGATTATACATTCACAAGCTGTGACAGGGTGATGTTGAGTCAATTGCCTCAAAGAATCCTAAAGAACTTACTGCTCTGCTTGAACAAATTTCTGGATCTGATGAGCTTAAGAAAGATTATGAGGATTTGGAGGAGCAGAAAGCTCAGGCTGAAGAAAAATCAGCACTTGTTTATCAGGAAAAGAGAACAATCGTGATGGAGCGAAAGCAAAAGAAAGCACAAAAGGAAGAGGCAGAGAAACACATGCTTCTACAAGAAGAGCTGGTGCGTGTAATTGTATTTGTATCTTTGTTCCTTTTTCTTTCGTCTTATGGTTGTAGTTGTCTTCAATATCACCTGAGTCCTTGAGGCTTAAGTCTTAACCTGAAAGTTGCTCTTTTTCTAGATCATTAGTACCTATTTATGTGCCTTTTAATTTAATTGTTATTTGTTCAATTATTCAATGATGGAGAATAATTATGACTTAAAGAATTACGACTCTTATTCAATGTGGTGGAGTAGCTAGCCCTACCTAGTGGGATAAAGCTTGGTTGTTGTTGTATTTAACGTGGATTATTCCCAATTGGATGCCGTAGATAGCCCCCTCTACCTGTATATGTATTGTTAGTCAACACACGACCTTTTACATTTGTGTATGTTTATATATTAACAAAACTACATTTAAAACTTTCACATGATGAATATGAGTGTGAAGCTTTGGTTCCGAGTGACAGTGTTCAATTTTGACACGAGTACGAAGGGTGTAGATGAAGAATTTAAGTATCAAAGAGTTTGTCACTATAACATTGTTTCTAAAAAAGATATCTAGATACAATTTATAATTATATGCTTGCTAGAAAATTTTTATGCTATCCTAATTAGCCATAAAAAGTGGGTAACGTGAGATGGAGCAAAACAATCAAGTTGTTTATGATCAGGATAAGCTTTCAAGTGTTGAGCCATGCTGATTGACACTTGTAGAGTTTACCGTTTCATCAACTACTGGTACACAAAACACTTGGCATAGAAACCTTGGGAAAGAAAAGGGGGAAAGTAGAAAAGAAAGAGAAAAATGCTTGGAGAAAAGGGAGAGAATAGAAAAATATAACTTAATTAAATAATTATAAAATGTCTGACCTTATGAAATACAATTAACCTAATTAAATATAGTTGAACTAAACTCTTCTATATCTAACCTGTTTAGTTTGGTTTAAACCCACTTGATCCAAATTATCATATCTATTTGATAAGATCTATTTAACCCTAAAGCAACTATAAACCTAAAATATTAATTTGATTTATCCTCATTAGTTATTTGAAAAATTTTAAAATTAATTTAAAATAAAAAAATTGAATAGGATAAAGTTTCATATCTAATATTGTTTTATGTTCCAACTTTTGTAATGGTGACACCCAGAGTAATTATTTGAGCAAGCAATTAGTAGCTAGGGGTCAATATTACATGTTGAGTATGTTGTCCTCCTTTATGTTTTCGTTCAGGTTTAATTTAAGTGTGAACAAATAACTAACATTCAACATTCCATTTTGATTAAATGAAAAATAATTTAATTTAATTATTTTTTCCACACATTTTAGTTCAGATAAAATTAATTTTTAAAAAACAAATTTTGAATTTGAATGTGATTTATCAAAGAAAAATTTGAACCTAACATTTTCAAATTTAATTGAGTCAAGCTCAAATCCAGTTTTGTATATTTACTTTTTAGAAATTTAGATATAATATTATACATCTTAAAGTTTAATTTTTTTTAATCTCTTTATTTTTTGTCCATCCGATAATTATAGTTACAGGAATAAACAAATCAAATTAAAGTTAAAGGATAAAATTTTAAATATTTTTAATGCTCCTAAGTGTATTTTTATTTAGGGTTTTATCAAAAGAATATATTGTGATATTGAATGCTCTATTAAATGTTTGTAAATAAATTTTGAACACTTTTACATAAATTAATAAAGGTATCTCAATCCAAACAAAACTACATCATCAACAAAATTACATTATTAAAAATTGAATAAATTAGTGTGAATTATTATGAAATGAAATAAATATAACTAAAAGATAAAAATTAAAGGTAAAGGATACAAACATTTATAATTCTAAAATCGGAGCCATCAAAATAATGAACAAAAGAACAAATATGTATTAACAATATAATTAATTATTAACTAAACAATTAATTATAATTACAAATTATGCATATTAAGTAAAATTAATTATGCTACTAATAATAATTCAATTAAATTAAATAAGTATTAAAATTATATTGGCATGATACAATAGAATACTAAAACCTTATCATTCTGGTCAAACACCAAACTTCGATACGACTCTAAATTTTAAATCTTAGGGATGCCATTTTTTTTAATAGACATGCACCGGATTGGGAGGGCTAGCGAGTTTACTTGGCTCGGAAAGGGCTGTATGGTCATGCATGACTTCACGCCAACCTGGTACTCATGAAGGGTAAGCTTGGTTATATAGAAAATGCTAGTAGTTGAGGGTTTGAATTTGATCACTTGTAAATGGTGTGCAAATTGCAAACTCATGCAGTTTGAGCCTTAAATATAAATCTATAAATGCAACCATGACTAGAAATGGCCCTAAATTACATTTTTGGCCTACATGTGGTAAAAATATAAAATGGATGCCAACAAGTGCCTATTTTGTGGCATAAAACTTATCAAATATTAGTATGATGCTGTTACTCTTTATTAGGAAATATTGAATTAATTATAAAGATAAAAAACTAGTAATTAGCTATGTTTAAAGATCAATTGTATGATCTCCCTTGATTAGAATTTGATGTCCTGAGGATCCAAAATGGTACTTATTGTCCAGAAATGTCCCTTGATTGGAAACAAACCTAATGGTGGTTCTGCCATCTCACAGACAACTCTTAGTAAATATCATGATGCAGATTAGGCCTTTTATGAGACTTACTGCAGCGACTTGGCATAAGAATGAATCCGCTCATTAATGATGTTAGACCCAATTGCCATAAGCATACATGAATAGATATCATTTCATTCATCCTAGGCCTATAATGTACAAACCCTTTCATTAGTTCATAATTTCAAGTCGGATTATGCAAGGGAGTCAAGTCTACTTAGAAAGAGTTGATAAATTTTAAAGAAGCCATCTAAAGAAGTAATTGAATTATAAATGACATAATTCAGAAACAATCAACAAATTCAAAAAGACCGAAGCAGTTCTTATTTTCACAAAATTTAACAGTGAAATGATTTGAGAGGAATAGTACATTCAGTTGCAGTTGCTTGTTGATCTTGGTTTTAGCACAAAGATAGGATTTACTGAATTTTAAAAGTAAGCCATGACAAGTCTTAACTTGTTGGTCTCATGGAGTATTATGTAAATACACTAAGGAGTGATTACATAGGAGACAAAAAGGTGACTTTCAGATAAGACAGTGACGTTTGAATATACTTGATCCCAAAAACTAAATAAACAATTATCCATATTAATTTACTACCAATCCCAGAAAAAAAAACCAGTTCAAAAGTAACGAACCACATTGCAATAATTATTAACATCTTAGAACTGGGATTCATAATTCAAATGATTCTCTTTTCTGCGTCAAATGATCAATCTGGAGTTGATAGGCGCAGGGTGCCACTTTCATCATCATTCTTTTGTTGGAGGTCTATATAATTTTCATCCAGTCCTAGCAGAAATTTTTTTGCTCATTGTTACAGGAAAATCCAAGCAACAGATGAATTAGTTGTTCAATAAAAACAGCGAAATGCTTGTTCAGTGTATTTCTGCATTTGCCAATTGTTTGCCAATTTTTGTTTGTTTCGTGATTAAATAAGATGTACTTACTATGCACATTGCAGAAATCTTTGAAGATAGAACATTTCCTATGGCAACTTTTCAATATTGAAAATGAGATGGAAAAAATCTCTGATGAACTTGATAAAGAAAAGAAAAAGTTGGAGGAAGTTCTCTCATTACAGAAGGAGTGTGACTCTGAGGCAGACATGAAAAAGAAAGAACAAGCTGGCTATCTCAAAGAGCTGTCCATACGGGAAAAGAAAATTGCAAAGTTGAAACTTGAGCTTGATAAGAAGGTATGTTTAGTCTGCTGGTCATATATTCTTTCCTAATTAATTTGCTATATTGTCAAGTTGTATATTGTATACTTAAAATTTTCACATCTTTCTCAGCAACCAGAACTTCTGAAATTGAAGGAGGAAAAATCTCGCATTAATTCAAAGATTAAAAGCAGCTTAAAAGAGTTGGAGAAAAAGAAAAAAGATCAAAGGAAGCATGCAGAGGAAATAGTTAAGCTGCAGAAGGATCTGCAAGATATCACTGAAGCTATTCATGAGCTCAATGAGCAGGGTAAGCAGGGTTTTGGAAAACTTCAACTAGCAGATGATGAACTAAGTGAATATCACAGAATGTAAGCCGACCCTTTAGTTCTAGTAACTTTTACTGCCTCTACTCTTATGTTTGGCATCCGATTTGATATGAATTTTTCTTGGCAATGAAGTGATATGTGGTGTGGTTGATTATATATATATATATATATATATATAAAGCAAAGTGAATGATGAGAATTCTGTTCATGTTAGGATTGCAGAAAGAGTTTCAAATTTCTGTCACTTACAATTGAAAATCATATTTCCATAATCAAATCTTTAAATCTCATTCTAAGTTGGAGTTTTGGTGGTTAATCAAAATGAGACAATTTGGGTTCCATTCCAAAGTGTCGATGCATGGTTCTGCTAGTGAATTATATAGTTAGGGGAGCAAGGAGATGAAAAGGAATAGAGGACTATTGCATATGTAGAGGCAAAGTTTCAAGTATCATCCATGTTGGAGTTTGTAATAGTACTGGTTTAACATTGTACAAATGTGCATTAAAGCATGCAAACACTTATCCAACGTATTTATGCTATTTGGCTCCTTGATCACTATGAAATCAAGCTATTTTCTATTGTAGAATTTTCCCTCTACTTAGACATGTGTTTGTGTAGCCCTGCTTAACTCCCACAAAGTGCCTAATGTTTACATTGGTTTAGCCCTGCATATATCGGTCAATGCAATGGTTCACGAAATTGATAGGTAATCTTAGCCATATTAATGAACAAATACTAAAATTTTAAATATTATATCAAATACACAATTAACATCAAATGTAACAAAAAAGTATTTTTTTATTGATATAATATAATAAAAATGTTTTATTATTTTAATTATCTATATATTAATTATATGTATATTTATAAATTATTTATTAATAATATGATATGATAGTTTTATATAATATATCTATGTGTATGTATATATATGAAGGGGAGCCTCGGTGCAATGGTGAAGTTGTTGTTGTGTGACCTTGTGGTCACGGGTTCGTGTGGCGGAAACAACCTCTTGCAATGCACGGTAAGCACATATAATATACCCAATGTGGTATGCCCCTTTCCAGATTTTGTATTAGTGGGAGCTTCGTGCACTAGGTTGCCCTTTATCTATGTGTGCATGTTGTGAGAAGCAAGGGTAGATAAGTCTTTTTATCTTTTGTTAATAAGTTGATGCTTAGGGTTGTGTGGCTATATAAGCATATGTAATTCTCCTGAAATATGATGAATATTAAAAACTCTTTATTTCAACATGGTATTAGAGCAAAGTTCCAATCCCTAACCCTAACCCTAGCCGTCGGCGCATCTTCTTCCTCTTTGCCCTAGCGCCGACCAAGCTTTCCTCTTCCTTTCTTCATCGCGATCTCCTGGCGCCGACCAAGCTTTCTTCCCTTCTCTCTGCCACGTGCAGATCTTCTTCCCGAAGGTGCCCACAAGGTTGCCACCGCCCCAACTTCACCGGCAAAGTTGCAGTGATCTGCTGGTCATCGGAGAGCAGCAGCTTCTTCAAACTGCTGTGAATTCCTGCACTTCACCTTCTCTCGAATTCTTTTTCTTCAGCCCAGTCTACTGCCGCTGCCCCTTCCAGAAAATTTTTAATGGCGGACAACGCTAGCGAAACCTCGGGGATTTCTGCGAACCCTATGTCTTCTTCAGAACAGGTACAACCAGTTTTCACAATGGCAGGTACTGGAGGGTCCGGTCTTCAGATAGTATCAGAAAAATTGTCTGAGACAAATTATGCATCTTGGGCAGTTGCTGTTGAACTTTATGTCGAAGGCCATGATAAACTTGATATTCTTCATGGCACTAAAGTGAAACCAGATGAAAAGGATCCTAGTTTTCGCACTTGGCGACGTGACAATATTCAATTAATGACTTGGATGCTTAACTCTGTTAATTCTGGCATCAAACAAGTCATTCTTCATAACAAAACAGCGTACGACATGTGGAAGACACTGGAGCAGATGTATGGACGTAGACATGATATGCTGCGTACTTATCAGATCAGCAGTCAAATTTTCAAACTTGAACAAGGTTCTATGTCAGTCACCAACTATTTTGCTACTCTGAAGGGACTGTGGGATGAGTTTGACTACTACCGGATGGAAAATTGGAGTTCCACTGATGATCATCAGAGATATTTAAAGCTTCTGGAAAAAGACAGAATTATTAAATTTTTAGATGGACTTACTGCAGAGTTTGAGAGTTTAAAAGGGCAAATTCTTGGTCTTGATCCTACTCCTCTAGAACAGGTTTACTACAAAATTCTAAGCGAAGAAGGTAGAAAAAGGACCATGAACAACAAGGGGATTTCCACTCGAGGTCCTCCGATTGGGGAGACCTCTGTCTTTATTGGTTCTGCAAACAAGTTTCGGCCTGGGGGAACTAAAAGACAAGGGGATAGATTTTGTCGGCACTGCAAGAGAGCTAATCATGATTCAGATTTCTGTTGGGAAAAATATCCGGAAAAGAAACCTGAAAAATTTAAGCACAATGCTAAGAAGGCTCCTAATAGTAGTAATATTGCTATCCAAAAGTTAGAAAGTGAAGAGACTATTGGTTCCTCTGTGTCCGCTATCACGGGATTGTCTTCTACTGATATTGTTAACCTTTAGCATCTTCTCTCTCGGCTTCAGGCTTCATCTTCGGCCTCTACTCCTGCAGATTCTACTCCATTTCAAGCGCACACAGGTATCCGTGGCCTGAGATTAAGTGTTACTGGTCCAGTTCTTACAGCCCTTGGGTCATTGATTCAGGAGCTACGGATCACATGACAAATGCTGCTAACTCCTTTATTTCTTATTCTTTACCCTCTGGGCAGGAGAAGGTGATCATTGCAGATGGAACCAAAGCCACTGTTGCTGGCAAAGGTTCCATAAAACTTACAGATCATTTTTTCCTATCCTCTGCACTTCACGTTCCTTCCGTCTCTATTAATTTACTTTCTGTTAGTAGCATTACTAAACAACTACACTGCTCCGTAACATTTTTCCCTGATCATTGTGTCTTCCAGGATCTCGAGACCAAGCAGACGATTGAGACTGGCCGTGAAGTAGGGGGTCTTTATTATTATCAGCTTGAAACAACATCTGCTCTGAAATCTGCAGCCAAGTGTTTGGGAACTAAGCATCAAGAAATTCTTTTATGACATTCTCGGTTGGGACATTTGTCTTTTCAGTCTTTGAAAATTTTATTCCCTAGTCTGTTCCTTTCTGTTTCTCTTCAGTCATTTCAATGTGAAATCTGTCAGTTATCCAAACATTGAAGAACACATTTTTCTGAGTCTTTAAAGAAGAGTTTGTCTCCATTTGATCTTGTTCATTAGGATGTGTGGGGGCCCTTTCCTGTGACTTCTTTGGATGACTATCGATATTTTCTATCTTTTATTGATGACTACACCCACTGTACATGGCTGTATTTGATGAAAACCAGGGAAGAAGTTCCTCGTCTCATTCAAAATTTTTGTAGAATGGTTGAAACCCAATTTAACTCAAAGGTGAAGATTCTTCGTTCTGACAATGCCCGTGAGTACTTTGCACAGTCTCTAAATACTTTTCTTGAAGACTCAGGAATTCTTCATGAGTCATCTTGTCCCTACACACCACAACAAAATGGAGTGGCCGAGAGAAAGAATCGTCATATTCTTGAAACAGCCCGTGCACTTTTATTTCAACGTCACTTACCCAAATATTTTTGGGCTGATGCTGTTCTTGCCGCTGCTTATCTCATCAATCGATTGCCATCTAAAGGTCTCGGGAACCGGTGTCCTCTCACTATTCTTCATCCTAGCGTAGAGTTGTTCTCCCTTACACCTCGGGTTTTTGGTTCACTTTGTTTTATACATGTTCTTGGTCCCAAATCCTCTAAACTTGATCCTCGTTCTATACGAGGAGTTTTTATAGGGTATTCCACTTGCCAGAAAGGCTACAAGTGCTTTGATCCTATTACTAGGACGTGATATATCTTGAAGGATGTTACTTTCTTTGAGTCTGAGTCTTATTATTCTCCTCAGTCTCATCCTCAGGGGGAGAATATTACCTCTTCCTTTGTGCCTCAAGTGGTCGTTCCTCAAGTTCCTCAAGTGGTTTCTTCTCCTATTCCACTGGATGTCATAGAAAATAGAAAAGATGCTCCATCACTGGGAGCACAGTCTTCACCAGATATTATTACTTATAAACGACGAAGACACAAGCAAGAACCTCCTATTGATCGGCTGGTTGAATCGGATGCTCTGGCTCCTGATCCTGTGAAGCAGTTATCCTCATCAGTTGAGCCAACCGCACCTCTAAATATGAACGAGCTGGACCTTCCGGTTGCTGTTAGAAAAGGTGTCATGTCATGTACTCAACATCCTATCTCCAACCATGTTTCATACTCTCGTTTGTCTCCTTCATATCATGCATTTGTTTCACAATTATCAAACCATGCTATACCTTCTTCCTATTATGAAGCTGTAAGGGATTCAAGGTGGCAGGAAGCAATGAACGAAGAAATGGAGGCTCTTAACAGAAATGGTACTTGGGAATTAGTTGATCCCCCAAAGGGGAAGAACTTGGTTGGTTCTAAATGGGTCTATGCTATCAAGTATAACTCAGAGGGTGAAGTGATTAGATATAAAGCCAGATTTGTTGCCAAGGGATTCACCCAAACATATGGGGTAGATTACTTGGAAACTTTCGCACCAGTTGCAAAGTTGAACTCGGTCAAGGTAATTCTTTCTCTTGTTGCTCAATATGATTAGCCTCTATTTCAGTTAGATGTTAAAAATGCCTTCTTGAATGGTGACCTTTATGAAGAAGTATACATGTTGCCACCACTTGGAATTGAAACAAAAGGAAAGGTTTGCAAGCTAAGAAAAGCTTTGTATGGGCTTAAACAATCTCCCAGAGCATGGTTTGATAGGTTTTGCAAAGTCATGATATTGTTTGGTTTTAAACAAGGGAATGCTGATCATACACTCTTTATAAAAAGGAAAAAGGACAGCACTACCATTCTTTTGGTTTATGTTGATGATATGATAGTTACAGGGGATGATGAGATAGAAATCCAGGCTCTTAAGTCCAAGTTAACATCATAATTTGAAATTAAAGACCTTGGATCATTGAAGTACTTCCTGGGTATTGAAGTCGCTCGATCAAAGGAAGGAATCTATGTATGTCAGAGAAAATATGTGTTGGACTTACTCAAGGAGACAGGGAAGCTGGGTTCTCGGCCAGCGTCTACTCCTATAGAAGTAAATCATGATCTTACTAGTTCTAGTGGGGAAGATCTTACAAGTTTGGAAAAGGGAACGCATCAAAGGCTGGTTGGAAAATTACTCTATTTATCAATGACTAGGCCTGACATCACCTATGCTGTTAGTGTAGTAAGCTAGTACATGCATGCTCCTAAAACTATCCACATGAAGGTTGTTGACAGGATTCTAAGGTACTTGAAATCATGTCCTGGAAAAGGCTTGCTGTTTAAAGGAGGTGGTGATCTGAAGGTGGAATGCTATTCTGATGCAGACTGGACTGGTTCTCGAGATGATAGAAGGTCCACTTCTGACTATTGCACTTTTTTGGGAGGAAACTTGGTAACTTGGAGGAGTAAGAAATAAAATGTTTGTGCATGGTCCAGTGCTGAAGCTGAATATCGAGCCATGGCACATGGTCTTGCAGAGATGTTGTGGCTGAGTTTTCTGTTGACAGACATATGATTAAAGGTTGAATTACCTCTCAGGTTGTATTGCGACAACAAGGCAGCAATCAATATTGCAAATAATCCAGTACAACATGACCGGACTAAACACATTGAGATTGACCGTCACTTTATTCGGGAGAGACTTGATTCTGGAGAGCTATGTCTGCCTTATGTTAAGTCTGAGGATCAACTTGCTGATATGTTTACAAAAGTTATACCCCAAGTTGTGTTTGACTCTTCTCTTAGCAAGTTAAACATGTTTGATATATATGTTCAACTTGAGGTGGAGTGTTGTGAGAAGCAAGGGTAGATAAGTCTTTTTATCTTTTGTTAATAAGTTGATGCTTAGGGTTGTGTGGCTATATAAGCATATGTAATTCTCCTGAAATATGATGAATATTAAAAACTCTTTATTTCAACAGTACACACACACATAAGTGTATATAAAGTGTGACACCATGGCCAGACTATCTAAATAAATTGGTAGTACATATTAGTGTCTTTATATAGCAAAAATACATTTTTCCTCATAGTTAATTATTTGATATTGTTTTCATTTTTCTTTATTTCCTAATTTTTTAATATTATTTTTAATTGCAATAACATGAATCTGATACAACCAATACTGAAGTGTTTTGCTTGGTTGGACTCATTACTGATACTAAGAACTGGGAGATTTACCTTCCATTTTTGGTGTAAAGGCTGAACTTCTTGCTTCAGAATTATGTTCAGGATAGATGGAACAGGCTGTATTTGGTTTTCAACATAAACATTATGTTAGTCTCATTACAATTTTTTTATTAGAATAATGTTTGTTGTTTTGTTAGAATGTGTCTTTCATATGCCATATGCCAAGAATAATAGGAAGATCTGCCTTGTTGCTACTATTGTTTTGATTATGGATTCAGATTTAGTTTTCTGATCCTCTTTATAGGAAGATCTGCCTTGTTGCTACTAAATGGACTATGATTCAGTCCCCACGAGGGTATCCAGTTGGTTAGAGGGTTGCAGATTTACTACAATAGGGCAGGGATCAAATCCCGACCTCGGGAAAAACTCCTCTCACCTCCTAGCTACTTGGCGGTCAGCTATAAGCTGACCTGTGATTTACCTCCCTTCACATGACCTGGGGACGGGCTGTGAGGGGCGCTTGGGGTGAGCATAATAACCTTTTGCTACAATGAATATTCATAATCAAGGGAAAATATTTAAAATATGTATATTGACGACAAACGTATACCCAACAAAGTATGTTAGTCATTCCATCCAATTCATAATCCACAGAAAAATATGACAAGTATACAATGAAAAACATATAATGCAACAATAGTAATATCTAAATGTTTTACTTGCGTGCTAGTGCAAAGCTTAGTGTTACACAATAATAGGATTTAGTTTTTGGCTAGAAAAAATCATCAAAAGTTTATTTTTTGAGTTCTTGATCATCAAATGAACAAACTAATTAGTTTATTTATATATTTATTTTTTCAATCCTCAGACATGCACCTAGCCCTCCAGAAGGCTCCTGAAACTATCTAAAGTAGCCACATATTAGTATACAATTCAATCCCTTGACTAAAACACCTAAGTACTGTTAATAACATAAGCTAAAATTGTTTATGCCTTCACCTGACCATACTTTACAGTTATAGATGATTGCTATTGGGATTTTTTTCACTATACTGCATAAATATGTGACTGTAAATGAACTTTGACAAGCTTACAAATAAAAATGTCCATGAATGCTAATGTACTTAGTTTGCTCAAGCATGTTGATTTATCTTATTGAGCTTAAAAAAATATTCTAGCTTGTTTCTTTTTTTGTTATTTTTATACTATATGAACATAAACAAGTTGAGTATCAATCTTGTTCTTCAAAGTTTGCTTATTTGCAGTACTAGTTGCGAAGTCATTCATTAGAGATTACAACTGTATCATCTCAATTGCTAGGCATTTGTTTCAAATTTTAAATACCCAGTTGAACTCTAGTAATTCATGTTGTGGGGCTAAGGCAACAAACATATGATTTTCTTTCTGGCTTGATATGCTTGGCTCTTGTTGATTAAGTTTTCTTGTCACTATATATGTGGTTCTTGATGCTACAGTAAGGAAGAGGCGGGAATGAAGACTGCTAAATTAAGAGATGAAAAAGATGTTCAAGATAGGCAATTACATGCAAACATAGAGGTGGAACAGAATTTGGAAGAAAATCTTCAGCAGTTGCTTAATCGAGAAAGAGAGCTGTCCTCTCAAGAGGATGATTCCCATAAAAGATTAAAGCAATTATCCGATTCAGTTACAGGGTATAAGAAGGAGCTTGAAAAGCTTAAGAAGGAACTGAGTAAGATTACAAAAGATCGCCAGAGTTCAGGGTTAGTAGATAGCCTGCATTTCTAAAGTTGAGCTTTTTGTATTCTGGTTCCTTTGGAGATTTAACATGGATTAAAATTCTAAACACTTACTCTCTATAAATTCCTCGTGATGTTACTTCATGTCTCATGCTGTCTTCCATTTCTATTTGCTCAGGTCAAAATATCAGAGTCTAAAACAGAAACTTGATGAAGTAGATCTTCAATTACGTGAGCTAAAAGCTGATAAGCATGAAAGTGAGCGAGATGCTCGGCTCTCTGAAACTGTTCAGAGTCTCAAAAGGCTTTTTTCTGGGGTTCATGGTCGTATGACTGAACTTTGCCGTCCCTCACAGAAGAAATATAACCTCGCTGTCACGGTTGCTATGGGTAAATTTATGGATGCTGTGGTGGTTGAAGATGAGAATACAGGAAAAGAGTGTATCAAGGTATTTCCTATGGAAGGTTAATATTCTATTTAGAATTTCTTTGCTGTCTTTTCTGGTCTCAACTATTGAGTAAATACATTTCTTATGGCTAAGCTACCAGTTCCCTTTAAAAAAACTAGGTTTCTAAATCATAGTCTATTTGGTAAAGACTTCTGATGAATAAAATTGTTAAAGACCTATAGTATTCTGTCATGTTTCATCGAGTAATTGTGTATTCTTGTATGACCACTGTTTTTATTATTATTATTATTATATATTTTTTATAATACACATTTCATTGTTAAATCTTTAATAGCTAAATGCTAATCCTTGCTTAACAGTCATGATGCTTTAGGACCAGGGTACTCTGGAATGTAATTGAAATAGGAAAAGTATTCTATTTTTTAGGATATTATCCTTCTAATTTATTTTGTGTCACATATAGGTAGAATATCAACTTTTGAACAAAACATTTCTCAATTTATCTAATACACAGAGGTCGATATTTATAGGCTGCAATCCAATTCCTGAAGAGACTGAATTACCAAAAACCATAGGTTCTGAGGAGTGGCTGGTTATGCTGAAGTCATTGCTCGAGATGTATAATCAAAACTTGGATTGCTATGTTATCCAATGTGCTTATTTTTCTTATGTATTATGCCTCATGATTGTGAAAATTTAATATACCCCTCACATTCCACTCTCTGGCAATCCTTCATACGAATCACGTCTATCTTCTCCTTTGTGTAACCACTCTCTGCACCAATCAGTGTGCTTTGATGTGAGCTTCCTCATTTAGCCTATGATGAACTGCGAATGTCATTCATGTCTAGCCCACGTTGTTGTCTCATCTTCGACGTCATCCCTCCTGCCGATGTTTTTCTTTTGGCCTTCGTTATTTGTTTGAGCATTGCACATTGTATTTGAGCCACCACTTTCATCCAACTTTGCACGCTGCAAGATCCATCTGCCGATTCCTCCACTTTCTCCGATCTATCTATTTGTCTCAATCCGTGCGATTTGTCTTTGCCAATGCTCCTCCTTTGATTTGTAACTTTCTTTAGTTGTTGCATGATGTGGCAGCCATCTTGTATGTATACGATGAAAGGGCTTCACGTTGCTCTTTATCATCTACAGATATTGTCCTTCCGTTTCTAGTTGTCGGTCAAAGGTTGGAAGCAATGCCAACATCGTGAACTTCTTTGCTTGCATAAGCTTATGTCTCATGCATTATCTTTGCAAGCAAGCCCTTGCATGCATGTTATTTCATGCATCTTGAGTCTGCTTTCCTTATCTTTCTAAGTGCATCATTCCACAGATTTCAAGCCTATGTGACCAATCTCTTTATGTGCTTCATTCCACAGATCTCAAGCGAATAAGCCCTACTTCGCATGTGTGTCATTCCACAAATTTTATCTCTCCTCTCTCTGTTGCATCATTTCGCGAACGCATCTGTCCTCTCTCTGCATGCATCATTGTACAAACATTTGAAGTTGGATACATCATCTCTTGGCGTGCGTCATTCCAAAACATATCAGTTGAATAGTCGAATGTATTTGTAACAAGTTAGTCTCCATAGTATATTCGAACCAAGTTGAGGTGAAGTGTTAGAGAGAGTACATATGTAAGGGGGTCAAGAACTTACTTAATATCTCCTATGCATCAGTAATCAATAAAAGTAGAGGGCTTTTTAGGATTTCTTGAGAAGGAAGAAGCCAATGTTTTTTCCCCTTAACAATGATGTTGCAACAATAGGATAAACCATGTGCCTATCTGACCAACATCATGAGGTTGCATGCTTCTGTTTGCTTTTTTAGAATCTTTAAACTAATCATGCCAATTTTAGAAAGAAACTGAAAACGCTGTTTTGTGTTGCTGTTGGTACCAAGGTGCCACATCTTGTTACGGTTCACTTTTTTTTTGCTGTAGCACAGCATGATTTCTCAATTGATACAATTTGAAGGTACTGAAATTTAAGGCGCTGAGAGATAACACATCAATGATATGATAGGCAATGCTCTTGATGTTGATTTACATACAGACTACAAGAGACGATGAAAGTTACGTATCAACACGAATCAAACTCCAATACTCAAAGCATAAATAAAGAGTTAAAGCAAGTACCGATATTCATTTAAAATTAACATATAAAAATAAAAGAGGAACTACAATATAAAACAAAATCTAACTACTATAAATCTGCAGAAAATGCAAAGTGTTCTCATTGCGGCCCCTAGCACCTAGTTAAATTCTTGGCAATGCCTCACACTTGGTTAAACTTCAATAACCAACAAACCTTAAATTGGACCAGTCCATTGAATAGGTTTGATCTGGTTCAACTTTGGCTCATCCATAAAACATCTATTTGAAGTTCAACTCAAGTCCAGATTGGAAGCCGATGTTGCATCTTGCCCTATAGAAGTCTAATTAAACCCCAAATTGAATCCAAACAAACTCTGATCAACCCCAAATGAGCTTTTAAATTTCCAGTAAGATCGTTGTTGATGCAAATTTCAGTAATTTACTGATTCACTCCCCACTCCCCCAATATCAATTAATAGACAAAAAAAAAAATCAGAAAATAACACCCATGCACACACTTATCTCATGCTTAAGAAAAAGAAATGCTTGAGTATTTTCTTGACAGTCAGTGTCCAAGAGATCCATTGTCTTTCCATTCCTTTACTAATTATTATTGAACTTAACCAACCCTTCATCAATTAAATCTAAATTGTGTCTAAACCAATTTTATTATATATATATATATATAGAGCAAACCAGATCCAACTTGAACTAATCCTGTTTTAATCATAATCCACATTGGTTCAAAATCAGAATTAATCCCAAATCAATCCTAAATCACATTTAGGTCAGCTATCACTTACATACACAATGTAAAACTTAGTTATAACTTGTATCATGAAATATTTTATTTATTAATCTGACAAAGAATGGGTGGTCAAAATATTCTGTCTTATGTGACTGTTGTGTACAAAAATATAACATTGCAGAGATGAGAAAATGGATGTGCAGAGCTACAAGAAAGGATAAAATAAAAATATCAATATCTAAGAGCTCCAAGGGATAATAAAATCAGAGTGAATACTAGATTGAAATGGTCAAAAATCACTAGTTATAGTTGGAATAAAAGCTATACCTATCAGAGTGTAAGGTGCAATAGATAGGTTGAGACCAAAGAAAACATTAGTAAATGTAATAAAAAATCTAAGCATGCAGAATATTCGAGATAGAAAACTTTGAGACTTCCATGATCAGAAAACTCATAGGGCACCAATTGCAACTGCAAGTTTTCGAACGCAACGACAAAGCTTCCTCGACCTATCGAAGATGATAACGAAGTTTTGATGACTTGTTCGAGCTTCAATGATCTGTTCGAGATGACAATGGAACTTCTACTACTTTCGAGATAATGATGAAGCTTTCACAAGATGTCCGACATGACCATGAAGCTTCCATGATGTTTCTGAGTTCCAGTCTTCCACATGCTGCCGAGATGTTGCTGCAAGTTTCCACAAGGCGACTGTGTGATGAAGTTAGGCCATTAGAGTTTTCTGTGTTTCCATTCTTCTGATCTTCCTTTTCTTTCTGCTCTCCAATTTCTTCCCTGCATTTTGATGTTTTCGGTAACAAAACATCTTGTTTTGGCCAAGTGTAAAATCCCAACTTGAAACGAGATTGCAAACCTTGGTTTTCATAGAGTTCATGAAGAGATAAAATTTATGTGCCAATCTCAGATCTCAAATAGTTGTGACAAACATGACTTTGTCATGATCATGATTAAGAACGAATCATAATGCATCATTATTATGGTTTTGTAGATCTTATGTTATCTGATACACCAAACACACTTTATTTTTCTCCTTTTTTTTAAAGTTCTTTGATGATTTGGATCCAATTATCCTATCAATATGACAAATACGATTAGGCTTTTTGATTATTCTATTGGTACTATTTTTTCACAACCTAGTTTAAGATCTATTGCTTTTTTTGCTTTAGGTATGGAGTTTAAAGAAGAATAATATACCAAGTGTTATTCTTAGATTAACTGACATTTCTTTTGATATTAGTATTTGAAGGAGCAACGACTCCCTCCCCAGACATTCATCCCTTTGCAGTCAATCCGTGTGAAGCCAATAACCGAGAAATTGCGTAATCTAGGCGGAACTGCACAGTTGGTCTTTGATGTGATACAATATCCTATTTGTTGAAAAACTTTAAATTGAATTTATCTTTTGCAATTCAATAGCAAAAATGTATAGTTATACTTTTGTGATGATAGATCAATATCTTTTCTTTACCTGTGACATTTTATTATCATTTATTCATTCCCTCGTGATGAAACACTATCTTTACATATATGGTCAGAGCAACAATAAAATTGATATTTTTGGTGAATCCCCACCTGTCGTTTTTTTTTCCAATCTGTTATGTAGTTGCACATCCTATTAATATATTTCATATTAAATATGCAGTTTTATTTAGTTTTGTCAAGGATGTGCATTAGTCTGGTGTTGTCTTCCTCCTTTTTCTTTCTTTCTGTCTTTTTTTATTGCATGTTAAGAAATTAAGCACATTCCATCATTCAATTGTTTCTGAATTTTCTTTCTCTTTCGCTTTTGATTGGGTTAACCATTTTTTTTTAAAAATTAGTAGTAAGCTAATTCATGATTTCTTCTCGATACTAAGGCTTTTCCATTTCTGTTTTGTAATCTTTATTGTTGCAGAAAAAGCTGTTCATGTATCTTATTTTTTGCACAAAACAAACTAGTAAGTTAATACATTATTTCTTCTTAATGTTAGGGCTTTGCCATTGCTGTTTTATAATTTATTATTGGCACAGAAGAAAGCAGTCCATTGTGTCTTATTTTTGGCCAAAATAAATTAATAAATTGCATCAGATATTCTTGCTTTTTCTTCTATTCATTTTCTTAGTGTGCATATAGATGTGGTTTACGGATTCTCAGAAATGTCCATTTAAATCTATTTTCTGCTGGTCATTTCGAACCTGAACTAGTCATCTGTTCCTTTAACATTTTCACATTTGATCGATCCTTGGAGAAAGCCATCTTGTATGCTGTTGGGAATACTCTTGTATGTGATAAGCTTGATGAAGCTAAAGCTTTAAGCTGGACAGGAGAGAGGTATAAGGGTAAGTGCTTCATGTATCTGATGATATGATTCCTACTCACTGTGCTGTATAATTATGTTGTATTCTACTTCTCTTAATGTCTCTCTAGTTGTCACCACTGATGGAATTCTCCTCACAAAATCTGGTACAATGACTGGCGGGTTAAGTGGTGGAATGGAAGCCAAGTCAAATAAGTGGGATGATAGCACGATCGAAGGTTAATCTGTTCATTGCCTTTTTGTCTCTTTGTTCAAGAACAATCTTATTTTCTTCCACCTGGATATTATTTATTTCATGCAGCTCTTAAAAAACGGAAGGATCAGCTGGAATCAGAAATGGAGAGTCTTGGGTCCTTAAGAGCATTACAAATAAAAGAATCTGAAACATCTGAAAAGATCACAGGGCTTGAAAAGAAAATTCATTATGCCAAAATCGAGGAGGTAAACATGGTTTTAGTTAACTTTTGAGGCCATTTTCATTTTCATTTTTTGTTGCCATAGTTGATTGATTTGGATAAGATTAACTTGAAGTTGAGAACTCTTTTTGTTTCCGGCATGGTTTGAAATCTCGTACCGTGCCGGGTGAAACGGTTGAGACGTATCATTCTGGTAAATCGTTGAAACTCAATACCACGCAACACCAATGTTTAAAATCTCGAGTTGTGTCATAGTTTTGATCATTGATTGAAAAGATAATATATTGTCCCGATACTCGAATGCATGATATTGGTGACTGATTGGAGGTTGACAGAGGAAGGAGATGAAGTGAAGGAAGGAGACATTATCTGTGTTGAGTGAGTTTAGTTTCAATAATTTTCCAAAATAATATGTTTTGATTGTTTCATTCAACATGGTACAAGATTTAAAATCATTCTTGGTACAAACAATGTCTCCTTAGTTTCAATAATTTTCCAAAATAATATGTTTTGATTGTTTCATTCAACATGGTACAAGATTTAAAATCATTCTTGGTACAAACAATGTCTCCTTAGCATGCTTCATCTCCTTCTTCAACTCCAATCCATTATTGACACCGTGCATAGAAACATCAGCACAATACCAAAATAGTATTGTTCCAATCAAAGACCGAAACTTTGGCACGGCTCGAGATTTTGAACCTTGGTTTTTGGATCATTAGCTGGTATTATGGTCTGCCTTTTCGAGGAAAAAAGTTGTATTCACCTAGCTAGAGATATGTGAACACTTCTGTACCTTTTTTTGTTTATCACATGTCTTAACAATATGTCGAAAGGATAACCGGTGTCGTATTATTTAATTTGAGAATTGATGATATAAGAAATTGTGGCATTATATTGTTATGAATGTGAAAGGTAATAACACCAGTAATGTGTGCTACAATTCTTTCTAGTTACTGATCACTACTTTTTTGGATAAATGAATTCCTAATTTGCATTTTCCCTAATGCTGAACTTTCAATTTATGGAAGTTGAATTTATTCTGTAAAAGTATACTTGGAATTCATTCTATAAAGTATGCTTGATAATCTCTTGTCATGTTTCTATGGATGTTTGTAGTCATTTTAAGTTCTTGTGCTAATTTAAGTGTGTTGCCTATGGGTTGTGGTAGTCATTGTGAGTTTTTGCTAATTTAAACTTGTTCTTTGCCATTTACATCTCTCCATCTAATATAGGCTTGCTTTTGGGGAAAAATAAATGGCTTAGTTCATTTATTTCCCATATGTTTCAATGTTGTACACAAACTTAATAAGATCGATAATCAAGTACACCTTTTAATTTCACTGATGCATTGCTGACATGGCAGACGGAATACTATTGCAGCAGCATATATTAAAAAATTATAATTCCTTAATTATGTTTATAAACAAATGATTTTGTATTATTTTCTTTCTTCTTTCCCGTCCTTCCTTGAGCCCTAGCTGCTAGTGTTGTATCCCCTTTTACTTTTCCTCTTGGCCTCCTTTTCCTTTGTCTATTTCCCATATCTTGCCACTCACCACATCTTTGCAATAGTACTCAGGTAACCTCTACTACATCTTGTTTCCTTGCTATCACTCTAATGCTGTCTTTACTCAAGGGAGCAGATTGTGGAGGGGAAGACTGTACGTTGGATGTAGATCAACTATGGAAGGAAAAGGAAAGAGATAATCTATCCTTAGTTTACCATGTTAGGAGCGGAAGAAGGGAAAGAGTTGGAAATGTCCTATTATGCCCTCGATCTTCCTTGTCACAAAACTAGGGTGTGTGGTGTAGGTCATATGTGTGCCAAGAATAGCAATGACAGGCTTGGGAGGAAGCTCATGGAGAAGGACGATACTTGGGTGAGAATAAGGATTCACTAACGTGGAAGGATGGAAAGAGGCTTCTGTTCACGAATGGATTAGAATATGGCCAAAAATCAATGTAGATGGATTCACAATCCGTCCTTTGGGTACTCTGCATTTGGTAAATGGCCCACACGTTTCGACTCCCATGCCATTTGTGCAATTGGTTAAATAAAATTTCCAAAGGGAGATTCTTATTTTACCATGATTTTGCAAGCCTAGCCTGGAGCTGAAATTCCATAAAATTGGTTCTAATGCAATTGGTAAGGGGCTCTTCGCTCTTGTAATCTTGCAATTCACTTTGCACTGGATCTTAAGCAAAGCGTGGACCAGATCTAATGACTTATGTAATTCAGTAAATTTGTCTCCTCTCTCTTCAACAAAGCTGGACCTACTCATTACTTGAAGCAGATCAGGATTTTAATCCATCAAAAGACCTAGTCCATAGAAAATATAACCCAACTTGGGGAAGATGGCTTGTCATTTTGCTTGTGCAGGGAAGGGTCAACACTGCTGTTTCTTGTCTTAGATGAAGGGCATCTGGATCTTAGGGCTGGGTGTCAAGCAAGGCAAAAGTAGCATGCTATAGGTCTACCAAAATTGAGGTATGATGCAGAAGGTTCTGTATCTTGGGTGATAGAACTGCCTCTATGAGATCTCCACTGCATGGCGTTATGAGGGTGTTGCAGGACAAAGCCGTTGTTAGTTGGTTTTTAACTTGGTGGTGTCTTGCACATGAAACTGAGGTTAACCTCTCCTATATCCATCACATGGAAGCAAACATAAAACTCACAGCTTGCTTCCTAACTCACATCACTTGATTTGGTTGCTATTGTTCGAAAATGACTGATGCAAGAAGATTCTCTCATTCCATGACTTATCCCAATTTTGCTGGCTACTTTTGGGGAGAATATAAAAAGGGCAGCCTGGTGTACGAAGCTCCTGCCAATGCAGGTTCCTGGGAAGGGTGGGACCACATTGGATCTATTGTATGTAGCCTTATCATGTATTGCAAGAGGTTGTTTCCGCGACTCGAATCCATGACTAGAAGGTCACAGCAACAATTTTACCGTTCCATCAAGGCTTCCGAGATATATCTGTATCTTATTCTAACTTGTATCTATTCTAATTGGAATTATGTCAGTGCAAGTGCAGCTCCTAGTGACTAACCAAAATATATTGCTAGACATATGTAGAAATCACGTCTATTACTAGATGTTTTGGTAGCATTATTTAATGAGTCTTGAAAATAATGAGATTAATCTTAGTACAATCATACAAGAACCAATGCTCCCCTATGATGTATGTCCTTCATTTTCGTATTAGCAAATATAATCAGAAGTCATGGTGCTTGTTAACTTTTTTGAATTTTTTGTTTTCTGAAATTTTAATTAAATTATATTTAGAGGTGAACAAGCTAAGTGTAAGGGGAATATAGATTAAATCTCATTATTTTGAGTTTGCTGAATAAAGAACAATATGGTTTTGGTATTGAGTGGTCATGAAGAATGTCAACGCATGAGAAGGTACCAAAATTGTACCATTCTGACAGGAAATCAAAATTCAGGTACAAAACAATACTTCAAAGCTCAATTACACATAGTAACTCATGTACTTTCTCATTGACAAGTATTCCTCTTTTAAAGTTTGCTATCACCTCATTATCTTCCCCAAAAAAATGTCACATTGGAAAATTGGTTGGTTGTAGAATGATCTCTGAATCTTGCCTTGGCATTTTAGTTGAATGACACCAAATATTTTGGCTGAAGAATTTTCTGTTAAGTTTTTTTTGTTTTTTCAGGTAGTATCTGTATTTCATGTTCAATGTTTTGCTTGGTTTTTTATGTATTCTGTTCTTTGCTGGATGTTTATATTCTTCTCATGTTAAAAGATCACATGCAGGCAAATATTCATGAAAAGCTTTCGAAACTAACTGATGAAAAGCACAATATCAGAGAGGAGATTGATCGCCTAAAACCTGAGCTTCAGAAGGTGATTTCTATTTCCATTGCCCCCTTGCCCATATTAGGTGTTTGCTGCTGATCTATCTTGTTTATGCAGTTGAAAAGTGCTATTGCTAGAAGATCTGAAGAGATCCAAAAGCTTGAGAAAAGGATCAATACAATTGTTGATCGAATTTACAAGGATTTCAGTGAATCTGTTGGAGTGAAGAACATTCGTGAGTATGAAGAGGAACAACTTAAAGCTTCTCAAGAAATGTATGAGAGAAAGCTTAGCTTAAGCAATCAAATGTCAAAGTTGAAGTACCAGTAAGCATTCAACTCTATACATTTTATTTTTCAACATATCGATCCAAATTTTCAAAGTTAATCTACCGTTAATTTTTCGACTCTATCTTTTTTACTAACCAGATTTTATATGTGTTTTTTTTTTGTCTGATTAGCCACCAAAATTATGTTATTCAATTGTAACATTTTTATGTTTTATCATGCCTATTACCTGTCGTTCATCAATGATCATTTAAGGCTGTACATTTAGTTACTGTATCATAGGCCAAGCTTACCCAGCGACTTGAATTGATCTGCTACTCTTGTGGGCTAGAACAAAAGTGTGTTAGAATCACTTGATTAAGGTTTTTTTCCTCTAATTGATCATCAAAATCATCTCTTTTTTTAGTTTTGAAATTCATTAGTTCTTTGCTGTCTTATTACCAATTTTTCGTTGATCATCACTAAATGCAGTGTTTTGATATGGAGTAGTTGCCCTCATTGACTTAAATTTCTTTTATTCTCTTGTAGGCTAATAAAAAGGGCGGGTTTTTTTTTTTTTTTTTTTTTGACAATGTTTTTGACCGTTTGGCCATCAAAATCATGTTTTCAGTTTTACATCCATTTGTTCTGTATTATATTGCATTGTTTCGAATGGTTCATCAATGGTCACTGAACATGGTGCATTTGGATAGTAAGTAAGCTGAAGTTATGTCAAGTGACTCAAATTGCTTTGCTTCTCTTGTAGACTAGAGTATGAACAAAAGCGGGATATGAAGGCCCCAATTGCAAAGTTGGAATCCTCAATTGATTCTTTAAAGGAAGACTTGAAAGATGTAAAACAGAAAGAATCTAATGCGGAGAAAGCAGCAGCAGAAATTACAGACCAGATGAAAATAATAGAACAAAAAGCTGATGGTAGCCTTACAAGTTTTATTTCTCTATGCAAATGAATGTCCAAGTATTTTAGCATCTATGTCATCTATGCTAGTGGTAATTACTTTTGTTGCTTGTTTGCTCTAATTTTCTTATCAGGATTATAATATTTAGGAACCAGCAAATCACTCCCTTTTGGTTACATTTATTCCTATCCAAGTAAAACGAAATGCATACATTAAGTTGGATTTGTTTGACCTCAGGAAAAAGATCTGAATCACAGAATGAATCTCTTCTGATGGATTGGAAGGGCTTCCTAATTTGTCTCTCTGGTTCGAAGCTTGTCATTCTATCTAATCTTGAGAGTGACTCCTACAACTTGAGGGGTAGATTCAGTTTATTATGCAGAATATTCCACATGGTATCTTTAAAATAAGAGAAAGGCAGTCTGAAAAAGTCACTGTATGATTTTGCATCGCCTTTAAACATGCCATGCCACAAGATAATTGTATCAACTTATATATATTATTTTTTTTCAAACAAATAGTGACAAAAATATTCATCCATGAGGTCTATGAATAGGATATACTGCCCCTTATGCAGCATGTCCATCAAGCAGAGCCTTTGTCCTATATGATAGGGTGAAAGCCATTAATACTAGCTGGAAATAATTATAATGTGAACTCAGGCATGCCCTTTAGTTGTGAAATTGAATACGTTTTCATTTATTAGATCTTTTTGTTTCTGATAAATTTTTTTATGGATACTGAGTGATTATCTTCAAAAGGAAAATGTGTCTGCATCAGCTTTCAGAACTTGAAATTTTCAGATCAAGATTAATTCATTTTGCAGTTACATTTACATTTGAATCCAACATCAATTTACAAATGTCCAAACAAAATGTTCATTGTACCATGGTTTGAAATCTTGAATGGGGTTTTGATCCCTAGCCGGAACAAGACAGTTTCATGCCATGCTGAGCGTGTGAGGTGCAGTACCAAAGGCATTGAGGAGGAGAAGAGGGTAAGGAAAGGAGAATGAAGGATATTACCTTCACCATTTCAGGATGCAATGATGAAGTTGAGAGAAAGCAAACAATATTTTGGGATGACGTGACGAAACCGAGAGAAGACAAACAACAATAGGAAGATTCTGAACAAAAAAGAGAAGTTATTTTGCCAAACCCTTGCTTGACCTTACATGACCTCACCAATGCTTGCATGATCCTCCCGACGCCATGAAAGTAAGAATGCGACCTTATCGATGTTGCAGAAACTCATGCAAGGCATTTGACCGTCACCATAATGTTCACCCACCGTAGTATGGTAATATCGTGAATGTTACATTGGTGCTGGGCGGAACAGTAAATTTCATCTAAGTTAACCGACTTGGTGTGACATTTTAAACCATGCTTTATTCTAATCAGTGTCTCGAGAGTAGATATCTAAATGCAATGTTGGCGTATGCTTAAGATTTTGATAATTTCTAGTTTGCTTATCAATTTAGGATGACAACACATTATTGATTTTCTTTTCTTGTAGAGTGGAAGGTCAAGTCAGATGCGTGTGAAGATGCTATTGACGAACTAAAAAAAAAGAGTGACAGTTTCAAAGGAACTATTGGGAAGCTGGAGCGAGTTATAAATTCTAAGGTTGGATGATGTTTCTTTTCCACTTTGTCTTTCAATTTCCTATAAAGATATTGCTCTTGAAATGTTATGGGGAAAAAAAAATGATTTTCGTTCATCCTTAACATCATGGCAGTAAATTAAACTTGTCTATTGATGTCATACTAAGAAGGCTTTCTTTTGCAACAGGAGGCACGACTTGAACAGCTTAGATCTAGTAAGCAAGAGGTGCTTGATAAGTGCGAGCTTGAGCAGTTGAAACTCCCCATGGCCAATGATGGAATGGAAATTGAATCTTCTAGCACACAACCTGTCTTCGACTATACTCAGCTGAGAAGAACATATTTGCAGGAGATGAGAGCTTCTGAGAGAGATAAACTTGAGTTAGATTTCAAGAAAAGGATGGACAATTTGATGGTTGAAATTGAACGAACCGCTCCTAACTTAAAAGCACTTGATCAGTATGAAGCACTACAAGAGAAAGAAAAGGAAGTAATTGATAAATTTGAAGCAACTAGGAAAGAAGAGAAGGAAATATCTGAACGATATAACTCTGTTAGACAAAAAAGGTACACATTTTGTATGCAGAAAATGAATGCCATTGTAATTTGAGTTCTTTAGCAAGTATTATAATTGGCTTCTGCAGCATATTGTTGAACGACTTAGTTATGTGGTCTGATATGTCTGCACTATGTGAGGCAAATTTACAAAATTAGTTTGTAGCTAAGGCATTTGTGATTGAACTTCTAGTTACAATTTAATTATTTTTTTTTCATTTAATATCCAATGCAAGTATTGTCTAGTGGAGTTTTAATTCTGATGAACAGATCCATAATAAATGTTAATGTGGGGAAATTATTCTAGGTTTTTACCCCCTTAGGTTATGCTTTATAGTTATTCCTATATTTCCTTATTACAATTTTAAAATCATACCCATATACGTGCATAATAATGTAAAATAAATTTCCAACACTTTTCTCTCAAATTGGATAAAAAAATATTAGAGAACTCCAACTAGACTTGATAATTGGAGCTAAAAAAAGACGGAATGATGCCCACAAATTGCACTTCTAGAACTATCTCTTTGTGCTTTCTCTAGGTCGGAGATAAGTGTAAGGAACTAGGACGCTAAACACGCGAAAGCGCAGCGGAAAACATCTAGTTCCTTTCCAGAAGATCCATGCGAAAGGAAACCATATACTAAGTCCTAATTTTTCTACATGAGAAAGTTATACCTTTGTTGCGTGTCCTTCGCAATCCCGACAGCAACGTTTCTTTAGATGCGGATCTTAGCGCGATCAAGTCGCCACACCTCTATGGTATCCACACGAACAAGTCTCGTTTGTCTCACAAACTCACAAAGTGGAGAATGAAACAACCAAAGGTTGTGCTAGCAACCCTTCTTGGAAGTTTCGGCCAAGTGGAAGAGAGGAGGAGGAAGAAGAGCAAGAACACAAAAATTCATCATGAAAATGAATCCAAAAACTCCCTTTTATAGATTCATGAAATTGCCTCATGCCTTAATGTCAATTGCCTTGATTGACATTAATATTTGTCTTCATCCAATGAATCCAATGCACCCTATGCATGAGTAATTCAAATGGTTCACTCTTCATCCAATGAATCCAATGCATGAGCAATTCAAATTGTTCACTCTTTCATCCAATGCATCCAATGCATGAGTAATAAAAGTTGTACACTCCTCTTTCTTCATGAATTCAAATTCATGAAATCATATAACGAGTCCAACTCATTAATCATCAAATATGAAATCATATAATGAGTCCAACTCATTAATCATCAATCCAATTGATTCAATGAGTCTAATTTGAATTGGACTGAATCCAATAGTTGGATTTAATTGAGTCTTACTCAATGAGTCCAATTTGAATTAGACTTAATCCAATGATTCATCATATGAATCCATCTCCATTGACTTGTTCTTTGTGTGTGACCCAATAGGTTCTCGTAACGTTGGCAATGTATCCAAATCAACATTTAGATACATAAGCAATGAGTGACATCTAGCAAGGCATCATTGCTACCCAAGTGACGAGAATGTCGAGATCCGACTTAACCTTTCCGTGGCTATTATCTTGTATGACTCAATCCTTCTATCCTCGATATCTAGATTGATCAATGAGGCATAGATCGTGTCATCCTCTTATCAATCTTTATGTTTCTTGATCTCTAAGTAGACACACTCAATTAAATAAGCTCAATATCATATATTGACTTATTTAAGCATGGTCATGCATTCTTGTGTCCTACTAATCAAGGGGTCATAGATATCACTTCCGTCATATAGAAGGGATATATCTCATCTACATCACTCACATCCCTCCGTATAACTTATTGCATACCTAGTGATCGACTTTATAGTCCACCCTGTTACGGGTGACGTTTGACGATACCAAAGTATACAACTTCTTATGTAGGGAACTGTAGTGATTTCAGGTCTAAGGACTATTTATACCAATAGTCATATGAGAATGTTTATGACACTCATATGACGATCCATGAAACATTCTCATGACGGGTCATTTAGTACATATTCTCTAATATATACCCATGTGTCAACCTGATATCTCATATCCATGACTTATGAGATCAAGTCATCCGTTGACCTACATGCTAGTCTTAACGCATGAATATTGTCCTTGTATATTAATGCTCGACTAGGAACAGTTAAGAGTAGTGTTCTATGTATATCTACAATATCTCACTATCAATTCAACCAATTGATATGTTGTAGATTAGAACCTCCTACTCTAGGACATTATTATACTTATTCGTTCGGCACTGAATTGAAGTAAATATAATAACCAACTTTGCTTTTATTAATAATAAACATGATACAAAAGGAGCCATTTACAATCATCTCATAATTGGTACTAGGGCTAATACTAACAATAAGTACTTTGCTTGCAGTTTAATTATTTACAGGTTTAAGTTTTTCTTCCCCTCTAATCAATCACATTTTACCAACCTGTTGTACATTTCCCCTTTTTTGAACTTTTCAGGTATGAACATTTCATGGAGGCCTTTGATCATATATCTAAAAGTATAGACAAAATTTACAAGCAATTGACGAAGAGTCAAACACATCCTCTCGGCGGGACAGCTTATTTGAACCTAGAAAATGAAGATGAACCTTTCTTACATGGAATCAAATATACAGCCATGCCCCCTACCAAACGGTTCAGAGATATGGAGCAGTTATCAGGCGGTGAGAAAACTGTTGCAGCCCTTGCCTTGCTCTTTGCAATTCACAGGTATTTCTCATCAGCAATATTCTGATTTTCTGAGCAGCAAATTTTTGTGTTCTTGAGATGATGACTTGATTTCACTTGCTCCTGAGTATGCTGGTTGTTGCTTAGTACCAACTAATCTCGTTACTCAACCTTTAGACAATACAGAAAATTGTATGGTTCTATATGAAAACTACTCGATTTCTTTTTAATGCCCGTTGAATTATTGGTTCTAAAACATAATTATTTTTGAGGTAATGTGATTATTTTCTGCTCTGATGGATAACTTTGTCTAGCTGTATGTTCTTAAGATTATCTTGCTCCAGAACTTTCAATATTCTTGTCTAAGAGATTTTATATAAATTTATGCAACTCGATGTGGACCTTTTAAACTAATCATTCTTTGATTTAAATTAAATGTCTACAGTATGCCAACTGCTAAGCTAGTGGTCAAAACATTCTTTTTAAGCCCTGGTAATGCAGAATCACTGCAATGCAAAATTCATTCTTATCTTTTTCTTAATGTTCAGTTACAGGCCATCTCCATTCTTTATACTTGATGAAGTTGATGCAGCTTTAGATAACCTGAATGTTGCCAAGGTTGCTGGGTTCATTAGGTCCAAATCATGTGATGGTGCTCGGAGCAGCCAAGAAAGTGATGGAGGATGTGGTTTCCAGAGTATCGTGATTTCACTCAAGGACAGTTTCTATGACAAAGCTGAGGCATTGGTTGGAGTTTATAGAGACTCTGATAAAAGGTGAGTCTACTTTGTAGGGTTTAGTAATTTAAATATATATCAGCAAGCACATCTAACTCAGTTTTTTGTTGTCCTAAATTGCCATTTCAGCTGTTCAAGAACTTTAACATTTGACCTAACCAAGTACAGGGAGTAATGAAGCTTCGTCAGGAGAGCTTCATCGTGGCTGCTACATGCCTATTTGTTTAAGATGATTGACCCTGATCCAACACAAATTGTTAGTTTCTGATGAATATATTGTAAAAAGGTAGAATGTCCTTGCGTTGTTTGCCACTTTGTTGTCCATTCGTCCATAGCTACATGTCTTCTCGTCTAACCATTTGGAAGAGTTTCTTCAACACTAGCGGTTAGGATGTCTTAGCTTTGTTTGCTACAGATACTTCTTGTTCATAAGTATGCAAATGTTGATTTGGGATTTTTGATTTCATATTTGAGGGTGGTTGTTTACCTCTAGCAATTACTAAAGTGCATGAAAATGTTGCTAATAACATTTTCAATTTTGCTGTTTGGTTTTATGTAAATTCAATTGGGTTTTCAATAGTAAGTATACTATAACGTTCTAGCCAGCAAATTTGCCTTACATATGAATAAGGTATTTAATATTGGATACCGCTATTTTTTTTTGAAATAATTATTTTTATTGATTACATTGTCTTCTACAACCTTATGAAGGAATAACTATTTATTTGGAAATAACGTGCCCACATATATATATATATATATATATATAAGAAAAATGATGTGTCGATCAATCTTCGTGTCAGACTAGTGTACTTGTTTGGGTGTGTGGTGGCATTAGGAAATGGTCCATGCACTCGGATGTCTGTGAAAGTCACGGATGGAAGTTACATATCTCTTTTCTCTCTGTATATATTTTAAAATTGTATATTAGTTAACTTATCGGTAAAGTAGAAAAAAAAATTTTAATCATAATTTTAATTTTAATTTTGTATACAATCTTCAATTCTAAAAAAAATTATTTTATTTCCACTCTTTTCATGTAAATATTGTTACCTAATTGTTTCTCAAATTTTTTAAGTACAGCAGATCTAAAAATGAGTATAATTCTTTTTAAAATTAATAATTTACACTAGAAGAGTATATTTTTTTATTAAATTGAGCACATTTTTTTCCTGTTTTAATATAATTCCTTCTAAATTTAACATCATTTAAAGAAAATCTAGTATATTTTCTCTCCAATTAAAATATCATTTAAAGAAAATCTAGTATATTTTTCATCTAATTGAGGTGGAAAAAGAATCGTGCACAATTTGATAGAAAATATACTAAAATGAATATAATTCCTCTTAAAGTCGACATTTTATACTAGAATCAAGTATATTGTCTATTAAAATTCCCCCTCATATTTTTTAGGTACAAATAGTCTTAAAACAAGTATAATTCTATTAAATTCAACATTTTAAATTAGAATCAAGTATATTTTCTATTAAATTGAGCATGACTTTTTTCTTACTTAATATAATTCCTTCTAAATTTAGCATCATTTAAAGAAAATCTAGTATATTTTCCATCAAATTGAGTATCATTTAAAGAAAATCTAGTATATTTTCCATCTAATTGAGGTGGAAAAAGAATAATACTCAATTTAATAGAAAATATACTAGATTCTAGTTTAATATACTGAATTTAAGACTGATTATACTCATTTTTAGACTTTTTATACTTAAAATATCAAGGGCAATTAGGTAAGTATATTAGACTAGGGCGTGAAAATAAAGATTTTTTCCAATGAGAAGTACATGCAAAGTTATGTTTATCAATGGAGACTGCATGCACATTTTTCCAATAAGTATATATATATATATATATATATATATATATATATATATATATATATATATATATATATATATATATGATCAGGTGGTAAGAAATGGGGGGCCCGCACGAGTAGGGGTCAACGACATGTGGAGGTCAAAGTCAAGATGGTCAACCTAAGAGTCTGGCTAAGCGGAGAGACTCGCTTGGTCGATCGTTTGGAATAGCGCCCAAGCTGGCGCGACGACAACTCGACCTCAGGTCGGGTTTCCGACGCTCATGAGTGCTCGTATAAAAGAGCTGATCCGCCGGGCGGCCTGTCTGCTCAGCTGAGCAGCAGATCGACTAAGGCTGCAAGCCCGTCCGAGTATGTGACCGAGTGGCCTTCTCACTCGGTCAGGTACGCTTGCACTCCCGAACGCCAGGATGGTCGAGTGGTCCTCTCGCTCGACCTAGTAACCAACAAAAGACTCAGAAGAGGACAAAAGGGGCAGCTGGTGATATCCTTCTCGAGACATGTGCCGTCGACAGACAGCATGGTCGGCGGCCGGACCGGACAGAGAATCGTATGGTGGAAGTTTCCACTGTCATGTCATAGATATGTTCGGACGGTTGCGGTATGGCGTCAGATACACTTTTCTGACACGTCCATTCCAAGGTATGCTTTGAGGAGCGTGCATGCCTCGAGAAGTGTGCACGCGCATCCCAGGGATCCTATATAAGGACCCCCAGACTTCGACGGAGGTACGCATTCATCTTTACTGTAGCTACAGTCCTCATCCTGTTACTCTGCTTCTCCTTGCCGTTGCTTGATTTGAGCGTCAGAGGGTCGTCGCCGGGAACCCCTTCCCGGCTTGACTTTGTTGCAGGTTCGCCGGAGGTCTGCATCATCCGAAGACATCAGAGAGCGCCGCGTCCCCAGTGTCGATCGACTCAACTCCCGGACAGGATCAAATTGGCGCCGTTTGTGGGAACGTACCTGAATCTGGGCCGAGAAGATGGAGGAAGCTGGACGCCAACATACCGCGACGCTCTCCCCCGAAGAACTCGACGCGCTCATCCAAGCGCGAGCGGCGAAAATAGTGGAGCAACATCAGAAGGCTCAAGCCGAGCGGTTGGCACAGCAGGTCGCCTCAGCATCAGGTGGCTGAGCGGCGCAGGAAGATCGACCAGAGCAGCACTCCACTTGGGCGCAGAATAAAGGGCAGACCGGCACACCAGGAGACGTGTCACCCGCCTCTATTCCGTTCCATCGGGCCCTCTTCCAGACTCCCTTTGAGCTAGCCCAAGCCAACCAGGGGTCATCTGATGAAGCCCTTGCTCGAGACGTCAAAAAGGGAAAGGCGCCTCAAACCGTGTCGTCTCCCGAGCGGATTAATCATCAGTTCTCCGAGGCGATCCTGCAGGACCCACTCCCCAGGCACTATGCCCCTCTGGCCATCAGGGAGTACAGCGACCCGACTGACCCGGATGACCATCTCGGTAAGTTCGATAACACCGCTACTCTCCACCAATATACTGACGGAGTTAAGTGCCGAGTCTTCCTTACCACACTATCCGGCTCGGCACAATGATGGTTCCAGAGATTGCCGGACGGATCAATTCGGAGCTTTAAGGACTTCCGAACGGCATTCCTCCACCACTTTGCCAGCAATCGACGCTATCAGAAGACCAGCGTCAGCTTATTTTCCATGAAGTAAGGGCCGAGAGAGACCCTCTGAGCCTACATCCATCGCTTCAACCAAGCGGCCATGGACATCCCCACGGTCTCATCAGAGACAATGATGCATGCCTTCACTCAGGGCTTAACCGACGGGGACTTCTTCCGCTCTTTCATCAGAAAGTCGCCCCACGACTACGGCCACATGCTGAAAAAGGCAAGTGAGTATATCAATGTGGAGGAAGCTCAGGCGACCAGGAGGAAAGAAGCGTCGTCCGAGCCTTTAGCACAAGCCGAGCGGAGGTTGCTGGTCAGCCATCAGCCACCGAGAGCACCCCGTGCTAAGGGAGTACGTCCTCATCAAGAAGCAAGGTCGCACGCCGTCCCACATGTAGCGGCCGATCGACCCAGGCAAAAAGGAAAGGTATGGACCCCCATGTTTTGTTCACTCCACCAGTCTGCAACCCACAACACCCGTGATTATCGGGGGTTCGCTCCGATCGCTCACCCGGCTCCAAGAAGCTACCGCCGCCGGTCGCCTTCACTTGATCGACGAAACCGACCCCAAAGTACCGGGCGACGGGTGGTTAGGGAGTCACCTGAGCGACAGCATCATCACTAGCCAAGGGCCAATTCCCGAGCCTCGCATGAGCAAGCAAGGCCGACCGCTTGAGAGGAGGAGAATAGAAGTAACGTTGCTCGAGGCGAGATCAACATCATTGCTGGTGGACCAACAGGCGGCGATTCCAACCGAGCAAGGAAGTCGCACGCCAGACAGCTCAGGATTCACGTGGTCAGCTGCAGTCAAGAGCGGGCATAGGGGCCCGAGATAAGCTTCGGGCCCAGAGACTTAGAAGGTGTTATAGTGCCGCACGACGATACCCTTATCATAAGTGCGGTAATATCAAATTATACTATCCACCGCATATTCATTGATACAGGCAGTTCGGTCAACATCATCTTCAAGAAGGCATTTGACCAGCTTCAAATTGACCGAGTCGAGCTGCTGCCGATGACAACCCCCCTGTACGGGTTCACTGGCAACGAGGTTATGCCGGTCGGGCAAACCAGGTTGGCTATCTCGCTAGGAGAAGAGCCATTTCGGAGGACGCGGACCACCAACTTCATCGTGGTCGATGCTCCCTCCGCATACAATGTGATATTGGGGCGACCGACTCTCAATGAGTTTCGGGCGGTCGTCTCCACTTTTTGTTAGGATGTCAAGTTCCCTGTAGAGGATCAAGTAGGAGAAGTTCGGGGAGATCAGCTGGTCGCCCGACGATGTTATGTGGAGATGGTCCAAGCTGAATCTAGGTTCGCTCGGAAAACACCACGCCTTGAGGTAAACACCATAATCGAGAAGCCTCAGACCTTAGTTCATGACGAAAAAGAGGAGGTGCAGATTCAGCCTGGCCGACCGGAAGCCACCACCTATATCGCGTCTGACCTGGAAGTGGGCCAAAAGGAAGAGCTGATCACGTGCCTACAGCAGAACCATGACGTCTTCGCATGGTCGACACACGAGCTACCAGGCATCTCACCAAGTATCGCGCAACATGAGCTCCATGTCCGACCTGGCGCTCGGCCTGTGAAGCAAAGGAAGAGGGACTTCAGTGCCGAGCATAACGTCATCATCCGAGCAGAAGTCGAGAAGCTTCTGGAGGTCGGCTATATACGGGAGGTGCAGTTCCCAAGCTGGCTCGTGAATGTGGTACTGGTCTCCAAGCAGATTAATAAGTGGAGGGTCTGCATCGACTTTCGGGATCTAAATAAGGCATGCCCAAAAGACTTCTACCCTCTGCCCCGAATTGACCAAATGGTGGACTCGACTGTTGGATGCGAGCTAATATGCATGCTAGATGCCTATCAGGGATATCACCAAGTGTCGCTCGCCCGGGACGATCAGGAGAAAGTGAGCTTCATTACGGCAGACGACACATACTGCTACAACGTGATGCCGTTCGGATTAAAAAGCGTCGGGGCCACATACCAGCGGCTGATGAACAAAGTGTTCCAGAAGCAGATCGGGCGCAACCTGGAGGTATATGTTGATGACATACTCATTAAATCACTCCAAGCGGTCGATCTTTGTGCAGATATAGAGGAGACCTTCCGGACGCTGAGGATGTATGGAGTCAAGCTGAACCCTCAGAAGTGTCTGTTTGGAACAAAAAGTGGATGCTTCCTGGGCTACATTGTTACCGAGCGGGGCATAGAGGTGAATCCTAGCAAAGTAAAGGCATTGCAGGACATGCCACCTCCCAGAAACCTGAAGGAAGTGCAACGCCTCACCGGTCGTATAACGGCTCTATCGCGGTTCATCTCCAGGATGACCGATCGGAGCTTGCTTTTTTTCAAGATTCTGCGCCGAGCTACCAAATTTCAGTGGGACAGAGAATGTGATCAGGCGTTGGAAGCATTAAAGGTTTATCTAAACTCTTTACCTGTATTAGCTAAGCCAATTGCCGACTAGCCGCTCCGCATCTACTTATCCTCGACCGAGCATGCTGTTGGCTCGGCATTAGTGCAGCAGGACGACGAAGAGTAGCTGGTGTATTTTCTGAGTCACATTCTAAAGGATGCCGAGTCTCGCTACACTGGTCTAGAAAAGCTTGCCTTCGCACTAGTCCTCGTCGCTCGGAGGCTCCGACCTTATTTCCTCGCGCACACAATAATCGTCATGACGAACAACCCTCTGGGGAGAGTCCTCCTCAACCCGGAGGCATCCGAACGGTTGATTAAGTGGACCACCGAACTCAGTGAATTCGATATCCAGTATCAGCCCCGCACGGTAATTAAGACGCAGTCCTTGGCAGATTTCATCACTGAAGTGCAGAGTCCCGAACCCGAAGCTTTATGGAGGATATATATGGACGGGTTATCCACCCGACTCGGGAGTGGCATAGGTATCCTATTGCTTTCTCCTCAAGAAGAACGGATGTATCTGTCCGTTTGACTGGAATACCGGGCAACCAATAATGAAGCAGAGTATGAAGCCCTCATAGCTGGCTTGCAGGCCGCTCGGAATGTGGGAGCGAGCCGAGTGGTGATCTACTCAGACTCTCAGCTTGCCGCCCAGCAACTCTCAGGAGCTTTCGAGATAAACAACGCAAGACTCAAGCTTTACGCGGAGGCCTTTGAAAAGCTCAAAGCCAACTTCTGCGAAGTCGTTATACAGAAAATCCCCTGAGTGGAGAACCAGGCAGCGGATGAGTTGGCTAAACTTGTAAGTGCAATATCGCCGATTGTCATCCAACAACCGATCGAGCAGGTGTCCTTAGTGGCTCACATCGACAGGATGGAAGGCCTTGCATTTCCGGGCGACTGGAGGATGACGATCATGGAATTTTTGCGATCGGGAGCTACGCCTTCCGATCGGGAAGATGCCTGGTTGCTAAGAAAGAGAGTTGGTCGGTTCACCCTCATCGGGGATCAGCTCTACAAAAAAGTTGTTTCCTGTCCGTTACTAAAGTGTGTCAGCTCGGAGGACGCGAAATATATACTAAAAGAAATGCATCACGGGTCTTGTGGAGGATACCCGGGCGGCCGCTCGTTGGCAAGGAAGATTCTACTAGTCGGGTACTTTTGGCCGACCCTCTAGGAAGATGCCGCTCGGACCGTCGCCACCTGACTTTCTTGTTAGAAATATCATAGCTTCACCCATCGGCCAACGGAGGAGATGAAGGCGTCCACGGTATCCTACCCATTCGATCAATGGGGCATGGATATTGTGGGACCTTTCCTTATGGCGACCGGGCAGCGAAAGTTTCTACTTGTAGCAGTGGACTATTTCTCCAAATGGGTCGAAGCAGAGCTGCTGGCAAAAATAACTGAGCAGATGGTCAAGAAGTTTATTTGGCAGCATATAATATGTCGGTTCAACATCCCACAACAACTCGTGTACGACAATGGTCGACAGTTCGTCGGCCAACAGCTTAGCGAATGGTGTGAGGGGTACGACATTCAGCAACACTTCACCTCCGTTGCCTACCCACAAAGCAACGGACAAGTGGAAGTCGCCAATCGGGAAATCCTACGTATTATTCGGGTTCGGCTCGACCGTGTCGGAGGTAGCTGGGTGGACGAGCTTCCAAGTGTACTATGAGCGATCCGCACAACACCAAAGGAGGGAACGGGAGTTACACCTTTCCACTTGGTATATGGAGGAGAGGCTGTCGTTCCCGTGGAGGTCGGAATAGAGTCTGATCGGGTGCGACGATAGGACAAGGATAACGCCGAACGTAGGCAGCTAGAGCTGGACTTGATAGACAAGACGTGAGCCAAAGCAGTCGTTCGGCTAATGGTGTACCGACAGAGAATGAAGCGGAATTACAACAGGCGAGTGATCCCCAGGGCATTCCAAGTTGGCGACCTAGTATGGAAAAAGGTGAAGCCGGTCGGCGATGTGAGCAAGCTGGAGGCTCCATGGGTTGGGCCTTTCAAGGTCATCGAGAAGCTCCGATCGAGCGTCTACTACCTGGAAGATGAAGATGGACGGCAGCTAGAACGGCCCTGGAGCGCTAACCATCTCCAGCCGTACCGAGCTGGGTGAAAGGTGCGCCAATGTAATTCATTTTGTATATTTCCGTTCTGCGGCACCTTTTGACTGCAGGAATGAAATCATGAAACACAAAGGTATACCAATTCACGCCGAACGATCGAGCTCCATCATACAAGCGGCTACGATATGGCCCGACATTTAGTGATGGACAAGTGACGACCATAAATTTCAGGGATAAGGGAAGAACCATGACCCTCTGGCATGGCACCCTATCGAGTCGCATGACTATTTACACCAACCAGAAAAAGCATACTAAGAGGGAGAGAAAGCAAACAGGATAGCTTCATTGAAAATAAGGTTTTCCGGCCGAGCGGCGGGATTACACGAACACTGGGACCTTACTCGAGATAGTTTAAAAGATGTTTAGCTATGGTGCGGAGCAGCACGGCGTGTTCCCGGACGGGGATGGTCATAGACTCTGGGAGGTGACTCTTGGCCTTCAGATGATCCGCCGTAGCAGTGATGGCCAACTCAAAGGCGAGGACGAGCCGGTCGCAGACCTTCTGAACGAATTCGGTTGAACGAATGTAACTTTGCCTCATTACAACGAAGCGGCTCGGCTCGGCCTCTTGATACTCCTTGAGGGCAGCCTCGAGTGCATCTTTGAGGGTCTTCATTTCCTCCTTGAGATCTACCACCTCCGTCGAGCGGCCCTTTTTCTCGACGTCTAACAGGTCGGCCAATTCCTTCACCCGCTACTCCAAGGCTCGGGCTTCTACGTTCTTCGGGTCCAGATCGGCGATGACACTATTCTTCTGAGTAGTCGCTAGCTCTATCTTGTGGTCGAAGGCTTTGACCTGCTTCTCGAACTGGCCCAGCAGGTACGCTTGATCAGCCGATTTCTTCCGCTCGACCTCCAACAGTCCCTTCGTCTTGGTCAGCTTTGCCTGCAGCTCGGCATAGGACGGTCCCCTAAAGGAAGACGGCCCGCCGGAGATTCTGAGCTTCTTCAACTCATCCTCTAGCATCGTCATACGATTGGCAACAACCACGCTTTCCACCCAGTTCTGTCAAATAAGGAGTTGTTGAATACCGCTCGAAAAGATCATGCGAAAGAGTTCTTGACAGAAAACTTACGCCGATGGTGTGCTGCAGGTAGCTGTTGGCCAGCAGACCGGGAGGCATTGCGGCGACACGAGCGCGGGCGTCCTCCCATACTTTGGCGAGTGGTCCTCGGATGGTGATAATGTGTTTAGGGGTCGTAAGCCGATCAGATTCCGCCATGTATGCCTCCGTTGGAAGGTGCAGAACGACCTTTATTGTTCGGCGCCCACCCGGTGTTGTGTGAACGGACACTGAGGGACCGGACAGCTGGTTGATGGGTGCAGAGAGTATACCCGAGCGGCGGAGCCTCTGACGCGCTGAAGGCAAGGAGCTAACCGGCTGCGCCACGATGGGTTCCGTTGGCAGATCTAGCTGGGAAGGGGTCCGATCGGAGGAGAGGGCCTCAACAGAGGAAGGATTGTCTCTGGGGGAGACCGGGGCCATCTACTCGGACGATTGGACTGCTGAGGCGACCGATCGCAGAGGCACCCCCGATCTGCGTCGTTTCCGCCCGATAAGGGGAAGATCATCCCCCGACTCAGAGTCGTCACCCCGAGCGGCAGGCTGTTTGCTAGAAGTTGCGCCCATCTCAACGGGAGAGGTCCGAGCAGCGGGCTCCCCCACAGTCGTTTCACTCCCACCCTCATGAGAGCCGACCGGAGCAATGTCAAGTCGCTCCATTTCCTTGGCTGCTGCCGCCTCGATCGCGTTGGTTTTCTGCTTCAGGATACCGAACAACACGGACTCCATCACGATGCTCGCTGCGAAAGAAAAGGAAGAAAAACAGTTAGACTCAAAACAAATAATTAAGTAAATTCCTTACCAAAGCTGTTCGGGAGCTTGGTTCGGCTCGGACTCAGACCAAACATATACATCACTTCCTCTGGTAGCAGCTTATGCATATCGAACTTCAGGCCGGCTAGCATACTTGCATCTTGGAGATAATCCGGTCGGGTTTTATATCTCCTCAGCACGGGAGGAGTAGGAAGTCCGACCTGCCACTTTGTTCGGAAGGCGACAGCTCGGGGAGTCGCAGGTAGAAGAAGTAATCCTTCCAGTGTTTATTAGAGGAAGACATCTTATCAAAAAGACTAAGCCGATCCGAGACTGGAATAGATAAGTGCCCAGCTCGGACTGCTTGGGATAATAAAAATAGTAAAAAAACCTCAGGATGGAGAGGTATGTTGTGGATTTTGAACAACACCACAACCACACACAAGAGGCGAAAGGAATTAGGTACGAGCTGGGCGATCGGAATGTGAAAGAAGTTACAGACTTCGATGATGAAGGGGTGGATAGGAAACCGTAGTCCGGCCACAAACTCATATCTGAAGACACAGATCGTGCCGCATGGCGGCATATGTGGCCAATCGGAAGGCGAGGCCAAAATGAGTTCAAAATCAGAAGGAAAATCGAAGGCATTGGTCAGGCTCTCTGCGTCACTCGCGTCGAACCGCGATTCTATGGTCGTGTACCATGGGCATGGAGCCAGTTTTGAAGGCTGAGAAGAACTAGCCATCACCGGAGCCGTAGAAAGAGCAAAAGCCAAAGAAAGGCAAAGGGGTTGATGAAGAAGATAATCGGAACAGTAGAAAACGAGCGTAAACACTACGAGAATGCAAAGAGAAACGTAAAAGAATGAAGAGGCAAAAGGCGGAGAATCCTTACAGAGAAGAGGATGGTCGAAGGAGAGGAAGAGTTGCCGGAATGCGGAGGAATGGATTTGCCGTAGCACTGAACGCAATCGGAAGCCTCTGGACGCATGAACACAAAGCTGCAGCGGAGGGGGCGGTGAAAGCTTTATAAAGGTTGGGCTCGATTCCGTCGAGCCGTTAGATTCAGGTCACAGGACCCGAGGACCGGATCCCACCATATAATTCAAAAGGCCAAAGGTCACATCAACCTGACGATCCGATCTTGCGGCGACGGTGGCATCGCCACGCGTCGCCCACTCATAGGGGCACATTTAATGAGCTCCATTACGCAGGCATGGCCGCGTGCCCAGCCTTAATGGCGAAGATTTGCACGAATTCCGAGAAGATCTTTAAGACGTCAGCATTGACCGCCACCGGGTCGGCAAGACAATCAGCGACCAGCGTAGTTCCTCAATGGTTAGACCGCCGAGCGGTTGTGTGTCACCTTCATAGCGACCGAGCAAAGAAGCACTTACGTTAACGGCGGAGCGGCTGCCGGGCCACCAAACTAATAGTCTTGTCAGTCGGACGTAAGGCCTCCTTCAACTAGACTTGAAGGGAAGACACGTGATCCGGTGGTAAGAATTGGGGGGCCCGCACGAGTAGGGGTCAACGATACGTGGAGGTCGAAGTCAAGATGGTCAACCTAAGAGTCTGGCCAAGCGAAGAGACTCACTTGGCCGATCGTCTGGAATAGCGCCCAGTCCGACACGACGACAACTCGACCTCAGGTCGGGTTTCCGACGCTCATGAGTGCTCGTATAAAAGAGCTGATCCGCCGGGCGACCTATCTGCTCGGCTGAGCGACATATCGACTAAGGCTGCAAGCCCGTCCGAGTATGTGACCGAGTGACCTTCTCACTCGGTCCGATACGCTTGCACTTCCGAATGCCAGGATGGTCGAGCGGTCCTCCCGCTCGGCCTAGTAACCAACAAAAGACTCAGAAGAGGATAAAAGGGGCAGCTAGTGATATCCTTCTCGAGACATGTGCCCCCGACAGACAACATGGTCAGCAGCCGGACCGGACAGAGAATCGTACGGTGGAAGTTTCCACTGTCATGTCAGAGATATGCTCGGACAGTTGCGGTATGGCGTCAGACACACTTTTCTGACACGTTCATTACAAGATATGCTTTGAGGAGCGTGCACGCCTCGAGAAGCATGCGCGTGCCTCCCAGGGATCCTATATAAGAACCCCCAGACTTCGACGGAGGTACGCATTCATCTTTACTGTAGCTACAGTCCTCATCCTGTTACTCTGCTTCTTCTTGTCGTTACCTGATTTGAGCGTCGAAGGGTCGTCGCCGGGAACCCCTTCCCGGCTCGGCTTTGTTGCAAGTTCGCCGGAGGTCCGCATCATCTGAAGATAACAGAGAGCACTGCGTCTCCAGTATCCATCGACTCAATTTCTGGACAGGATCAATATATATATAAATTGGCATACTTAATAGGAGTATCAGCCCAATAATTTTAACCTTTAGGTTAATATACAGTGTAACCCAGTAACTTTTGGGTTAAAATATTGAGTCCAGCTCAGTGTAATCTAGTAATTTTTAAGTTAATATCCAGTTCAACTCAGTAATTCTTAAGATTTAAGGTTAATATAGTGAACCCAATGTAATCCTCCAAATGTTGGTAACTATCACTACCACTATCGGCATTATTTTTTGGTATAAATGACCGATCTCTTGTATTCTCCGATAAGAATACAATCAGTGATGGGTATAGTCACCTCTCATAATTTAGCCAGGGTTAAAGATCCTGACTACGCCATTAAACAAGAAGGGAAAAATGTCCTTTGATACTTCTTCATTGGTTGATCATAATTTTTTATACTTCTCCATTGTTGCACTTGTAGTCACCTATCAAGCTTCCACTGTTGTTGTAGGAGAGCACTAACATAGTAGTAAAATTGTACCAAAACAGTAAACATGTAAATAAAAGAGAGGTCGAGAAAATGTTATCTCTGATTGAAGCGTCGGCGTGCCGACTGTCTTTAGAGAATCCACGGTGCAGAGGCTCTCCGGTAAAATTCTCCCAAGATCCGACAACCACTCGCGTCGTCCGTAGGTGCACTCCAAGATGAACGTCGCACTCGGACTCAACCATAGATCGTGGAACCAAGCCTCAGAACAAGGGAAAACTCAAAAAAGAAGAAGAAGGCAGTGCACGCACTAGAGAGGGAAGAAGGAGAAAGCAGAATGCTTGAGTGTGTGGTTTAGCGTGAGGCCTACGAGCGGGGGATTTGCACCCCCTTGCGCACGATGATCGCGTGTGTCGCGCCCGGTTTATGAATTTCCGGCTCGAACCCCCCGAAACCACCTGATTTGGGCTCGGCCCGCGCATGCGTGTAGGTCCCCTTAACTTTGCTAAGCAAGGATGGAAGAGCTCCATATATAAGGTCTTTCAACCTTTCTTTGCTTAGCAATGTGTGACTAAATGCATACATCTATGCATTACAAAAAAATAAAAAATAGTTTAAATTAAAACTCAACATCCATACCTACGCACTTGACAAATATATGACTTACTTTTTATCAACCACATTAGAATGAGATGAGATCCTCTGTCCCGAAAATGCTGTGTCCCCGTGTCTCAGCGTCGATCGGACAGCTGTGACATTTTCATGATGTACACTACATCCTTGAAATATGATTTAGTTCATCCGATCAATACTGAGACATGAGGACACAATATTTTTCAGACAGAGGATTTCATCTCCAATAGTATAACTAACCAAATCCACTCCTGTTTGTCAACTATTTAACTTAGGAAAAATGCTAGTGATATTAAATAATACCTCTCCCTAACTTTTCATCTTTTCCTTATGGAGTTCTAGCTTGATGCATAAATAAAAACAACTAAAATATGAGAGAAATAAATTTCACATGCAGCAACATAAACATAAAAAATATTTGAAATGAGAAAAGTGATCAAGACAAATAATAAATCAATGAAGGTAAAATTTTCCTTAAGATATGGTAGGAAAAATTTACTTTTTTTTAGACCTTTGATTAATTTCAATCAATTGGCTAGGTTTCAAACGTTGAAAATTTGTTTCTCGTAACAAGTAACTTGAATAAGGATAGAATGACAAATTCGTAGACTGCAAATTAATTTTCCAGGTGTGAAAAATTAATGTTTAAAATTATTTGAATAATAAAGGATTAATTTGATATAATTAGAACAGTCAATTTTGCGAGACCCAGAGACGGATCTATCGCAGGACTGTCTTGAGCTTCAGCCCAGTCCTGCTATATATCCATCCCCTATGAGGAGCTCCTCTATATTTTCTGCGTTGACCTTGATTTTTCAGATAAATAAATCCCGTCGCTCGATCAAAGTAAGGTCCGACAGAAGAAAATAAAGAACCAGAAGGTAGATCTGATGAAAGATGTCATCTTGTTGTCAAATTCGAAAGTAAAACCCACCTCCAATCGGCTTCTCTCGCAGACCTTAGGAAAATGAGATAGTAAACGGGTCGATAAGAGAAAATCTAGGACTTTTCTTTTGAAGATATATAAAATCGGATTAGGAAATCTCCATGTCGGTTTCGATGATGAAAATGGGTGAAAACTAAAGGAACAGAGTTAGAGGAGAGATCTAATTTTAGTGTGCTTGCCTGCGTAGAGTAGCTTCAATCAGAGAGATCTGTCTCTACCAGCGGATGTAGTAATTTGCTAGGGCTATAAATGAATCAAGTGTTCGTGAATAAATTTAATCTTCGACTTGGTAAGAGATTATTTATGTTTGTTTAATATACATAAGATTAATTAAATAAACAATCTTGAATAGTTCGTTAAGATAAACAAATAAACTTGAACATATATGGGTTCAGCTGTTAACGTTCGTGAAAAAGTTTATAAACAATGTTCATGAACAATATTCACGAACCATATTTATTAATAAAACTCTTTTCAATATGCTAAATAAATAATAAAATAAAATAAATAAATTTAAGTTATTAAGTTCAATAACTAATGAAACAATTAAAAGTTTCAACCAATCAAACAAGTTTGAATTAAGAATTCTATAACATCTAAACAAACCAAACTCAAGTTAAACTTGAACCAATTCAAGCCAAGCTTGAATTGAGAGCTAGATAACATCTAAATGAACCAAGCTTAAGCCAAACTTCAAACAAGCTCAAGATCATAAAAAATAAACGAAGTCAAGATTGAATAATTATTTCAAAAGTTTAGTTCATTTTAAGTTTGACTCAGTTCGGCTTGATTACCTTATTAAATAAATTTGAACATTCTAAAGTTCGACTTGACTGGACTTATTTACAGCCCTAATCTAACAATAGGGATTCAAGGAGGAGAGAGTGGAGAAGAGTATTTTTGATAAATTAATAAGTGATTTAATAATTAAAAAATAATAGAGTGCATAATTTTAATATTATATTATTTAATATTTAGGGAATGAAAATTATTTTTAAATTTAGATAATTACTATTCATAAAATATATATTTAGGAAATACATAGGATAACAGATGTTTTTTCTATATAAAATAAAAAATTTAAAATAAAATTTTAGTTTAGAATACTTGAGATGATGATCTTATAGCATCCACAACGCGACGTTAAACGCCGCGTTATAATGCTACTGTGCATTAACGCCGCGTTGTGGACGCTGACATGGCGTTAAAACACTTGAACGCGTTCAAGTGTTCATGGGGTGGGCCAGGGCGGGCCCACCCCATGTGCAAACTTTTTTTTTTATATTTTTTTAAAGCGAGAGATAATGTTTTTTAATTTTTAAATTTTTTTAAAATGTAACACTTTTTTAAAATGTTTATTTTTACACAACGACTCTTTTAAATAACAGATTTTTTAAATATAAATTTTTAAATTAAAAATTAAATAACGGTTAGTTATTTAACAGTTACTTTTTAACGGTTAGTTAACGGTTAGTTCGAAATTTCATCTATAAATAACCATCAATATGCACACATATTTTCATTCCAACTCACTACTCTTTCAATTCTACTCTCCAAATTCTCTCCCCATCTATTTTTTTCAAGTTCCTACCATCTTATTTTCTATCCGAAATGGATGAAAATAATAGGGCATTTTTTACAAATTTCTTGAATTCTATAAACAACTCGCAAGAATATTCATCTTCCCAAAATCCACAAATTCCACCAAATTATCTATACCCACATCCATTTCCCAATATGTCATTTCCTCCACAAAATCTTCAAAATTTCCAAGATTTTGAAAATTCTATGAATCATCTGAATTATACCCCTTGAGGTCCATATCAACCGCTTCCAGCCGAATATTGGCAAAACATGAGTCATCCGTATTTCACGCCGTCGGCTGTTCATGGATATGGTACCCCGCACACAACTGGTATGTCTTTCACTCCTTCGATGTCGAATGAACCTGCAACTCCGATTTTTGTCCTGGTGTCACGCCCCGGAGGAATCCCTGTCCGAAGAAATTTCGACAACATCTCCCTTCTACGGCGGACAATCTGAAACTTTCTACATATCCATATACCTCAGCCACATGCGGTTGGAATAATAACAATAAATAAACAATCACCCACGCAGTTTATATAATAAGTAAACAGAATAATAATACCATGACTCGAAATCAACCCTACTCAACTACACTCGTAAAGCTCAAATCCGACGATAAGATCAACTTACCTCTTCTGCCATCTAGGCAGGCATGTAGTAGAACAAATCCAAACCATACGAAAATACATCGATCATACGAATCCATACAATATCCAAATCCTCAAACAGAATAAGTCTAACACAGTCTAAATAACAAACCAAAAGACAAAAACAGCTTGTGGTCTACAGGGGACTAGCAACTGGAACTCTCTCCTGACAGCATCAATCTGAAAAATAATAACAATGAAGGCGGGGTGAGTCCAACACTCAGCAGGTACAACTGATATACAAAGTAAGGAAATAACACCTAGCACTAATCATGCGTACAGTGTTCTGATAAGAATAAAAATGCATCCGAAGTAAACAGGAGAGAAACCGTACTAATCAGGACTCGGTATAAGGACAAACAGAGTGGTATAGAAATCCTGTCTGCATGTCAAACATATGCATCCATATAAAGCAGATAAAACACAAACACAGCAATAAATGCATCACGATGATGCGATGATGTCCCGGTCACCCCGACGCTCACGATCATCTCACACAATAGTGAGGCCGAGTGGGTAGTGCTCGTGCACTCTGTCATCACTACTCCTGATGAGTGACCGAGTGGACGGGATGCTGTCGGAGTACACCTATCCTCCTACCCCAAATCATAAATGGGGGATCGCAATGCTCTCAACTCCTGGTACACGATGACGGGGAGGAATCCCTGTCGGCTAACACGTTGTGTCACACTACCCATGAGCGGACCAACGGTGCCTAACAAAGTCCCTGTTGCAACACACTCTGCCTGAATCGACCACTAACCCATGAGTGATGGTGTGTGCAGATCCATGTAACTGGCGATGCGCTCAACAATAATGGAGCGAACTATCGCATAGCATGCAATCATGCAAATGGTGCATGACACTAACCACAAAATCTCCTGACCTAATCCATATATATATAAAAGTGCATCATAGGTCAACGAGTCAAATCAAATCAAAGGTACACAGAAGGTATAAAACCTAGGTCCTGAACAGGGTGAAGCATGGTATATCACTACCCTACAAGCATGTATAAACAGGTAATGTATACATGAGATGTGTAACACCCCACCCTCCTCACTACTGGTATGTGAGGGCGGAGAGCTACGGGACTACTAACTTTACTTAACTATCCTTGTTCACATATTGATAGAAATTCCTAAAACTCTCGGAGAACTCAAAACATACAATTAACTAGCAGCGGAAGACTAAATGACTCATCTAATACATTCTACTCAACTCTTTGTTAATAAATTCTTATGCTAGATCCCAAGGCTTCTATAGTCCAGGCATCACACATCCATCCGCACCGCCTTGTCGCCTTCCTTTCTATATTTTTTTCCTTTCCTGTATCTGCAGTAAGAGGAAGTGCAATCTATAAGCAAAATTTGCTTAGTAAGCGCTATCTAACTCACAAAAACACGAATATGCATGTTTACAGAAAGCACTAGAAACTATATGCTCTAAAAGAAAGTAAAGCATAAATATATCTGCTCATATCAAACTAATAGCAAAGAAAAGCTAAGGAATCTACTCATATAATTCTAATAACTAATCATGCTGCTCATCTAATAGGTAAACATAAAAAACTACTCATCTACTAGATAAACATGGTAGAATAAAGAACTAAACTTACTGATTTTTAGAACTATATGAAACTTATTTCATTTGTTCTAAACTTAATCTTTAATACTTTATGTTTATGTAAAACTCGTTTTACTTGTTCAAAAACTTATACTTATAATACTTCAAAATAATAATCAACTTCTTCTTGAGCCCAGGCGTAGTACCATCTTATGCGCGTTCCCTAATAGGTTGGGGTAGCGAGCCACCAATCCTAAAAGAGCAGACCTCGGTCTACCAGGGCCAAAGGACACCTGGATTTGTTTAACGACAACCTCGGAAGTCGGGTACTAGCCTCTTAAATAAAGTAAAATACCTGTTATCTTTTATTACTTCTAATATATAATGCTTCGGCATTTTCTTTAAACACCTTGTGTGCCAAAATCCCTAAAGTCTTAACTTTGGGATCTACTTAAGGCCTTGGCCTTTCTCTTTCTTTTCTTTATCTTTCTTACACTTGTTAATACTTCTAATAAAAGAATGCTTCTTTAAAAACTAAAATGTTTAAACAAATTCTAACTTTGAAATGCATAAACAAAAATCTGCATACTATGCTAATCAAAATTCTGCATACTATTCTAATCAAGGTTCTGCATTCTATGCTACACTATTTCTACATACTATGCAAACATAAATTCTGCACTATAATACTTAACCAAATTGCATTATAATCTTTTTCTTTAAAAACTACATTATAAGTTCCACCAAAAATCTGCACTATAAACTTTAAAGAAATCTGCACCATAAGCTCTTAAGAAATCTGCACTACAAGCTCTAAAGAAACTGCTCTAAAGAAATCTGCATTTTAAGCTCGAAGAAATCTGCACTACAAGCTTAATTAAAATCTGCACTATAAGCTTACATAAAAATCTGCACTATAAACTTGATTGAAATCTGCACTATAGGCTTAATTAAAATCTGCACCTATAAACTTAATTAAAATCTGCACTATAAGCTTAATTAAAAATCTGCACTATAAGCTTAATTAAAATCTGCACTATAGGCTTAATTAAAATCTGCACTATAAGCTTAAATAAAAATCTGCATTATAAGCTTAATTAAAATCTGCACTATAGGCTTAATTAAAAATCTGCACTATAAGCTTAATTAAAATCTGCAATATAAGCTCTACATAAAAATCTGCATTATAAGCTTAATTAAAATCTGCACTATAGACTTAATTAAAAATCTGCACTATAAGCGCTTAATTAAAATCTGCAATATAAGCTCTACATAAAAATCTGCATTATAAACCTAATTAAAATCTGCACTATAGGTTTAATTAAAAATCTGCACTATAAGCGCTTCTTATGCTTCGAATTCAAGAAGAACAAAGGTCCGAAACTACTCCTACTGCAGGTGAGAAGCACTTACCTTGCTTCTTGGACTCACAACCGAACAAAAAGGGCATCTAGGACCTTGGTCGGCCGCCGGAGATGATGTCCTAACTCCCTTTCGTTTTCTGCCCGAGCTCCGCCATCGTATGCAGCAGAGAAGGAGAGAATGATTTAAGTCACGGGAAAACAGAGCATCAACTTATCCCTTTTTATAACTTAATATTTCTGTTAAATCCTTAAATAAATTCGCTACCTTTTCTAAACAGACAAATCCAACATCAACTTATCCCTTTTATAATATTCTGTTAACTATCTTAAATAAATTCGCTACCTTTTCTAAACAAACAAATCCAACATCAACTTATCCCTTTTATAATATTCTATTAACTATCTTAAATAAATTCGTTACCTTTTCTAAACAAAAAAAATTGTTTGCCCACCTGGTCAGCCGGGTTTTGACCGAGTCAAAGGTCGTGGGTTCAATTCTCGGCTTGGACATTTTTTTGTCGAAACTTCTTTCGTTTAGTAAAAATACCAAATGACCTCCAAAAATTACATAAAAATACTCTAAAAATTTCTAAAAATCTCTAGAATATTTCTAAATATTTTTAAGAACTTTTAGAACTCCTAATGAGGAAAATTGGGTCGTTACAAGATGCAAACCAATCAATCAATCAAGCATGTATCAAGTTTTGGGTAGTGATTAACCGAAACAGAATGAGAAAACATAATTAATGCAATTTGTTATATTCACTACAATGTATATCAAATGACATAAGTCAAAAGTACTCGCCTCCAATAGAATGGTTCTAATCAGACACTGAGATACTCGTCTCGCGTCAACGTCCTGCAATTAATACGATATATGGTTTAGCTAATTACAAATACAACAACTAGCTCAACCCCAAACTCAATCCTAATTGATTAAGAAATCACGTTTTAATTCCATTTAGTCTAATAATTCCTTCACAGCTAATTCTCTTTTAATCAACATACATAAAGCCATCCAAATCAACTGCTACTTACCAAGTCTGATAATCACTGTCATCATTGACTAAGCACCATATAATCCACTAAAATCCTAATCCCGAACACCTCCCCTTTTCAATGACTAGCTAATCAAGCCAATACAGAAATGAACCCTTACTGTATAAATTTGAAGCTAAACGAATCTTACCTCAAGTTCAGCCCCTGTGTGAATCCACAACCGGAGACAACCTGCAGCCAATAAACCTGACTGAAACGAGGTAAATGGTGCTGCTCTCTAAACCAAATACCCTACATTTTAGTGTCCAGATTAGAATGGAACTCAAAAATCATAACAGTAATCCAAACAACACAACATCTACAACAATGATACAATTCCCTACTCCTTACCAATTCAATCACACATCAAACCCTTACCTCAAGTTCCACAGCCGTTCCTGCTGTTGGAAACACAAAGTTGCTGCCAAATTAGGGTTGTTGCTCACTGCTTGGAAAGAAAGAGGCACCGGGAAGAGGCGCCGACGGTTGTGGACCCAATCTAGGGCAGAAACGCTACTGCTTGGCGCAAGGGGAAAGGGAAGCTTCGGTCGGTGCCCAGGGACCAGACCTAGAGTAGAAAGAGACGGCGGTCAATGGCGTCGGAGATCGGCTGTGATCGGAGGAAGGTAAGGAGACACCAAAAAGGGGTGCCGGCAGAGGAAAGATAACAGCCGGCGGTCAACAAAGAAGGGGCTCGGCTTACAATGGCAATGTTGTCCGGCGCTAGGTAGAGGAGAAAGGTCGACGCTAGGTCGAACCTGGTGGCCGGCACAGAAGAGGCGATCTGTGGAGGGTCGGTGCTGCTCCGTGCGGCGCCGATCTAGGGCACAACGGCCGGCGCGATGAAGAAGATGAAGAGGAGAAGAGTCGGGCTCTCGTCGCCGACGGCAGAAGGTTAAGGGCGTGCGCACGAGGGAGATAAGGAGAGGATCGGATTTCGGCTTTAATCGTGAGCAGAGGGGAAACTGTCGGCGTCGGGCGCACGGGGAGAGGAAAAAGGAAACGGCGTTGGGGAGAAAGAAAAGAAAAGGAAAAGAATAAAAAATAAATAGACTTTCCCTCGCTTTGTAGTAGCTCAAACATGTTTTTTCCCGGGTCTTAATTTTATCCCCGTAAATTCATCCTTACGAGCTCTGAAAAATTTTTAAAAAATTTTCAAAAATTCTGGAAAAATCCCTTATCATTATTCACAAATTTTCAGTATTTTACACCCGGAGACTCAACTTTCCGACCGTGAATCCCCAATTGAGGTGGTTAATTTAGAAAAGGTGGTTTCAAATGCTGAGGGTACAAGAAAGCGTTCAAGTTGGATAAAGGTTGAAGACGAGGTCTTAGCGAGAAGTTTTGTCACTATCAGTGATGATCGAATAATCAGCAATGATCAAAAGGCGGATGCTTTTTGGGGACGGGTTACAAGCTACTACAATGAGAATTTTCCCCTAGGCTCAAACACCAGAAGTGCAAATGTTATACAGTCACATTGGCACAATACAATCCAAAAGAAGGTATATCGATTCAACGCAAATTACAATAATATTTATAGTTCATATCGAAGTGGTCACAGTGATGAAGATATATTGAGGTTTGCGTATGAAAAATATCTATCCGAAAACAATGGTGTTGCATTCAATCTCGAACATGTGTGGAGAATTGTCAAAGACCGCCCAATGTTTACTCCACAGTCCGCTGATCACTTTGTGGCGACAAAGAAGACGAGGACCTCAGAGTCAGGAGCAAACAACACCTCCTCCAACCAAGATGTGAGTATAGACCTGGATTATGAAGATACTCGTCCAATGGGGCAGAAGGCAGCAAAAAGAAAGGGAAAAGACAAAGTAAAATCGACCATGGAGGATCTGACACTAAACTACAACAATATTATCACAAAGTTCACTGAGTACACAAGCGTGAAGAAGTCCGAAGTCAATTTGAAACAAAAACAACTCGAAGTAGAGGAGATTAAGGCAAAAGCTGGATTGTCCAAATCTGAAGCTAAGAATTGTCGCTTGAAGTTGAAGGAGTATGAAATATTGAATAAAGACACCTCGCAGATGACAAAGGAGCAGCTTATCATACATGAATGCCTATGCAAGGATATTAGGTCGAGATGGAATATCTAAATTGTTTACTTAACGTTCATTTTCTAGTATTATTATATTTTCGAGTGATTGTAATTTTTAATTATTGTATTTCTCATTTCGATTAATGTGATTTTTAATTATTATAATTTTGTAAAATAGTCGTTATAAACAAGTCGTTGGAAATTAGCTGTTACAATTAGCCGTTGAAAATAATAATAATAATTTAAATATTTTAAAACATATTTATTTAATATGGTATAATGTTAAAATGAGTGAGTGGACGGTGGGCCCATGAATAATGAGTATTAACGTTAAAAGGGATGTGTGTGAAAAAAGGATGTTGTTATAACGAGTATGTGGCAGTGGACCCCATGCTTTTTGGTGATGCGGTGGGTGTTATAATACTAGAGCATTGTGGATGTTCTTAGAAATATATAATTAATTATATTAATAAGGTTAAATAACTTTAAACCCCCTTATATTTTCCTTCCAAAAGCAGTTTGCCCCCATATATTTAAAAAATGACACTTAGCCCCCCTATGTTTTAAAGGAAAAAGATAAAAAAAATAATAAATGACCAAAATAACCCTTACTTTGTTATTTAAATGTTAAATTATGGCTAAATAACTTTAAGCCCTTTTTATTTTTCATCCAAAAGTAGTTTTCCCCTGTATTTAAAAAATGACACTTAGCCCCCTATGTTTTAAAGAAAAAAAGAAAAAAATAGTAAATGATCAAAATAACTCCTTTACTATTTTAAATGTTAAAATTATTCTAACTGAAACATCCTTATTCAAGGTAACCTTAGATTTTTAGACAAAAAGAAAAGTAAAAATAATGATGTTTCAGTTAGAATAATTTTAACATTTAGAATAGTAAAGAAGTTATTTTGGTCATTTACTATTTTTTTTCTTTAAAACATAAGGGGTTAAGTGTCATTTTTTCAATACAGGAGGGAAACTGCTTTTGGATGGAAAATAAAAGGGGCTTAAAGTTATTTAGCCATAATTTTAACATTTAAATAAAAGTAAAGATTATTTTGATCATTTATTATTTTTTTTCTTTTTTCTTTAAAACATAAGGGGACTAAGTGTCATTTTTTTAATATAAGGGGACAAACTGCTTTTGGATGGAAAATACATGGGGGTTGAAAGTTATTTTTCAATAGGGAAAATAAAAATAATAAATTTATTTTAAAATTTAAAAGGTAAATAAAAAAGAATCGGATAAATAAAATTTATTAAAGAGGAAATCATTTATCATCATTTTGAAAAATTCATCCTAATATTAAAGAAAATTATTTTCTATCGGAATAATTTTGATAAAATAAAATGGCAAAATCAAGGGAAGCATATTGAAAAAGTTTTAATTACTATTGAACGAGTCCTTTCAGCAATAAAGTAGTTGTAGATGACACTTTGTAATCAAATGAAAGATGACTTATTATTAATTAGTTGACATTTTATATTGAATAAAATTTACAGATAGATTACATTGTATATAAATTTTATATTTCAAAATGTCAAAGGGCACTTCGGATAATCCGAGGCATTTTGATCAAAAAATTTTAAGCTCCTGGTTGTATCAATAAAGATTTAATTTTTAAGATTTAAGAATTGGATTATAGTATTAAATAAATAAATAAATAAATAAATAAATAATTTTGGATGTGTATGGGTGTGTGGGATATATATATGATATTCAAGCTCAAGCTAACTTTATTTTCTGGATCTGTTCCTAGTCACACTAAATAATTTAAATGTATTGGATTGAAATGATATCAATCAATTTAAAGAGAGATCCAGGTGGATCGACCTGCTTGACCCACATGAGTTGGCCTACGGTGAGCTTGGATTGACCAATGAGTTAAGGACAAAAAAAAATCTCCAAAAACCTAAAATTAAAATGAAAAATTCAAGAACTTCGAAGATGAAACTTTATTCGACAATCGAACTGAACTCCGTAAATCAAATAAAAAATAATTGTCAAAAGAAAGTAAAACAAACACTTGGAAAGATAGAATATCAAATAAAGAACGCAAAGTCCACATCCTCAATTAAACTTTGTATATAAAGATAGTTAACATCATCACATTTGTGTGTATCATAAGTTCGCTCGTCTAATTTATAACCCAAATTTAAAATTTTTAATTTTTCTATATAATATAATTTTTTTATTTTTTTGGTAGCCCTGTGGTTGGCCCACCTAACCCGCAATCCACCTTAATTGAGTTGGGAATTTCCCAATTTGCCAAAATGATAGATCAGTCCACTCTACCATAGGTTTACTTGTCTGGCAGCTTTAGATATCTTACTATGTTATTAAGAATCTGGACCTTTAATAAGTAATTTTGGTGATGTCTTTTTTTCTTTTCATACTGAAAATAATTTTAAGACTTATTAGTAATTTTTTATGATTATTTTATTATAAAAATATGTATTATTATGATTCTTTTTAGTCTCATATCTTATAACACCGCGAGAGAAGAATCTTCTATAAATACTTTGGGTATGTTGTGGTCTTACTGCTTGGCTTCTTATCTATGGACCAAAATTTTAGTGCTGGGGTTCTTATTTATGGACCAAAATTTTAGCTTGCACATAAACTAAGTTCATGCACGTGATTATGTGATTATATGAATACAAATTACTCGAGGAATTTGTTAATATTATTATTTTAGTTAGTTCTACGTATCTAGTTCATCCAGTTCCTTGGAAGTTTTCACTTTCTTACAATTCACCGTAGCTGAGTTTAGACCTTGAGATTCCTAAAATCCATACTTGGAGGTCTAACCACTACACCACAGCACCGGGAGCAAGGAAAAGTCAATTGAATAATATGATTAATAATATTAATTGAATAATTAATTAATTAATATATATGAGTTATATTAATTAAAAAGATACCATTGTAACTTTTCACGGAAGAAACCCTTCACTCCTAAGAAATAAAACTCTTTATTCCAATAAATAGAATCTCACTCCTTAAATCACTCAATTCAATCTCAAATTATGAAATCCCCTCTTGAGTTTTCTCTTCTCTTAAGAGTTCTAAGGCTTCGAAAATTTGTCTGGATTCAAAATTTAGAGTGTTCCTATTTCGAGTCGTAATTCGTCGTATCTTAGAAAACTATTATCGATAAATCATAAGCATCCGAAGGGGTGTGTTGATATCCGAAGAGATAATTCGACGACTGAGTAGATTAAGTCAATGACGACAATATCAAGAAGAGTATAACTATTATCCGAATGAGTACTTTTATAACTGAAAGAGTATGTCAATAATATAAATGGAATAAGATTTACATTGTCATATTGAGTTCTACCGGTTTGAGTTGTCGACTCATCAATCGAGTTCTACCCATTTGAGTGGTCGACTCATCATCAAGTTAACTAACCTAACACAAATATTGGATCAACATCGCCAATTTCCACAACCACACCAATGATTTCTAACAACAATCTTAAGACAATATTGGTGGTTATGGCAAACATGGGTCCCTCTCCTATAGGAGAGAAGCTAGAGAAAATTCTCCAGAATCATCTTCAATCAGTGATAGTAAAAGACATTGCATGTGTTACTTGAAGAAAATATGCCTCACAAAGTTATTATCAAAAGATGTCGTTAACACATTTGAAGGGAGAGTTGATTGCAAAGAAAAATAGAGATTTCCTATGCAAAATCATGCCCTTAAAGGGGTGGACAATAAACTATACAATGGGTATAGTATAATAATGATGGTTAAGGCTTTGTGAGGATGTTAAAATCACAAAGTTGAGGATGATAATTTTAAACTATCCAAAAAGAAGGGCAATGGAAGACTTTAGGTAGAAGCTCAAATCCATTTGGCTGAAAGCAAAACTTGAGTCTAACTCAAGATAAAATAAAACCCATATGAAGGTCAAAATTGATGAGTTAGAGGAATTACATAACATATGTTTCATATATTGCAATCGACTAAGAGATTGAGCCTACTACTACTATATATAAGCCAAAAGGGATGTATACTTCTTGAGTCGTGTATCTTTCGAAGATTAAATGCAATCTTGGTTAGCACTTTGATTAAACAACCGTAGCTTTGACTTAGCAAGATTGGAAGGCCCAAGGGTATATATTTATTGAGTTAAGTATCTCTCGTAGAGTAAATATAACCCTAGTCAACACTCCAATCAAATGACCATAACTTTAGCTCGGTGAAATTGGAAGACCAAAGGATGCATGTGATCCTATCCGGAATTTGAGTCAGATGAAGGTCGGCTGAGGTGTCGTCGGTGTTGACGGAGAGGTGACTCGGATACACTTGACGTATATGCACCAGAAAATAGACCCCCTCATGGGACTGAAGGATGACGATGACCTAACTGGCGGTACTTAGACTCTATGCACACTCAGACAAGCACACAGAACATTAGAGACCCGAAATCAGAGAAAAAGTTCCCGACACAGACCCTCCGATGCTCAAGTTAGGTATTTTTTCTCCAGAAGAACAGTGTACGAAGAAAAAAATGTAGGAGACAAGTACGAATGTGCGAGAGAGTGTACCTATACAAGGGAGAGGATCTCCCTTTTTATATGACAATGTGTATCTCTAGAACCTGATCGCTGTCAAAGAATGTCGGGTATCAGAGCCTGTCGGCTAATAGAGGACATGTGGCGCCCTCTTATGGATTGAGAGAAGATTCTATTCGCAAATGACAGCAGACCACTGGAATATTCCTTAACATATGGCAGTTAATCCCTGACAGGTGGTTACGATTCCCTGACATTGTTATCACCTAGTACCTTCTGTCATGCCCAGGTTGAGTTACAGGAAGTTCGGGCTAACCATTAGGGTGTGGCACCTGGCTCGTGTCTTGATGAGGGAGACGAGCTGCAATGAGGGCCCCATCTTTCACGCTTGGAGTACTGAAGGGTTGACTGGGAGTTGTCTTACTGAAAGTACCAAGCCTGTCCATGCAGATTAAGTTGAGGAAACCAGACCAGTCAGGGAAGGTCAGGCCTTACTCTAGGTCGCATCTCATGTCTCAAATCTAGGATCCTGATCTGTCAATACCCAACCGGAAATTATGCGGTTGATGACGTCAGACGGTCTAACTCCTTTTCCCTATCTTCTGACTGTCACGTCCTCTTGACTTCTAACTTCCACGTCCCCTTGACTTCCGACTGCCTAGCCTTATTGGACCCTACCGTTATGTACCGTATCACAATCCTCCCCTCCAAGTCTAGTCGAAAGAAGCTCAAGTCCAACTGACTAGATCCAAACCCTGGTTTCCTTTACTTTGCCGCTATGACTCTAAATGTTGTTCTGTTTCCCAGACCATCGGTAGTGTAATCGGTTTAATTGCTTAATCATCCTCGGGGGAATGGCCACTTTAATCTCTACCGAGGTTGACCTCTCCCCCCTTTCCTCCTCTTTAAAAGGGGTTAATCTCCATCCATAGAGTCACACTTTCTTTCCATTGATGCCCCTTAATCATGGATTTGAATTCCGAGTCGGATGAACTATAGCACCTCCGTCAACAATTGGATCAGATGACTCAACTACTTACCCAGAGGGGTATGACCTTAACCGAGATGATGCAGGATAGGGATCTTCAATCTTTCCTTCGCCGAGAAATTGAGGAACTTTGATTAGCCGTTAAATCTCGAGCCCGGGCAGAAGTAGCGCTGAAACATAAAACTTGTGCAGACCTTGAGAGCCAAGCCCAATTCCTAATCTACACGAAAGAGAAACATGCAGCTTCCATATCTCTTCTTCAAGAAGAAGCCTGGATCAAAAATAAAACCATTGCTCAACAACGACGCATCATTCAGTCGACTAAGGCTGAGCTGGCACATGCTCGAGTCCATCCGGAGCAAGCAAGTTAGGTAGAATGCTTATGCCCAAGGTGCCATCTTGTGGCTGGCACTGGAAGAGAATGCTGCGTGCTTAAATGTCCTTTATGCCTCTATGGATGTAAGAGTGAGATTGTGAGGGGTGTCCCCTGTATTTATCGGGTGAATGTCGATCTGATCGGGTTTCAATCTTTATTCGTGTCTCTTTGCTCATTTCCCACTAGAACTTTTCTGCTTCATACCACATTGTTATCGAAAGGTTGTTAGTGAAGGCCTTGTTGGTTTAGAACCTACGAGGGGATGAGAGCCTAGAGGAAAGCTGGCCGCTAAGCCGTTGAGTGTGAGAACACGCTTATTCCTAACCCGCGCTGGGGCGAGAGTTTGGAGCCTGACCGAGAGGTCGCTGGTCATAAGAGCATTCTCTTATAACTCACCCTAGGGCGAGAGTCTGGAGCCTGACAGAAAGGTCATTCGTCGTGAGAGCATGTTCACTTATAACTCGCGCTGGGGCGAGAGTCTAGAACCCGACTGAGAGGTCGTTGGTCATGAGAACATGCTCACTTATAACTCGCACTAGGGTGAGAGTTTGGATCCCAACTAAGAGGTCGTTGGTCATGAGAGCATGCTCACTTATAGCTCGCGCTGGGGCGAGAGTCTGGAATCTGATTGGGAGGTTGTTGGTAGTGAGAGCATGCTCACTTATAACTCGTGCTGGGGCGAGAGTCTGGAGCCCGACCGAGAGGTCGTTGGTCGTGAGAGTATGCTCACTTATAACTCACGCTGGAGTGAAAGTTTGGAATCCGATCGAGAGATCGTTGGTCATGAGAGCATGCTCACTTATAACTCGTGTTGGGGTGAGAGTCTAGAATACCGACCGAGAGGTCGTTGGGCGTGAGATCATGCTTACTTATAATTCCCTTTGGGGCGAGAGTCTGGAATCCGGACCGAGAGGTCATTGGGCATGAGAGCATGCTCAGTTATAACTCGTGCTGGGGCGAAAGTCTGGAATCCCGACCGAGAGGTTGTTGGGCGTGAGAACATGGTTACTTATAACTTGCGTCGGAGCGAGAGTCTAGAATACCGATCGGGAGGTTGTTGGGTGTGAGAGCATGCTCACTTATAACTTGCGCTGGGATGAGAGTCTGGTGAGCCGATCGGGAGGTCGTTTGTCGCGAGAACATGTTCGCTTATAACTCACACTGGGGCGATAGTCTGGGGAGCCGACCGGGAGGTCGTTGGTCGCGAGAGCATGCTCGATTATAACTCGCGCTGGGGCAAGAGTTTAAAACACTAACCGGGAGGTCATTGATCGCGAGAGCATGCTCACTTATAACTCGCACTGAGGCGAGAGTTTGAAACACCGACTGGGAGGTCGTTGGTCGTGAGATCATTCTCACTTATAACTCGCGCTGAGGCGAGAATCTGGAACTCGATCGAGAGGTCGTTGGTGATAAGAGTATGCTCACTTATAACTCGCACTAGAGAGAGAGTCTAGAGTATGACCGAGAGGTCGTTAGTCATGAGAGTATACTCACTTATAACTCGTGCTAGGGTGAGAGTTTGGAGCCTGACTGAGAGGTCGTCGGTCGTAAGAGCATGCTCGCTTATAACACATGCTAGGGCGAGAGTCTAGGGAGTCGACCAGGAGGTCATTAGTCGCAAGAGCATGTTCGCTTATAACTCACACTAGGGCGAGAGTTTGAAACACCGACCAGGAGGTCGTTGGTCGTGAGATCATGCTCACTAATAACTTGCACTGGGATGAGAGTCTGGAATCTCGACCAGGAGGTCGTTAGGGTGCGAGAGCATGCTCGCTTATAACTCACGCTGGGACGAGAGTCTGAAAAGCCGACCGAGAGATCGTTGGTGATACTTCGGTCCGAGACCGGTGGCGATAGCTCAACTCGAATGGGGGAGGTGAAGCCTTGAAGCCCATAGAAGCGAAACTCGTAGCAATATGAGGGAGCAGAGACTTTATCATACCTGATCGCGAAGTGGTGTCGACCAGTTGAGGATCTGACTTAATCCCTCGACTCTGAAATGCTCGTGAAGTTGGGGAGAGAAATAGTGTCGATCCCTTGACTCCCAAATGTCCACGGAGTCAGGGAGAGAATAATCTGAGCTATGACCGTCAAAGGGAGTGAAGCCTATAGCAATATAGGAGAGCAGAGTTCATAGCAATAGAAGGGAGCAGAGCCTGCAGACGTAAGAGGATGCAAAATAGGTGGAGGATGCAGAGCATATAGTAGTAATAAAGTGCAACGCCTATAGCAGTAAGAAGATGCAAAGCCCCATGATGAAGGGTGCAGAGTCTATAGCAGTAAGAGGATGCAGAGCCTATAACACACTTGATCGAGAAGTTGGGCCCCTAGTCCTTGATCGGAGAGTAAGACCCCTAGCCTGTAATCAAAGAGCAAAGCCCCTAGATCCTGATTGGGAAGCTGTACTGTGAGTCTCTGACCGAGGAGTTGTGCCCCTAATGTCTGATCGGGAAGTTGTGCCCCTAGTATCCGATCAGAGATCTAAGGCCCTAGTTTTTTTATCAAGGAACTAGGATCTTACTCGCGTATCAGGGAGCTATAGCAGATCTTATAAACGTAAAAAGGGAGTAGAGTCGGTAACGTACCTGATCGAGGAGCTGTGTCAATCGACTAAGGATCTATCTCGAGCCCTCGACTCCCGAATACCCATGGAGTCAGGGAAAAAATATAATGAAAAAATTAACCTGTCGGCCAGTTGAAGCTCCAACTCAATCCCTCGACTCCCGAATAACTGTAGAGTGAAGGTAGAAGATAATATGTTCGTCAGGATCCTCTAAGACTGTGATAATGGCAGAGAACGTCCCGACGTCATCTATCTTCACGTTCTAGAACAAGTAGAGAAGCTTTCCACAAACGATGCCAAATTGATCCTGTTTGGAATCTGAATTAGATGAAGACCGACTGAGGTATCGTCGGTGTTAACGAAGAGGTGACTTGGATACACCTGGCGTATGTGCACCAAAAAATAGACCCCCACGTGGGACTGAAGGACAGCTATGGCGTAACCGGCGGTACTTAAGCTCTGTACACACTCAGACAGACACACGGAACATTAGAGACCCAAAACTAGGGAAAAAGTCCTCGGTGCAGGCCCTCAAACGCTCAAGTCGGGTACTTTTTTCCCAGAAGAACAATGTACGAAGGAAAAATAAATATAGTAGACGAGTACGAATGTGCGAGAGAGTGTACCTATACAAGGGAGAGGACCTCCCTTTTTATATGACACTATGTAACTCTAGAACCTGACCGCTGTTAGAGAATGTCGGGTGTCAGAGTCTTTCAGTTGATGGAGGAGATGCAACACCCTCTTATGGATTGAGAGAAGATTCTATTCGCAGATGACAGTAGATCACTGGAATATTCCTTGACATATGACAATTATTATCTGACAGATGGTTATGATTCTCTGACATTGTTATCCCCTAATGCCTTCTGTCCCGCTCGGGTTGAGTTACGGGCAGTTCGGGTTGACCGTTATGGTGTGGCGCTTGGCCCGAGTCTTGATGAGAGAGACGAGCTGCGATGAGAATCCCATCTTTCACGCTTGGAGTACTAAAGGGTCGACCGGGAGTTGTCTTACTGAAAGTACCAGACCTGTCTATGCAGATCGAGTTGAGGAAACCAGACCAGTTGAGGAAGGTCAGGCCTTACTTCAGGCCGCATCTCATGTCTCTGATCTAGGATCCTGATCTGTCAATACTTGACCAAAAATTATATGATTGATGATGTCAGGCGGTCTAATTCCTCTCTATCTTCTGACTGTCACGTCCTCTTGATTTCTGACTGCCACGTCCCCTTGATTTCTGACTGCCACGTCCCCTTGACTTCCGACTGTCTGGCCTTATTGGACCCTACCGTTATGCACCATATAGCATGTTTTCTAGATTGAGCATTTTTTTGAGAACAAGTGCAATCTTGGTCATCACTTTGATTAGGACACAATAGTTTTGACTTAGTAAAATCGAAAGACCAAAAGATACATGTAAACAATTTTCAAGAACATAAACAATCTTGGTCAAACTTTGATCACACAATTGTAAAGCGATCAAATGAAGACATGTGGTCTCGAACAAGAATGTGACTTTATGTTATGCAAGGGGGTTTTTATCAATGGTGTTACAACCTTTGCCTTTCCTCACAAAGAATGTACCTTCATCGATTATTGAAGTAGTTACAGAGAATTGCTTCTAAGTGAGATTGAATCCCTTAAAGTGTTTAAAAATACTAGAAATATGGTTGAAAAAATTAACCAAACAAGATCATCTATGCTGATTGAAGGAGAGAATATAGGGTATTATTTAAGGAATGCTTTCAGAGAAGGACAACATTCATCAATAGATTATATCCTACTCACCTCAATCCAATGATGTGGTGGAAGACAATAATTATACATTAAGGAGATAATAAAGACTATGTTGATAAATTTTAGATTTATCCCAAAAATTATAGAAGAAATTGTCCTCTTGGCAATCCACAACCCCTAGTGAAATAGAAATGAAAAATCTCTATGAGTTATTGAAAGGTCATGGACCTTTTAACATAGATAATAAATGTGAGAGTGAACCAATAAATGTTAGGGTATTTGTCTAAGGTACAAATGCCTAATTTGGGATGGAAATAATTAATTGCATAAAATGAATCAATATATGTTGGTAAATATCAGGGGTGAAACCAGGATTTTATTTTAGGAGGGGCTAGATTTAAAACAAATCATCATTATAAAAAAATTGTTATCATATTATATAGCAAGTCTTTCATATAATAATGATAATATTTTAACAAAATATAAAAACAAATAATTCAAAAAACAAAACAAATTAAAAGAGTATAAAAAAAATAACTTTACAAGTCACCAGAATTACAATCACCAGAATTACAATCAATCAAGTTCATTGATACTATGCTTTACTCTACGAGACTTCTCATCAAACTCATCTATTATGGATTCGATATCTATTGAATTGGCAAACTCTCGCTCAATGTAAACAACCAAACAATCTGCAAGGAAATCATTATCCATCTTATTACGAAGTGATGTCTTCACAAGATTCATTGTTGAAAATGCTCTCTCTGTAGTTGCTGTCGAAACTGGAAGAGTCAACACTAAGCGAATTAATCTATCAACAAAAAAGAAGTGATCCAATTTTCTAGTTTCAACCAATACTTGACATAACTGAGAAAGATAAGCAATATTCTGAAAATCTGCATGACGAACCACTGCATACTCATAGTGCTCCAACTGTCTTCTCAAAGCATCTAACTCAATAATCTTGAGGATAGAAAGTTTGAGCAAGAGTATAAATATCCTCAATATTGAATGATTTGAACCCATCAATAGGATTCAAGGCTAAGCTGACAGTTAGGAGTTGCATTGCTTGTTCAGTGAATCTATTATTCAACTCCATCAATTGAAAATCTATTACAACATTGAATATGTTAATGTGATAATAATGCTCAACAGTGATATAATTCCTTTGTTGACAAGAACGTCTTGTTCCTTCCAAATATCTAGCACTCATATTGGGCATTTCAATGTGATGCCTTTCAAAAAAAAAAAGAAAAGAAATATTATCATCATATAACAAATTTCATGTAAAAATGAAAAATAAATAGTTAAATAAATAAATAAATCTATACCTTTCACAAAACTTCAATACACTTTCCAAAAGTTTCTCCCGTCCAACTTCTCGTAACTTTTGAAGAAGAGTCTTTGTTGATGAGACCAAATTGATTGCATTTAATATGTCTTGAGATTTCATTTGCAATGCTTGACAAAGAATATTAGAGATTCCCAAAACTTCATTCATCAGGTGCAAGATAAATACAAATTCAAATGACATCATCTCTTTGTAAATACTTTTAGCTTCTCCACGTATACTACTATTGAGTCCATTATCAATCATTCTTTCAAGAAGTATACAAGTTGCACCATACATATCAATTAAATTATTGACAAAAGCAAAATGAGAGCTCCAACGAGTAGCTCCAACTCGTTGTAAAGTACGAATTTGATTAGCCCCTGTGCCAGTTTTAAGTTCTCCCGAAGCTATCATATCGTTGATTTCATCTTCTCGAATAGATTTTAACTCACATTGACATTTGAAAGAAGAGCAAAAAAAATGATAATGGAACTCAATTTTGAAAAGAATAACCATACCTCATGCACTTCTTTCGATGTTGCAACTAAAGCAAGTTGCAAGCGGTGGGCAAAACAATGCATATAATAGGCATACGGACAATCTTTGCGAAATAAGGCTTGTCATCCATTCCATTCACCCCGCATATTACTAGCTCCATCATATCCTTGACCTCGTAAATTTTCAACCAAAAGATTGTAACGAGAAAGCACATTACATATTTCTTTTTTAAGCGTTAATGCATTTGTGTCGATCACACTAACAACTTCAAAATAACGTTCTTGAACAATGCCTTTGCAGTCCACATATCTCAAAATGATGCTCATCTGTTCCTGATTAGATTCATCAAGAGCTTCATCAACAAGAATGCAGAACTTGGCATCCCCCACTTCTTCACAAATCATATTTCGCACTTTATTAGTAAAAATATGCAATAATTCTTTCTGAATCTTGGAAGATGTATACTTGGCATTTTGAGGAGCATTTTCTAAGACAACTGAAGCAATTTTCTTCATTCACTCTTGCTTGCAACTTAACTAAGTCAATGAAATTTTCACGATTAGTAGAATGAATAGATTCATCATGACCTCTAAATGCACACCCTTGCATAGCTAACCATTTCATACTCTCTATTGAAGTCTTAAGTCGTAATCGATTACTCAGTATTTCTTGAGAAGTAACCTTGTTTATAACTTTGTCAATGTGATGAGATGAATCCACTAAATTATTCCACTTTTCCATAGCAAAATTATGCAGTGAATTCGCATTGCCCTCATGTTGTGCAAATGTGCATTTCTTCCTTTCTTTGACTCTCTTCCAATCTTGAAATCCTTCACGAGTAAATGTAACATACTTCGAGGAACATTTGTCAAAAAGATAACATGGAAAACAAAATGTACTTTTTTTTGCTTTTGAGTACTCTAACCATGGGAATTGTGCAAACCAACCATATTGAAAATGTCGATTTTGATTTGAATATGCAATAGGTGGATAGTTACTCAATTTAGGTTGACATGGCTCCATTTTGATATAATTCTTTCTAACATCATCACGCATATCCACGGGATACGACCATATTGGCAAACGTAATCCGGGATCACGTTCCAAGTAAGGAGCATCAATCATTGATGGAATATCAACTTTCTCAACTTCAATTTTTGGAGATTCTTGAAAAGGAGATGGGGCATCATCAACATTCATTGAAGAATTAATTGCACTTGTTTGTCCATCATTTGCTTTGTTGTAAAATTGATGAAGAGTTTATCTTGATTTTGTTCGCTTGGGGATATGTTCACTTGACATTGTAATCAATAACCTATATACATATTTATTAATAAAATAATTAAACACAACCAATGGTCAATGAGTTAGAAAAATAAAAATTAAGAATCTGAGTTTTATACAGACTTGCACTGTTAGATGTGTGAATCGTGATTAAGTGGAGCAAAAAGTCGCAGACTCGCTGTTAATCATCGCAGAAAAGAATCTCCATCCTCCACCCTTAAAGAAGAAAAGATTCAAAGGCAAAGATCCAAAGGCAAGGAGCAAAAAGTTAGATGTTGATCATTGATCAAGTGGAGCAAAGAGAGTTAAAATTTCTGCACTTCTGCAGGCTGCAGCACAGCAGCAAGCGGCAAATGAGGTGAAGACGTGAAGTGAGGAATGGGAAGGGAAAAGGGGGGAAAAAAAGACAATAGAATAATATATGCCCTAATGGGCTTTGGGTTGAGCTAGCCTGGGCTAAAGCCTAGGCTAGCCCCCTTACATGGTTCGCCCCTGGTAAATATACTACATTGTGGTCTTTAATAAATTATAAGAAGGACATTAGTGTAAAATGATAAGTTTTAAAATAATTATCAAAGATTTAACACCATTAAAGTAGTATATCTCTATAGAAAAATTTTAATTGAATATGAAGAATTATACGAATCCACTAGTTTAAAAAAAATATACTAAGAGTGTTAGGATTGTTTCGGGGCACTTATAAAGAGATCAAATATACTACATGTTTAAAGGAATAGTCTAAAATCTAACATTTGAATAGAATAGTGGTGATCCAATTATGTTAACTGGAGATCTCAAGATCATGATTTAAAAGAGACTAGGGATGTCAATGGGTTGGGTTCGGGTAGGATTCTATATCCTCCGTACCCATACCCATTGGGTATAGGATATCCGATGGGTATACTCATTCCCATTAAAGGACCTGATATATTTTATACGTGTAATTTTTCTTCTTTCTATCGAACTATTATCATTCAACAAAAACATATTAAAATTAACATTATATATATATATATATATATATATATATATATATATATATATATATATATATATATATATATATATATATATAATAGATTAAACATCTATATAGTCTCCTACTAATATCAACAAAAAATAGTAAGTTGATTTTAGAAAAAAGAAATTTTTTTTTAATATATGTATATATATATTATTTAATCGGGTATTCGGGTCGGGTATCGGGTATTGATAGCCCCTCCATACCCTCCTCCATTCGGGTCGGATGTCAGATCCTCCATTGGGTTCGGGTGAAATTGTCATCCCTAAAAGAGACAACTAAGGTACAAGATTCAAGACACTTACAAATAATTACTCAAACTCATTTATAAGAACAAAAGGTGTGAATGGATAGAGAATGAGCAAAAGCTCATAATAATTCCTAGATTATATCGCAGAGGATATGCTGGAGTATTGTAAAATATTTTTAATAGGAGATCACCTAAAGTGAGGGTCACACTTCAAATATGTAAGCACTTGTTGTTGAAACACTTTAGAGCTAGAGGGGGGTGAATAGATTGTCGCGTTTCGATGATGATGATTTACAGCGGAATAGAGTCAAAGCAAGCTCCCAATGCTAACGCCAAGGATTTACCTGATATCCACCTCAAGAAGTGGTGACTAATCCAAGGATCCAACTCTCACTCACACATCCACTATGAATACACTCCTTCTCGGAAACACTCCAGAGGTGGAGAAGTCTCGTACAAAACTCTCAATACAAAGATACAATAAGAAGAACAAAAGAAGCTAATACAATATGAACTCTTACAAGATTACAACAGTTGAAATCCTAGCTTCTTACTTCTTCTTGTTTTGGAATGTCTCTTGACCTTGGAAGTGCAGTAACACTTTGTTCCAAGAAGCCTCAAGAACTAGCAGTGATCACCTGAGAAGAATCGCAGGAGAGTGGAAGGAGAGATCCGAAGACTGTCCACACGAACGTCTTATATCGAGTTGATAACGACTATATTTTCAACCTTAAGCGATTACTCTAATCGCTTAAGTGTTTTTAATCGATTAGACGAATCGATTAAGAACCTTTTTGTTTGTGTGAGAACAGTCCGTAAGCGATTAAACTTCCCTGCTTAATCACTTACCAATCTCTTTGTACCTTTCGTGAAAATAAGCTTAAGCGATCAACTTGATTGCTTAAGCTTCGAACAGAAACATTATGTTCGACGCGAAAAGCACCGTAAGCGATTACCCTAATCGCTTAAGGTGTCTTAATCAATTACACCAATCGATTAGAGAGCCTCTCTTGTATTTCCAAGCTTAATCGATTACCTTAATCAATTAATTAAGCTACGGTAATCGACTAACCTAGTCGATTACCAAACTCTAACTTCCCAACTAAAGTCTAGAGTTTCCTTACCCAATATCCAGTCAACCTTGACCTGTTGGGACTCCTCATTGCTTAGTATCTGGTCAGCTTTGACCTGCTGGGACTTCTTCATCAAGTGACTGGTCAATCCTTTGACCAACTTGGACTTTTTTCCTTGTGCCAAATGTCTGGTCAACCTTGACCCACTTGGACTTTTCTCCTTGTGTCAAGTGTCTGGTCAACCTTGACCCACTTGGACTTACCATCTCATGTCAAATGTTTGGTCAACCTTGATCTACTAGGACTTTCCATCTCATGCCAAGTGTCCAGTCAACCTTGACCCACTTAGACTTTCTAACGCCAGATGTCCGATCAACCTTGACCCCACCTGAACCTCTACATGTCTGGCTTCACTCACCAGAACTTTTCTTCTGTTTAGCTTCATTCACCAGGACTTTTCTTCTGCCTAGCTTCACTCACTAGGGCTTTCACCTGACTTCACTCACCAGGATTTTTCATCTGTCTAGCTTCACTTACTAGGACTTTCTATCCGCTTGACTTTACTCACCAGGATTTTCAACACCAAGTATCCGATCAACACTAACCCATCTGGATTTTCATCTTCTACCAACCTTCCCGTTGGACTTGTCTTGCCTAACCTCCAGTTAGGACTTTTCAATCAAGTATACGATCAACCTTGACCTATTTGACCAATCTCCATACACAGATAATTACAATTGCAATATCCATATATTGTCAAACATCGAAACCTAAACATCAAGACTCAAACTTGAGCTAACTCAAGTTTAGTCATCCTGGTCAATCTTGACCTAGGTGATATTGCACCAACACTTGTGAATCCGAAGAATTGCCCATTGCCAAAATAGACATGATGGAAAATCAATAGAAGCCTAAAGGGGCTAGTGTATGAGTATGATTGTCTTGGTTTACATCCATGACTGAATAATTCAAGACATTGTTCATTAAATAACCACATAAATCCGATCGTATTTCACTACAGAAGATTCAAAGTTATAAGTTATCTCTCTCAATGCAATAGTCTTCCATTAAAACTCTTATTTGAGACGTGAAACTTGTCCATAATTTTTATTTATACGAAGGATTGTGTTGGACCCCGTGGTTATTTTGATGTGATCAACCAAGTTGGTTAGACTCTGCTTTGTGTTTGATCCATGTGTCTGAGTGTTCAGGAGCTTAGGAGTGTAGGAAGTCGAGCGGAAGACGCAGCTAGCGAGAAGGACAGCACGGGAAGGGAGCCGACGGGCTCAGTGCGTCCGAAGGACGAGAGAACTGCGGAAGAGTACACCGGTGGGCGAGAAGAACGTGTACGGCGTTCGAGGGGCGTTAAGCCGGGGAGGAAGGCTGCTCAGGAGAAGGCCGAAAATTGGGTTCGGGTGAGTCCTATTTCAGTTGGCCGGAATCACTCAAAAGAACGGAGCTTCGGAAGTCAAAGTGAAGGAAAAAGTGAGCTGGAATTCAAGCTCAAGGCGCCTTCAATGCTTGTTGGAGGCACCTTAGACCTGGCCAAAGTGGTCGTTGAGCTTTCGGATAAAGTTTTATCCGCCCACTCGATGGAGGCGCCTTGGACCTCTATTGGAGGCACCTTGAACATCCGAGATAGAATTTCCAAAGGCTATATAAAGGCCCCTAGAGCTAGGAATTATTCATCAATTGTTCAATCAACTCTGTATTCATTCCTAGCAATAGTTCTGAGCCGTTAGAGTGTAAAAGGCTTCTCCGCCTTCAGTAAAGGAGACTTTTTCTAGTGTGTTTTTCATCGCCCTGGATTAACAACCTTCTTTGTTGTAACCAGGTTAATTGCTGAGTCTCTATTTTAGTTCTGTTTCTTTATTTCAGTTATTTTATTATTGCTATTATATTTTTGAGTTGAAAGTACGAGGAGGGTATATTTTTTATTTTTCAGGCAATTCACCCTCTCTTGCCGGCCTCCGCTGCACCAACAATTGGTATTAGAGCCAGACCGCCTTAGAAGGACTAACCGCCGACTGAAGCACAAAGATCAAGACGATGGCCGGAGCGAACATTCATCCCCCAAAGTTCGATGGAGACTTCGCTACTTGAAAGTGAAAAATGGGGGTATTTTTTAAAACTAAATTTGATATACTTTTAATAATGAAGTATGGATATGCAGCGCCAAAAGATAAAGAAGAGTGCAACTGGACGAAGAAGGAGCAGGCCGATTGCGTGGTCAATGGAAAGGTCGAATTTCACATGCTCAGTGTTCTACCGCCCCAGGAGGTAAGTCGGATCGGAAGTTACGACTCCGCCAAGGACCTCTGGGATAAATTCCTGGAGCTCTACAAAGGCACCTCAGAAGCAAAGCTAGCAAGGCGCGACATCCTCCGGGCTCAACTTACGAACCTCCTGATGAACCAAGGCGAGAAGGTAGCGCAACTCCAAGCGAGGATCAAAGAACTGATCACGCAACTCACCAATCTCGGAGAATCGGTAACAAACCTAGACTCAATCCGGTACGCGTTCAACGCCTTCCCGAGAACTCCCGAGTGGGCCTCCTTAGTAGATGTGCACTACATCTCTAAGGATTTCGAGGTAAGTACTTTGGAAAATTTATTTTCAACTTTTGAACTTCACAAATCTCGGATTGCAGAGCCCAATGAAGTGGAGAAAGCAAGTCAGAACATTGTCTTAAAGGCAAGAACAAACGATTCTGACTCCAAAGCCTCGATCGACCAATCGGAAGCGACACTACTGGTAAAGCGTTTCAATAAGTTTTTTAATTCTAATAAATTTAGATCACAGATAAAGAGGCATGAGCGAAAGAGAAGAACGGTTCGTTGCTACAACTGCAACGAAGAGGGGCACATCAAAGATGACTTCCCAAAATTGAAGAAAAAGGAGAAAGTAAAGGAAAAGCGATAATCTTTCTCCAAACACAAGAACCTGAAAGTCACATGGTCAGACTCATCCTCCGAATCAGATGTCGAAGAAATCTCGGGGTTAGCGCTAATGGCTAACCATCAGCTGGAAGAAGAGTCAAGCTCAGAAATGAGCATAGATGAAGGGGGAGGAACATCAGAAGAGGAAAGTTACAGTGAAGGGCGAGCATCACCAAGTCAGGTAAGTCAGGTGCGTAATCTTACCCCTACTCAACCCTTTAGCTTTATTAAAGCCCTTTCTAAAGAGTTAGATAAATTAGAAAAGGAAAATGAACATTTGAAATTAGAAAATGCAAAATTGAAAGATGAAATTGGAAAAACGAAGACTGATGCATGTTTTAAAACAAATATCTTTCAAATGTCAAAACTTAAGATTTATGGAAAATTAAACTAGTATGTTAAACATCAAGGTTAACTTAGGAAAATTCCCAAGAATTATATACCCCCTAAGTTTCTGATTAATCTAGTAGGAAAGAACCTCTATTGGGTTCCAAAAGCCTTATTAGAATAAATTTCTATTATTATTAAAACTTCCAGCAAGAAAATTAAAAACGTTAAAATTTCTTTATGAAGCTTTGTCTAAGGAAGTGGTTGTTGCTCCAATAACCAAGAAGACCTAGTGTCTCGCCACGACCTGGAAGCTGAAATATTGAAATAAAATGTTTAATTTCTGAAAAAACATTAAAACTAGAATTAAATAATGCTTTGAAAGTTTTTCAAACACTTTCTTGGAAAACTCTAAAATTCATTTTTGCTTAGAAATTTTTTTGAAAAATTCTAAAAATTCATTTTACTTAGAATTTTTTTTGGAAAATTCTAAAAATTCATTTTATTTTTTTTTGGAAAATTCTAAACAATTCAGTTTAACTTGAATTTTTTTTTTGGAATATTCTAAAAATTCATATTCTCTTATTATTACCCCATTTTTTCTGTGATCAAAGGGGGAGTGCTAGGTACAAGTTTAGGGGAAGAGAGAGTTTAAACTCTGAGTTTAAATATTTTTGAAAAATTCTGTTTAACTCTTATTTAAATAGTTACAATTTTATTGATTGCAAATTTATGCTTAACATATTACTTAATTACTTTTTTTCTATTTTTACCCTAACTTGAACTTGGGTTGATGCACATCAAAAAGGGGGAGATTGTTTGACCCCGTGATTGTTTTGATGTGATCAACCAAGTTGGTTAAGTCATGCTTTGTGTTTAATCCTGTGTCTGAGTGTGCAGGAGCTTAGGAGCGCAGGAAGTCGAGCGGAAGACGCAGCTAGCGAGACTGACGGCACAGAAAGGGAGTCGACGGGCTCGGTGCGTCCGAAGGACGAGAGAGCTGCGGAAGAGTACACCGGTGGGTGAGAAGAACGTGCGCGGCGTTTGAGGGACGTTAAGCTTGGGAGGAAGGCTGCTCGAGGAGAAGGCCGGAAATTGGGTTCGGGTGAGCCCTATTTCGGTTGGCCGGAATCACCCAAAAGAACGGAGCTTTGGAAGTCAAAACGAAGGAAAAAGTGAGCTGGAATTCAAGCTCAAGGCGCTTTCATCAAAGTTTGAAGGCGCCTTCAATGCTTGTTGGAGGCGCCTTGGACCTGGCCAATGTGGCCATTGAGCTTTTGGATAAAGTTTTATCCGCCCACTCGATGGAGGCGCCTTGGACCTCTATTGGAGGTGCCTTGAACATCCGAGATAGAATCTGGAGCTAGGAATTATTCATCAATTGTTCAATCAACTCTGTATTCATTCCTAGCAATAGTTCTGAGCCATTAGAGTGTAAAAGGCTTCTCCGCCTTCAGTAAAGGAGACTTTTTCTAGTGTGTTTTTCATCGCCCTGGATTAACAACCTTCTTGGTTGTAACTAGGTTAACTGCTGAGTCTCTATTTTATTTCTGTTTCTTTATTTCAGTTATTTTATTATTGCTATTGCATTTTTGAGTTGAAAGCACGAGGAGGATATAATTTTTATTTTTAAGGCAATTCACCCCCCTCTTGTCGGCCTCCGCTACACCAACAGATTGTTCGTATTGTTAAAAAATTAGTTTTCCTAACCATTAAATTGAATAAGGATAGGATTACTAATTTGTACAATGGAAACTTCAATCAAACTCGACACCACATATACAACACCACAATCACTAACTAAGATGGTTTTACTTGGTTCATTGCCTCCCAAGATGACTACGTCTCAGGCTTAATCCTAATGACTACCACCACTAATCCTTCTCATTCACAGATATCTTCCGGAGGTAGAGAAGTATCTTACAACCTTTTTATAACAAATACCGGCAATATAAAGATACAAATACAAATGAAAGCGAAAATAACTTTATAAGTGAAATCTTTGCTTTATTGGATGTTTTTCTCATTGTTTTGGATTGCGTCTTGATGTTAGAGAATGTAATAACAATTCGTCTCCAAACTCTCAAGAATTAACTTGTTCAAAATATCTCAAAACCTTCTTTTATAAGGTTGTTGTTCAGGTTACTTTCGGCTTAACAGTCAACTGACCTTACCCATCAATCAATAACCTTGTCGAATTTGACCATTTAACTCTATAGAATCACTCTTTATTGACCACCGTCAGTCGACTACTAAACCCTACAGTCGATTATCATGAACAATCAAATCCCATAGTCAAGTTCTGAACCTTCTATATATTATTATAGTGTCATCAGTCGATTGATATATTCCATCAATTAACTGATTATGATCAATCGAGTTGAACAAGCAAGTTCCTAACTCAATTTCTTGTTTGATACAATAATAGTTGATTGTTTTATTCATTAGTTGATTGACACTGTAGCAACCTTGATAACTATAGCAAATCCCAAAATTATTGTAGAAAACTTTGAAGTTCCTGTAGTAAATCCCCAAAAAACCTTAAATTCTAATTTCGAGATTTAGAGTTTATCAGTCGATCAATATATCCTATCGATTGACTAATACACATGTTTCAACCTTACCAAAATTGTACTCTTGATTTGCCATGTATCTAGTTGACCTCAACTTGCCAAAACTTCTTTTTCTTAGCATCTTGGTCGACCCATTATCTAGTATTTAGTCAATTTTAACCTGCAGAGATTTCATATTTGTTTGGTATCCAATAAATCTGGACTTGTTTGAGACTTCTTTTTTACCTAGTATTCAATCAATTATGACCTATTAGGACTTATCATATCAATTAATTGTTAAGTATTCCATCAACCTTAATTTATTTAACGTCTTATTAGACAAACTAATGATCATCAAAATGCTAACTTAAGTTAACTCAAATTTAATCAACTTGGCCAATCTTGACACGATCAATTGTATTAACAAAGTTGAGTTCATGGACAATGCTAACCTGAGCATTCGTGAATGTGACTTCGCATGGAAGCATTAAAAAGATTTAGGAGTCAATTTTTAGGATTTCACTGCAAATTAAGAGATTAATGAATTAGTTAGCAAATTATTTGATTAATTAAATATTAATATGATCATTAATTAATTAATTTATCAATCACTTAATTGATTGATAATATGGTAATAATATCAATTGAATAATTAATCAATTAATTGATATACATGAGCTATATTAATTAAAAGGCACTCTCCTACTTTTCACCTCTTGGTCATCTCTTCGTTTGAGAGTAATTGCCCATTCCTATAAAAGAAGCCTTACTCTTTAAATCATTCAATTTAATCTCAAGTTGTGAAAATTTCTTTTTAGTTATTTTTTTTTTTTCAAGAGTTTCAAAGTTTCGAAAGTTCATTAGGACTTGAAATTTGAGTGTTCCTATTTTAAATCATAGGTTGTTGTGTTTTGAAAATAATTATCGATAAATCGTAAGCACATGATTGAGATAATATCATCTTAACGAAAAAACAAATTTTATCTTCATCTCAACCATAACACTTTTATCCGTCGTGATAAGTTTATACAAAGAGTTGTATTAATATCTAAAAGGATAATTCAATGATTGACAAGATTAAGTTAGTGACGATAATACCATAAATGGTACATCTATTATATGAAGGATTATTGATTATTTCAATAACCAAGAGAGTGGGTAAAGAATATAAATAAGACAAAATATACGAGCTCAACCAACTTTAATCGATGACTCGTCGTCAAATTGACTGAGCAAACCTAGTTGGTGGATTAACACTGCCCATTTATCCAATAGCACCTATTCTATACGAGTTCAGATTTTCTATCCCTATTTTTTCTTATCCCCGTATTTCATTGTTGATCGGACGGATCAAATTAAATTTTAAGGATGCTTTGCACATCACGAAGATACTGTATATATATTAAAAATGTCATGATACCTTGAGATTTAATCTGATCCGTCCGATCAATAATAGGACACGAAGACAGAGAAAAATGAGGACAGAAGATCTGAACTGATTTCATACACACCAAATGATTGAATTCTTCCTAAATTTATAAAATCTTGTAATTGTTAATAAACTTGATTTGAAAACTCTAAAAATTCTATGAATTTTAAAAAATTATCAATTTTTACAAATACATGAATTTGAGGTTTATCAAAAATAAATAAATAAATCATATTTTCAAAACAAATACCGCTGAGTTAAAATTTGATTTTAAAAAAATAATATTTAGCATAGAAGTATATAACCATGTATCAATTTCATGACTACGGAAAAATTATCATTTTCACTTGATTTATCATAAAAATCTCATGAAAACACATGTATTTCATGCATAAATAAACAATCTTTCTTATGACACCAATAACCAAGCTTTTTCAAAAGCATAACATTTGAAAAGCTAGTTTTATTATATCAAAGCTAGCTTAATTACATAATATAAAAATATTTTCAAATATGATATCACGTAAACTATGTACACAGTATTTTACATCATTTGTATAATTTCTTTCTATTTTAATTATTATTGTTCTAATTAAATGAATTATAGCTAATATCATGGACTAACACATTAAATCATAATCCTAATAGATGTAACAAATATATTTCAAATTACAATTGCCATATTTGACATATATAATACACTAATAAAATATTAAAAGAACTAGAGCTTAAATTCTATTAGGATAAATACTTTGAAGCTGGATTTTTGAATGTACATAAGTTTAATATTAGGCAATAATCAAAAGCCTCCCTTTTTATTGGAATTTTTTAAAAAGCGTTCCTTAATTATTATTTTTTTATCGAAATGACACTTAGGGATGTAAATCCATCAAACAATCTACGAGCTATTCCGAGCTCGATTTGGTAAAGAATTTATTTAATTTCGTTCGTTTATCTTATCGGGGTTAGCTCGAGCTCAATTTCGAGCTCGACGGTTTTATCGAGTCGGGCTCGAGCTTAAGGATATTCAGGTCATGAGCTTGCGAATATGTTCGTTTATATACTTGCGAGTTCAGGCTCGAGTTTGACTTTAAAGGGTTCGAGCTCGGCTCATTTAAAGGGCTCGAGCTTTGCTCGATTAAAGGGCTCGTGAACATGTTCAATAATATGTTGAGTTTATATTATTTTAGTTGTTAGGTTTGTTGAATATTTATTCAAATGAGTTTTCGAGCTCGTTTAATAAATATGTAAAATGAACTTTAAAATGAGCTCTAAAACGAACCTGAAAATGAGCCTGAGCTTGCTTAACGAGTTAAGCCCGTTAACGAGCTGAGTTCGAACTATTCGTGAGCTTGATAATTCTAAAACAAGTTCAACTCGAACCTTGTGATAAAAGTTCTATTCGAGCTCAAGCCGAACTCGAGTCCGAATAAAACTTAAACGAGTTGAACTCGAGCTTAATACTATTTGACTTGGTTCGACTAGTTTACATCCATAATGACGCGAGTTCAGATTCTCTGTCCCCAAATTTCTCTATCCCCTTGTCCCATTGCCGATGGAACGGACCAGATTACATTTCAAGGATGCCTTGCACATCACTAGGATACTGCACACATCTTAAAGATGTCATGATGCCTTGAGATATAATTTGATTCGTCCGATCGACAGAGGACATGAGGATAGAGAAATTTGGGGACAAAGGATGTAATGACACCCATCCCACCCCATTAGGCATTAGCCCCTTTGTAAAATTACAAAACTATCCAATTAATTTTGACTTTTGGGTAGATCAATTTTAATCTTTTGACGAGTCAATTCCAAATTAAAATTCTGAACGGTTCATGATTTGGTCTATTGAATAATATTTATATTATAATAGTTATGGTTATAACTACTGCAACTTATATTTAACATGTTCAAAATATTAAAAATTATAGTTATTATAATATAAATTAAATAAATTCACCGAACATTCATAGCAATTTATGATTTCATACTTATCGGCGATATCGCCAAGTTTTCTCCTCCCTCACTCACAATTCCCGCCTCGTTCAGCTTGTTGATCTATCCTTAGCTGCTTTCTTCCTCGTCTGGAAGGTGAGATGCCCTGGAAAACCCTTGTGTTTTGCTGCGTTTTCTGGTGATTTTCACGGAAATTAACGGTGTTTTTTTTTTTTGTGATTTCTTTCTAGGGATGAGAGGCGTGGCGCAGATGGTCCGGGACGAGGAGAAGAGTGGCACGGATCCCCTCATCCAGAGGCAGACTGGATCGTCCCGGGCCCGGATTCATGAGGGTTTGGGCGAATTCAAGGACGAAGAGGCTGACACTGTTTCGTCTGCTTGCTGCCGCATCTGCCTGGAGAGCGATTCCGTCCCAGGTGGCTTTTCTTTCATCGATTGTGCTTTTTGTGATGCCCTATTACCCTATGCCATTTCGCAACTTCCTGATACAGTTTTGTGGGTTTTAACATATACTTTCGATTAATTGTCGACAGCATGCTTGAAACAATTTTCTTCATTATGTAATCACTACATTTGCCTATACGATGTCTTACTTTCAAATGATTCTGTTGGTTACATCAATCTCATCACTGTGTATATTCATACACTAGGTGGGTCTCCATGTTCATTAGCTTGGAAAGACTCATGCTTGCATGAAAATTTCTCCAGCACTTGCTTAGACCAAAAAAAAAAAAACTTGAATGATGCGGAAACATGGAACAGTGCCTGAACATGTAATAAAAGAGCAGTATATATAAAACAAATGTCCAAATAAACCATCAGGAATATGTACAGATGAATCCATCCTCATGAATAAACCATCAACTGAAAGCAAACTTGTAGATAGGTGTGCGTGTAGTTTTATGTATCTAAAACAGAAATAAAGGTATAGTAACTAACACTTTCCAAGCATACAATGTACATTATAAGAATACAGTAACATAAAATAAACCCACATATCTGTGCATACTTAAAGTATTTGATGCATCCTTGAAACCATGATTAAAATATCGGTGTCATAGTAAAAGGTATTAAAAAAAGATCAAAGAATGATGCATCTTATATGGATCTAATAATAAGGCCCGGAAACCAGAAGACCTAAGAAGTTTTTTAAGGCAAAGGTGGACAGAATGGATGAGGGTAACAAGATGCTAAGTGGAAGCTTTATCATGAAAATAGAATCCCTGACTTGGTTGGCTAATGTGATTATGGTGAAGAAGTTGAATGAAGTGGTGCATATTTGTTAAGTTACTTATTTAAACCAGACTTGCCGAAGTGATTATTCTTATTGTCTAGAATTGATCTAGATGGCAGACAACACAATCGGGTATAAAATGCTGAGTTTTTTTATACAATTGAATTCACAATAAGTTTTTTTGGATACAATTAAATTTGCATGACCTAAGAGGATGAGTCTCATATCTTATTTCAAATATCTGAAAATACTTATTCCTCTAACATTAATGCCTTTTGGTTTAAAAAATTCAGATGTAGCCTACAAAGTTTGATATTAAGTTATTTGACTTCTTGATGATGAAAATATGCAAGTTTACATAGATGATATGGTTGTGAAGAGTAATACTAGAGAGAAGGAAATGTATAGGATTTGATGGAAGTTTTCACTATACTCTGAGACTTAGAATGAGGTTAAATCTCTTGAAGTGGCCCCCTGACATTGGATTAGGAAAGTTCCTTGGATTTCTTGATTATCAATAGAGAATTTGTGTGATAATTTAATTATTTTATTTTCAGGTTTTTATATCTACATTATTTCTTTAATTTTATTATCAATTCAACATAGTAATATTTTTTAGTTATTTCCTATTGTGTTAGCTTTTTTTATATGTTGACATGACCATCAAATTCTTTTGATAATTAAATTTAAAATTGCCTTTTTCCACAACAAATAAAAATAATAAAGTATATGTTGTAGATACAACAACTGTCACCCACCATAGAGCTTACTTAATTCACTTGCTAAAAGTGTGTGTTACTACCTTGTTTCTGATTTCTTCCCTCATAGAAAACATAACCTTAGTGTATCTTATCATTCATAGAATTGGATTTGTTATGGGGATATGCAATTATAAACCTCCCTCTGGTATTGTTGGATGGGGTTGAAGACCATTGTAACAATGTTTGCTAGATTCCACAATCTCAAACTACAACTTATGGATCCAATCTTGGTGCCTCTATAATGCCAAATAACCTCATTGATAAACCAACATGATGAAATTTGTCTCTCTTGGGAGAATAGCAAAAACACATTAAAAAAGACAGATCAGTTTAATGTGGTTTGGTGTGTCTATATCCACATAGAGAATTCAAATCTATAAATATGAGATATAAAAGTACAAATAATCAGGACAAATCCATTTCACATACCATATACAACTCTCTTGATCCTATCTAGACCTCTTTTTTTTCATCCACTAATAGATAATTGATGTTTGCACCTTGCACAAAAACTCTCTCATAGTGTCCTCACTAGCTCTCCATGGACAAGAACTCTCTAATTTTCCATAACCTCTGTACATTCCCCAAAGATGTCTCCTAATATTTAAAGTTCTAAGGTGAGAAAATTTGTATCCCCCTTGTTCTGGCCGAAATCAATCTCTTATAATACTGAAAGACGCACAAGGTTTCAATCTTTTTGGGCCAATAAGGTCCAAAAGCCCACTCTGGGTTGTAGAGCTGGACCAACAATCTTCACCTCCATGAGATGCTACTCATCTGCACTTCTAATAATCCAAGGTGATGCCTCTAATTGTCTTGCTATCTTGATATGCAAAAGTTATCTGATGAACATACTTGACTCCACCTTGGCCAAGTATAGGTGTGTAATTGATTCAGTTGATGGTGCTACTTGACATGCATGCATTTGGCAAAACAATCTTAGTATGCCCCCATATGAAATCTCAGAGATGTTGAACCATATATCCCATAATTTTATTTATTAAATATGAGATATCATTGTACACGGTTGATTTCATAAAGTTAACAAAAACTTATATTGTAAAAAATTTGGCTTATTGGTCCTAAAAATGAATTCTTGTTGCTAATCGATACTTTCTGTTAGCTGATTGACCTAACTTTATAAATTTGCAATCATAGATAGTCATGGATATATACAATAGCCATTGTCTTTGTTGTTACAGGTGATGAATTGATATCTCCATGCCTATGCAAAGGCACTCAACAATTTGTCCACCGTTCATGCCTTGATCATTGGCGTTCAGTAAAGGCAAATTTTCTACCTAAACCACTTATTTTGCTTGGCTATCAATGCAAATTCGTAATGCATTTCATATCATTCTTAGTGTTGATTGAAACAAGTGTCAAACAAATTGATTTTAAACGAATCCATCTGCTTCAAGCACAGAGAAAGTAAGTAAATTTTATTAAACTGATATTATTAGCTCTTCTAATTGTTATAATAGATTGTATAAGTCCTAAGCATCACTAAGCAAACTTTAGTGTGTTTAAGCTTGCCCGCTACCAAGAGACAAACACTAAGCTGTTTTCTTCCCTATTTTACTTGTTTTTCTAAGTATAAGATATTCAACTAATACTTTCTCTGATAAAATTTTGTAATCTCCTTAGTCCTTAGTTCTATCTTGAGCTTCATTTACATAATTTGTTCTTACATTTTGAGTTTATTCATTCACAGCCTTGAAAACTTGTTTTTTTTTTCTCACATTCAAGAACTGAGAAAGTTGATATTAATTTATAAGCCTCTTGATAGTTGTTATTGTAGAGAGTTTATATGCTCATTACTTTTCCATATCAGAAAAAAATGATCTGTTATTTTCTTCGATATTTTGATGATCAAATTTTCCTCCTGTTTACAGGAAGGATCTGCCTTCTCCCACTGCACAACATGCAAGGCTCGGTTCCATCTGCGTGTAGAATTTCTGGAGGATTATGCATGGCGTAAAATAAAATTCCGCATTTTCGTAGCCAGAGATGTGCTCCTTGTCTTTCTTGCTGTACAAACTGTAAGGGAAATTTTAATACATTTTTGGTTTGTTTGCGCTGTACATTTCATGTCAACTTATTTTTCCTTCATTTGTTAGACCTGTTTAGTTGATTTTAACGATATATTTTGGAACTATTTCACTCTTATATTCTTTAAGAAGCTTCTTTTATACGTATTTTACTGGTGCAATAGATGGCAGTTTTCTTGACTTTTTCCTGCAGAAATACAAGTGATATGTATATATGCTTGTTTTAGCTAATTCTCTATGCCTTGATTTTTTTCAAGAGAAAAGCATGTAAGTTTCAACTATTCATAAGTGGTGACCCATATATTCAAAGAATTCGAACTCACTTTCTTTAAAAAGTGTCGTTTATGGATAATTATTTTTGCAAAATTTCTTTTTGTGAACAAACAGTTAGTTCTTAGGTGATTTCAAAAGTTCAGTTGCTGACTTAGGAAATACTCTCTCCACAATTAGTATTCTTACTAATAATTTGACAACACATTAAGGAATTTAGTTAATTATACTGATTTGTCTTGGGCCCCGATTGGGATTATAGTTCGATGGCCACAAAGTTGGTGGAATTCGGTCAAAATAAATTTGGGGCAGGTTGAGCTTGCCCTAGCTGAGTCCAAATCCATCTATGTTAGCACAATATTTTTTCTTTTTTTTTTCTGAAAATATATATATATATATATATATATATATATATGGTACTAGAGAAATTGGAATAAAAAAATATAAATTTATTTTTTAGTTAAAATTTAAAGAATAATGCTATATATAATTTTTCATGAATGGTAATATGAAAACATTACGCATGGATTTTGGTTGTTCGGTTTAAAATCAATTTTCAAAAAAGTAAATTGAAACTTAACCAAATTATATAGCCAAATATATCAAACCAAACTAACCCTAACATTAAATATGGTTTGATTTTTTTAAGATAAACCAAATAATAGATACCCTTAGTTTCATTCGAGCTGGTTGCAATTTTACCTTAAGCGTGAGTGTTGGTTAAGATAAACAACTCAGTCGAGTGAATGAATTTGTTTAGAGTGACTATCTCATACAAATTCATCCGTGCTGGATGCAATTTAGCTTTAAGCGGCGAATGTTGGTTAAGATAAAAAGCTTGATTGGGGTGAATGAGTTGGTTTAGGGTGACTCCGACTCATGTGAATTGAACGTTGTTTGGTTTATCAAATGAAGTTTGGCTGAGGTAGGTTTTGTATGGGATTTTACTGAACAAAGAATTACTTTAGAAACTCTTGAGGAAAACTTCTACGACATTTGACTGAATCACGCACCTCATTTTCACTAATACTCGAATCACACACCACACTTTCATATTTACTAAATCACACACCTCTTTCCTAAAATACCCCTTGGTCTATGCATGCACCTATCTCACCCACCCAAGCCACCAAAGCACATTTAAAATCTCAAACAAATGAACTAACTTTTGAAAAAAAGTTGTTTTTTTTAACTCACAGCGAACTACATAGGGTGTGGAATTAAAATTGGAGGGTGTGGTTACACTCAGGAGAGTCTCAAGAATACATTGGTAATCTAACGAGTCTAAATCCATCTTTGGCCAAAACTCATTGATAGTGGCTATACAGGGTCAGATTCATGAACATGGACAAATTGCAAGAGTCCTAGGAATATGATAAGTCTAAGTCCATTAGTGACTTTGTGAGAGTGTGGAATCAAAGTTAGAAGGCATGGTTACACTCAGGGACTTATAGGAATGCATTGATCATGGTTTGAATTGATTTGGATGTGCCTAAGGTCATTACTGACTTTTGGCTAAAACTCACTGAAGCCATTGATGGCAGGATCAATGCATTCTTACAACTCTCCTAAGCTTAACCATGCCCTCCAACCTTAGTTTCAAATCATAGATAGGCTGTTTTTGAGTTTTTTAAACTTAGACAACTTTTGAGTAAATTTGGCACAAATTCACTGTCGGACTTAAACCTATCATATTCACTCAACAATGGCGCCAATGTGACTCTGGTCATGTTAAAACTTTTAGATTCTGAACATTGTACACCCATCTTGTCCAAAACTTACTAATGGATTTAGGCTTATCGAATTCAATCAAAACCAAGACTAATGCATTAATAGGAGTTTTCTGACCATAACCATGCCCTCCAACTTTGGTTTCACACTCTATTGTGAGTATCTAAAATTTATACAACTTTGAGTAAATTTGACACAAACTCGACTCCCCTGATTCTGATTATGTTAAAAATTTTAGATTATGGACATCGTACGACCATCAACAACTTTTAGGCAAAACTCACTATGGACTTATGATTCAATCCGAACCAAGACCAATGCATTTCTAAAGTCTTCTTAGTGTAACCATACCCTTCAACCTTGGTTTCACATTCTACATAGGCTGCTGTGAGTTTCTAAAATTTATACAATTTTAAATAAATTTGACACAAACTCACTATTGGATTTAGACCTATCATATTCACTCAACAACAACAACAACCTCAATGTGTTCCCGGGACTCTCTTAACTCTAACCATATTAAAAAATTTAAAATTTGGACATTGTACAATCATCAGTGACTTTCGGCCAAACTCATCGATGACTTAGATTTATCATATTCACTCAACAACACCACCAATGTGTTCCTGGACTCCCTAAGTGTGACCATGTTAAAAATTTTAAATTCTAGATATTGTACTATCATCAGTTTTTGCATGAGATATAGCCAAAAGTCACCGGTGGCTTTAATCCTATCAATGAGTTTTCGCCAAAATTCATTGATAACCTTAGGCATATCCAAATTAATTCAAATCAGAACCAATGCATTCCGACAAGTCTCCTGAGTGTAATCTTGCTTTCCAACCTTGATTCCACACTCTATTTAGCTTGTTGAGTTTTTGAAAAAAAAATTCCAACCTTATTCACTCAACAACAACGCCTATGTATTCCTTGCGAGTTTGATTATGTTCAAAAGTTATGAATTTGGACCCTATACACTAATGGACTTAGGCTTATCAAATTCAATCCAAATCAGGACCAATGTATTTTAAAATTCAATAAAACGTGGCCCTTATTTTGATATTTTAGATGTGATTCAGTGGCCCAGGTGGGTCGGATAAGTGCGTGTATGGACGGAGGGGTATTTTAGGAAAGAAGTGCATGATTTGATAAATATGAAAAGTGTGACGCTAGTGAAAGTGAAGTGTGTGGTTTAGTAAAATGTTGAAAAGTCTATCGATTGAAGAGCGCCTTTTTTTAATAGGCCTCATGGGGTAAGCATCCTCTAATGCCTAGTTTCTGTGTGCCTCTTAGAAAGCTCGGCTTTGCTGTTGAGGATTTAGCTTGTGTGTTCACTATAGCTTCTTGGATCATACAAGTGGGGCCCTTCTAATAGTGTGTAAGTTAGTGGGATTTTTTAGCCACATTAAGTATCATGCTTGTCATATATTGCTGGAAAAAGATAACTAAAATCAGAATCATGTCTCAAGGACGTTCTCCCTGCATCTATTGTGGTTATTGCTCCGTGAATAAATTAATTATAAACATTGCATCCATCAACCACAAAGAGTTAGTTCCATCTATTTGTATCTACTACAAGGATTTTTGCTTTCATTAAACTATTAAAATCAATTCTTATCTGGTTTAAAGTCTAAACACTTTTTGCACTGATTGACAATGCCTAATGTAACTTTAGTTTTTTTCTTCTTTTTTCATTTTGGTTTGTGGCCAATTATTGGTTGTTATAATTTTTAAAGTTGCATTACCATGGGGAAATATGCTATAATTGGTACAAGAAAGTATATCTAGACAAATGCTCTATTTTTGGTATGTAAAAAGTTTAGCTTGATGGAAGCATTCTTTTCACTGTTGCCACTGAGAACTCTTCTATTCTTGGTAATTTTCAGGTTATTGCTACAATTGGTGGTATAGCTTATTTTCTGGACAAAAACGGGAGTTTTAGGAATTCCTTCACTGATCGTTGGGACCGTATATTGTCAAAGCATCCTGTGCCCTTCTACTACTGCATAGGTAGTATAATGAACTAGCCACTTCAGTAATGCCATTTTTTTTTAACTTTTAGATATTCAATTATTTTGTTGTTTTTCTTTGTAGGATACGGTTCTTGTCTATTAAGGTTATGTACTTCAGCTTCATGTTGAAATTCTGCTAATTCAGTAAAATTTTTGCTTGAGCTTGGTTGTACAGTGATGTATTGTAGACTTCTTTGAGGTCAAATAAATGGTACTTTAATGGACCAACTTGTGATGTGCTTTTTATGTGGCATATGCAAGAGATACCTTTAGCCAGAAATTTATTTGGCAAATATATAAGCTAGATTCGTCTGTTTTCAAGTATCATTTGCTTGATTTCCCATATTATTTTTCTGTAACAATTTTATCAAGCAATAATTTCCTTCGCAAGTGAGCAGATCTTGTGCTTATGTTTTGTGAAAAGTTTTGATAGCCTTACAGTTGGATGGCATTTATTTGGTTGTTGCAGGTGTCTTGGTATTCTTTGTGCTACTTGGGTTTTTCGGGCTTATATTTCACTGCTCAACCTTTAATAGTAATGATCCCTGCATGACGGGTTGCCGGAACTGTTGTTATGGATGGGGACTCCTGGACTGCTTCCCTGCTTCGCTTGAGGCTTGCTTTGCGGTGGTTATCATTTTTGTCGTTGTGTTTGCCATCCTAGGCATCGCCTATGGCTTCCTTGCAACTACAATGGCAATCCAAAGGATTTGGCAGAGGCATTATCACACCCTGACGAAGAGGGAACTAACAAAGGCAAGCATATTTATTCCTTACGGTTCATCTCTATAAGATTTTATTTCCTTTTTCAAAATAAAAGCTGCCATTTTTCTTCACCTCACTAAATATTTCATCCTCCCTTGTTTCAGGAATATGTGGTAGAAGATCTTCACGGTCATTACACGCCAGCGAAACTGGATCCGGAGCATGAAGAGCGCCTGAGGGTGCTCAAACTTCTATAAACGCAGCAACGCCTATAAAAGAAAATCCTGATTATAAATATTTGTTGGTGTTGACACCAGGTATCTGGTGACTCCTTATCTCTAATTATGGTTTAAATGTCCTGTTTTAATCACGATCATGACGAATTGGTATTCAGTAGCCACTTCTTAATGACCTAACCACATATTGTAGTGTAACTAAAATTTACCATCCATATGCTAAAGAATGCATGATCAAATGCGAAGAATGGTTGTAATTTAAACCAAATTTAAATAATTTCTGAACTTTAAACTGAGTTGTTTAGTGAAGTCCTCAGAGGTATCTGTGGCGACTGCACCTCTCTGGTTAGAAAACAGTTGGTTTCTTGGGCGGAGCTGTGTTTTAAGGTAACCTATAGTCATCATGGATTTTGAATTTTTGAGACAATCACGGTCTGATGATGATGATAGATGAAGAAATCGATGCTATGTCTAGTACATTTTATCACTTATTGGAGTAAAAGATGTTATCATGCATCCCAAGCGGTCTAGTATTGTTGGTCTCATAGTAAAATACAGATAGGTAAATGAGGGGGATATTTTATCCGAGTATAACGGTTCTTTGTATGAGAGAGATTAGATATCTAACTAGATATTTTATTTTCATTGGGAAATTGATTTTAGGATCTATTGGAGCAAATACTTATATAGTTGTGTCAACATGTCGGGGTAATTTTTTTTCCCCGCCTATTAGGTCTGCGTAGTAGCGTAAGATAATTGATGAATTGTGTTGAGATAAAAATTAGTGTTAGCACTCGAAGCCATACAAAATGATCGATCATGGAGGGGGCATTTCCTCAGTAACTCCTCGTGCCTTTCCGACTCATAGAGGTTCCCCATCTGCTATCGCATGAATGTTGTGATATCATTCCTTGCAAGCTCCTCCTTTGAAGTTTTTGTACCTACACGCAAAGAGTTGGCCATGATTCAACTTTATCATTCCCTTAAGAATTAAGGATTGAGTAATAAGTTTTTTATGTTGATTGTTTTGATGAGTTGAGTTATGCGATAACTAAACCAGAAATAATAATTCAAACAATATCTATAGAATCAAAACTCAATTGATAAAACCCAAGAACTCCAAGGTATAAGCACTCAAAATGGCCTTGTTAAAACACTAGGTTGAAAATTTGACTGAATCAACTCACTACTAAACTTAAAAACTTTCTCAAAGTTTTTGATATTGACATCTTTTGATCTCCCTTACAATATAAGATAATCCATTAAATCTAGGTTGATAAGTTCATTCTTACTATGCTAATTAACCCAACACAATTAAATTATTAGTCGCTAGCCAAAAATAAACATTAAGAACATGAATTAAATAATGAAAAATTTTATTTATAAATTAGAAAATTAAACCTAGAATAATAAATAGGCTATGACATTTATCCTTTTAGTTCAATAAAAATAGGAAAACATGGTCTAGGAATAAAAATAATAGAAAATATAGGTAAGAAAAACTTGTTGAACAATTGAAAAGATTATTCAATCCCTTGCCAAACTCCAAGCAAATCCATTGTCCAACTCCATACTGAATAGGGTTAGGTTACAACCTTGATATTCTCTAAAAAAACATTTGATAAAAATCTCAACCACTATCTATCTTCTTGTGGTATGTTTTTAATCTATGGTAAAAGATGATAACTTTCACCCTAGACGGTCTGGAATCGTCAGTCCCTCTGCTAGACGTAGATAGAAAAATCATGAAGAATTTCATCCAACAATGATACTGCATGCAGGGGGAGTGGTATGTTTTCAATGAACCATGTCAAGATGATACATTAAAATTATGGCCATATCTCTTAGCTTTATGTAGCATTAGAACTCATATCAATCCAAGTTGTATAAAGAAAATTATGTTCAAAATATCACAAAGCACTTAGATATAATCCACTTCCCATAAATGCACCAGCAAACCCTAATTTTAGAGGTTTTCTCTCAAAAAGGTTTGAGGATGGTATAGGATCGAAAAGACGCTGGGGGGATGACAAACATTCGTCGAAAATTACGACTAAAAACAAGTTACGCAGCAAAAATAAGAAGGAAAGGAAATAGAGAAACCAAGCACTAACACAAGTCATTTTTACTTGGTTTAGAGTCTTCGACGATTCCTACTCTAAGGTCCGCACTCATCGAGTACTTTCTTTGGGCATGATACTTCCATCTCACAATTTAAATTAACTTTGTAGTTATTTGATTTGAATTTATTTTTTCTATTTGAGTTTGAATTGCTTGACTTCATTTTACATGTTAGATTTAGGTTTGATTTATTTGATTTTATTTTATTCTTTAGTTTGGAATTTATCTTCGAAGGTCTATTTTGGTTTAGTTTTGAATTAAAAGGTTTAGTTGGATTTGTTTTTAGATAATGAATTTCATTTTTAGATACATAAAATTGATTGAGTCCTACTTACATGGTTAGACACATTTTCGGAACCCAGACTTTAGTTTATTTCTTATTTTGGCTTATAAGTGATATAAAGGTTTTATTCATTGAGCTGAACTTGTATCCGAGTCCGGATTTATTGTACACGACTCTTTAGGTTTTAAGGATTAGGTCCAAGTTTTTTGATCTAATGGTGAAAGCTTCTAATAATCCTTTGAGTTTATTAATTTCACTATTTAATATTGTGTTTTCCTCCTCAAGTTTTATAACTTGATTTGGATTTGTACTTTCAATTTGTTCCTTGAGGTGTTAATTTTCCTCAAGGAGCGTTTCAGTTTGTTTTTCATATTCAATTAATTTTTATTCAAACACGTAATTATTCTAAAGAATTTTGAGGTTAAGATAGAAGATACCTCGATCGAACTTTCGGAAACGAGTGCAGACTCGTGGCTTGATTCATCTTCGGACTCGTCGTCTTGTTCCATCTCACTTTCTGATTCCGGTTCGGATGCTATCAGCCCAAGATAGTTGTGATGCTCTCGATCTTCGACGTCCGATTCTTCTGAGGGCGCTTCATTCCAAGTCACCTTTTCTTCTTCCTGTATTTTGATGTTAAGTAATTTATTCATAAATGAATCCTTTTCAGTTACCTTTGCCTCGCTTGTTCCTTCGTGTAACTCGATGAGTTTATCCCCAAGGTCCTTTGCATTTTCGAATGGGCTGACGCGGTTCAGTTCTTCCTTGGTAAGTCTGCACTTGATGGTGTTTGTTGCCTTGAAGTCGATCTGGGCTTTTTTTGTCATCTAGATTCCATCTTTCTGGTTCAATCAGTACTTTTGTTGCTTCGTCCACCGGTGCTCGGTATCCTCGTTGAATTGTGAACCATTGATCAATGTCAATCTTTAGGTATACCTCCATCCGCTTCTTCCAGTACGAAAAATCATCCCTGTTGAAGAGGGAAAGACTAACAGTGTTATATCCCTCGTTTTGGGTCATTTAAGAAACCTTGCACACAAAGAGGAGGAGAAAAGAAGTCCCAAGACTAGGTTTTGGATTAATAATATGGGAGAAAATAAAGATATTAAGACTCGATTGGTGTTGCACCAATTCAGAGCAGTTTGCAACAGAAAAATTTATCCAAAGAGATAATTGTACCAGTTTGGATTTTATCGAGAAAGCTTAGGAACCGAAAGAGAAATGTAAAAAAAAGTTTAAAAGTCACCCCCTTGTCTAATTGATGGTTGTGCCAATTTAGAGCGGTACCCGCTCTGATGCCACTTGTAGGATATAAAAGACGCTAGAGTGGGGGGGGGGGGGGGATAGCGTTTGTCGAAAATTGTGACTAAAAACAAGTTACGCAACGGAAATAAGAAAGAAAGGAAACAAAGAAACCAAGCGCTAATACAAGTCATTTTTATTTGGTTCAGAGCCTTCGACGATTCCTACTCCAAGGCCCGCACTTGTCGAGTGCTTTCGTTGGGCAATCACTATCAGTTCGTAAAAGTATTACAAATGTTGAGTACAATAACTAAAAATAACAAAGTTACCGACAGACAGAAAGGAAAATAAAGTCTCTCGTTCCTCGAACTTCGGAGCAGTTTTTCGGTATCGTCGGAGTTTTTTTTCGGAGCATCACTTGAATATGAAAGTCGTAATAGTTGATCTCTTGAAGTTGTTGGTCGAATGACTTTATATAGGCCTATTTTGGGCACCTGGACCACTACTAACGTGGTGAGCTCTCGTCGAAACTTCATCCGCGAAATTTATCCACTTCCGGGCACCTAGACCCCTTCCGAACGCTTGGACCATTGACGTGGGTTCAGCTAGTCGTTGCGCTCCAACTTAGCTTTGGGATAACTTTTCGGGTCTAGGCGTCTGGACCAATTCCGAGGGCCCGGGTGCTTGCAACACCGCCCGAGCGACACTGGAAACAAAAATAAGAGTAAGTCCAATTCAGTAAAATAGTAGTAATTAGATCCTGTTTCTCTAGACCAGGATCTAGTCAAGATTTCAACTTAGATTTCTCAAATGGACCTAAGTTGGACCGACGCCTACAGTTCCCTCAACCAGGAACACGTCCTCACTAGATCTCTCCTCCAGTTGCTTACCTTCACTTACCAACTGCAGGTGCTTGACTTGCCTTTGACCCACCAGGTCTTCCCGCCAGTTGTCAGGTCCACATACCCAACTAGACTTCGGTCGGTTATCAAGTCCCGTGGACCCAACTGGACTTCTTGCCAACTATCGGGTCCTGCTGACCTATCTGAATTTAGCACCAGCTATTGGACCCCGCGGACCTAGCTGAATTTTAGCTTGGTGTCAGGTCCTTCAAACCAGTCAACTCTTGCACTGGTAGAAATATTAAACAAACAACACATCTAACTTTGACCTATTTATTATACATCAAAACTAAATTATTAGTGCAACCTACACCAACAGATGGATTGATCCAAATGAATAAGGAAGAATCTGTAGGTCCCTTTGGAGGCCGGCAAGAGGGGAGGGGTGAATTGCCCTACAAAATAAAACCAAAAACCCTTCTCGGATATTCAACTAAATTAAAAGAACTTGTAATTAAAAAGGCAGAGACTAATTAAAACAGAAAATAGACACAGAGGAATTACTTGGTTTGCAATCAGAGGATTGCTAATCCAAGGCAAAGAAGGCGCACTAATGATTCTCCTCTGGGCGGAGTAGCCTCTTACAGCGTTGAAAGCACAGAAAGAAAATAACACAAATGAAAACACTGGATTACAAGTAGTTGTTCTAAATGTGCAAACCAGTACTATATTTATAGTACTGGTCCTGGCGCCTGGAAGGAGTTCCGGGCGCCCTGGAGGGGATAAAATTCTATCCCCAACTATCAGATCGCGTTTGACGCGATCCTGGTCAAAAGTCAGCTCCGGGCGCTCGGAGGGGTTCCGGGCGCCCGGACCCCTCAAGTCAACTTTGTTGACTTTTTGTGGTCTGGTTCTACTGCTCTGGTTTAGCTCGTTTCGGTCCGGGTCTGTTCGCTCCGGCTCCATTAGCTTGGGTGATCTCGGCCTTCCGGAATAGGGCTCACTCGAACCCATGTTCCGGCCTTCTCCTCGAGCAGCCTTCCTTCCCGGTTTCTCGTCCCTCGAGCGCCGCGCACGCTCTTCTCGTCCACCGGTGTACTCTTCCGCGGACACCTCGTCCCTCGGACGCACCGAGCCCGTCGGCTCTCTCCAGTGCCGTCCTTCTCGTTAGCCGCGTCTTCCGCTCGACTTCCTGTGTTCTTAAGCTCCTGCACACTTAGACACAAGGGTTAAACAAACGCAGGACCTAACTTAGCTTGTTTGATCACATCAAAACACCTTGGGGTTTCAACAATCTCCCCCTTTTTGATGTGAGCAACCCAAGTTAAGTTAGGGTAACCATATGCAATAAAAACAATTTATTTGCAATTAAGTCCAAAGATATTTCATAAAAAAAATTTATATACCTCCCCCTAGACTTAACATTCTTCTCCCCCTTTGATCACATTAAAAATAGGGGTTCTTTAAACAAGTCTAAGGTAAAAAAAATTTCTAAGGCACTTAATATTAATTTGTAAGGCAATGTTTCAACAGAGAATATCTAGTTTTAAAAAAAACATTCTAAGTCAATATTAAAAAAAAAAATTTAAGTTATTTTTCATAAAAGATTTCTAAGGCAATTTTCAAAGGAAAAATGTATAAGACAATATTCATAGAAAAATTTCTAAGTTAATTAAAAAAATATCTAAGCCAATAATTTTCAGAAATTTTCTAAGTCAATTAAAAAAAATTTATTTGCCAAAAAAAATTATATATATATATATATATATATTTTTAATTATAAGTTAATTTTAAATATTTTCTAACACAAATTGAATAACTCTTTTAAAGCATTAGGTAAATTAAATTAATGCTTTTTCAGTTAGTCAATTAAACTTTTCATTTCGATACTTGGCTTCCAGGTCGTGGTGAGGCACTAGGCCTTCTTGGTTATTGGAGCAACAACCACTTCCTTAGACAAAGCCTCATAATGAAATTAGTCGTTTAATTTCCTTGCTGAAAATGCTAAGTCTAATTTTAAATTAAACAGGTTTTTGGAACCTAGTAGAGGTTCATACCTACAGGGTTAACCAAGTATTTCCTAGGTACATAGATTTTTGATATATTTCTAATTTGACTTTGATGAAACCTATAATACCAATTTAAACCTCTATAATTTCTAAAAGTAGAGATATTTGAACTTTTATATTTTTTCAATCTTTCTATTTCTTCTTTTAGTTTTTCATTTTCAATTTTCAATTTATCAAAATCCTCTATAAGACATGATTTTGCTAAAATTCTTTTTGTTTCTAAAATTTCATTTTTTAATCTGATATTTTCATTTTCTAATTTATACATGGATTTAGTCATTGCCTTAATGCCGGAATAAAGTTGATCAGGGGGTAAGAGGCATACCTCACTTACCATATCAGACTTGAAGCCTGAATCTCCCCCTGCTTCGCTGCCTTCATCTGAGGTCGCTCCCCCTTCATCAATGCTAGGTTCTGATGAGTTTTTCCCTTCGTAACTTGCCATCAGCGCTATCCCAACATATTCTTGAGCTTCTGATTCGGATGAAGAAGTGTCGTCCCAAGTTGCTTTTAGGTTGTGTTTCTTGGGAGACTTCCTTTTGGCCTTTTTGAGTTCTGGGCAGTCTTCTCTTAGGTGTCCCTCCTTCTGACACTGGTAGCACCGCACCTTTCTTCCACCTTTTTGATTCCTTTTGTTCTGCATTTTAAATTTATTAGATCTAAAAAACTTTTTAAAATTTCTTACCATGTATGCTTCTTGATCGTCTTCGGAGTCTGACTCGAGTTCATCCTTCTGGGTTGCGTTCAGCGCCATAGTCTGGGTTGTATCCTTTGTCGTTCCTGCATACCTGGTTTCATGCAATTCAAGAGTAGAAAACAACTCTTCTAAAGTGCTTATCTCCAGGTCTTTTGAGATGTAGTAGGCATCGACGATTGATGTCCATTCCGGAGTTCTTGGAAACGCGTTGAGCGCGTAGCGTATAGTGTCCCGGTTTGTTACCGTTTCACCGAGGTTCTCGAGACCAGTAACTAGTTCTTTTACCTTTGCATGTAAACCAGCTACTTTCTCACCTTTCTCCAGACGGATGTTCATCAGTTTGTTGCGGAGGATGTCCCTTTTAGCGAGCTTTGCTTCGGACGTGCCTTCGTGGAGTTCCAAGAACTTCTCCTAAAGTTCTTTAGCATATACATAGTTTCCGATGCGGTTGACCTCTTGAGGCGGTAACACGCTCAGCAGGTGATGTTCAGCACGGCTGTTTGCTACCGACTCATTCTGCTCCTTCTTTGTCCAATCGCTCTCTTCTTTTTCTTTTCCATCTTTATCTATTGGAGCTACAAAACCATATTTCATAATAAACCGAATTTCAAAATCTGTTTTTAGGAATACCTCCATACGACGCTTCCAGTCTGCGAAGTTCCCCTCGAATTTTGGTGGAACAATGCATGGTTCGGCCATCTTTGTTGCTTCGATCGGCGGTTAGTCCTCCTGAAGCGCCCTCGCTCTGATACCACTTGTAGGTCCCTTTGGAGGCCGACAAGAGGGGAGGGGTGAATTGCCCTACAAAATAAAATCAAAAACCCTTCTCGGATATTCAACTAAATTAAAAGAACTTGTAATTAAAAAGGCAGAGACTAATTAAAACAGAAAATAGACACAGAGGAATTACTTGGTTTGCAATCAGAGGATTGCTAATCCAAGGCAAAGAAGGCGCACTAATGATTCTCCTCTAGGCGGAGTAGCCTCTTACAGCGTTGAAAGCACAGAAAGAAATAACACAAATGAAAGCACTGGATTACAAGTAGTTGTTCTGAATGTGCAGACCAGTACTATATTTATAGTACTGGTCCGGACGTCTGGAAGGAGTTTCGGGCGCCCTGGAGGGGATAAAATTCTATCCCCAACGATCAGATCGCGTTTGACGCGATCCTGGTCAAAAGTCAGCTCCGGGCGCCCGGACCCCTCAAGTCAACTTTGTTGACTTTTTGTGGTCCGGTTCTACTGCTCTGGTTTAGCTCGTTTCGGTCCGGGTCTGTTCGCTTCGGCTCCATTAGCTTGGGTGATCTCGGCCTTCCGGAATAGGGCTCACCCGAACCCATGTTCCGACCTTCTCCTCGAGCAGCCTTCCTTCCCGGTTTCTCGTCCCTCGAGCGCAGCGCACGCTCTTCTCGTCCACCGGTGTACTCTTCCGCGGACACCTCGTCCCTCGGACGCACCGAGCCCGTCGGCTCTCTCCCGTGTCGTCCTTCTCGCTAGCCGCGTCTTCCGCTCGACTTCCTGTGTTCCTAAGCTCCTGCACACTTAGACACAAGGGTTAAACAAACGCAGGACCTAACTTAGCTTGTTTGATCACATCAAAACACCTTGGGGTTTCAACAGAATCATCCACATCGAGAAAAAGAAAAAAGAAAAAAGAAAAAGAGAAGCATCATTTAAGTAAAAGTGACAAGAAAATTGAGGACAAGGAGAGGGTAATTCATATTTAGCATCCACATCAACTTTCCTAAACACAAAATTTATCTTAATTTTTATATTTTGCTTAAAAAAAATCTTTGTACCAACTATTCTACTTATTCTCTAAATTTAAATTTTATGAATAGTATTTCTTTAAATTTAGAAAATAAAATCTATTTTCTGAATATTAAAATATTATTTAATTTAGGAGAGAGAAAAAATAAAGAAAATAGATTGGGTAATGAGTAAATATTATATAGGGAGAGAGAGAAAATAATAAAAAAGTGGAAGAGAGTAAAAAATAATAAAAAAATAAAGATAATTAAAATTTTAGGAAAACGGATGTATAGTGAAAGTAATTATTTAAATTTTATGAAATAATGATTTTCTTTAAAGTTTAAAAATATTATAGAAAAATTAATGTGAATATCATTAAGAGAAAGTCTTCTCTATTACTTGGATAAGCCAGATGAAAATCTTGTTTTAAAGGAATTAAAATCTATTTAGATAAAATTAAAATTATGAAAAAAAATTTATTATTTACTCATCAAATTAATGTCACTTATAACTAAATTATCTGTTCTGTTTAGTAAAATAATTTCATGCTTAAATCATTAATGAAATTATATTAGAAATGATGAAATCAATGTATTATGGTATGAGTTTTAAGGGAAAATATTTATGTTGCGAATCAATGCACGATTTAAGACAATGAACAATATCACAAGTGGAGAGTTTCCTAGAATTATGATTTGTTAAAAACAAAAATTATTATTCTTTTTTAAAAAAAAAAAATCAATTCGTTTCTTTAAAGGATCTCCGCCATTGGTGTTGTCCTCTCCTTCGAGCGGAAGGCCATACCGGTCGCCGAACTTTTTATTTTATGGCACACGATTTCTCATCTTAAATTTGTTTTCTATTTCTTTGTTCTTAGGGTTCCAGGATCCGGTTAGAGCCTCAGTTCCTTAACGAATTTGACAATGGATGGTAACAAAGACGAGTATGGATCTGGAAGAATGCTGATGCAAAAGGATCCGAAGGTTTTTTTTCTTTTTTATTATTTTTTTATTTAGAATGATCCGAAAATTTTATTTTATTTTATTTTTAAATTTATTTTCCTCCTTTTTGTATTTTTAGATTTTAAGTTAGTTTAGGTTTTTAGGATTTTTAGTTTGTCAATTTTTTTTACTTTTTTGTTAATATTTTGTTTTGTTAAGATTTTTTCTTTTTGCATCCTACTACTATGTTTTTTCTATATAAGTATTTATGTAGTTGATGTTTAAATAGAAGTTTTTTTTATTAATAATATTTTTCGATAGTATCGTCTATTTATTAGTATTTTTTTGAATCAATAAATTTTAGAAGATTATTTTCAACGTTCATAATTAAATCAACTAAATTAATATAACCCGTATGATAATCGTTATTCCGCTGATGCTAGTTGGTATTAGAGCTCTTTAGATACCATAGATGGGCATGTGGTCATGATTGTGATTGTGACGAACAGGTTTCGGTTGAGGAAGTTTCACACTATGATCATAACATCGAAGAGGTATTTGAAGATCTACGAAGATAAGTCATAAAATTATCCCAACGTCTAGCGATGCAAAATCTTAAAGATCATAAATTCCTTTATCTTAATTCGGATTCCACTTTGAAAATTACTATCGCAATCGCAAAAGCCATGGTCGAGAAGAACGATTTGGAGATATCGGGTTTCAATTGATCTTTCCAAGTTTTTTGGTGCGCTATGGACCGAGAAATTTGTTGATTAGTTTAATGAAGTAGAGGTGATTTTTTATTACGAGGAAGTACCCAATCGTACGAAAATAAATATAGTTGCCATCAAACTCAAGGGTTGAGCATTGACATGGTGGGAGCAGTTGCGATACTCACATGACAGACATGATAAAGCCAAGATGTCACTTTCTTCCCTTTAGATACATTCAATCTCTATCTCAACGACTTCATGCATTAAGGCAGGATGCATGCTCTCAATGTACCCTAGTTGGTGAAAAGTCAAAGAACCAAAACCCAATGATTACGGACGACCAAAACTGTTGGCCAACACATCCTCAAAATTCGCATTCTATCAACTGTCACCACATTACAACAATTTGTTGATTCAAGAAGATGTGGGAGTAATGGCGGATCCAGGAATTTATGTATAGAGGGACGATTTTCACGCGGAAAGGGGGCGGTATCCTCTATCTCCACCGGTGGAATCCTATAATATTAGGGGTTCCACTGTCAGTAAGGAGGGGCGACCGCCGATGCCCCCCCCCCCCCCCTTCCCTGATCCGCCCCTGCGTGGGAGACAAAACCGAAGCGATTAATGAACTAGTTTATGACGATGATGAGATGGATGATAACGAATTTGATGAAGATGTCCTGAAAGAAGAGGATGATGACAATGAAGAATTAAATTTGAAATGTTGTAGAATAGGTTGGACATAGTCTATTTGAGGATAGAAGAAATAAGGATCAACAACACAAATCTCAATGAGAAATCACATTTGACCCCATCATCGTTGCTGGAATATCATCCAGTTTCTTCAGCATCTCAAACTTTCCCAACTTTTAAAGAACTTGACATTGATCACTTGCAAGGAAGGTTATGGAAAACATTGAAGAAAAGACCGAATCAGGTTTTTTTACCTTTATGATCGGACACTAATGTGGCAAAAGGTAATTCGCTCGCCCTCAGCGCCCCGTCAATCCGTCCCTAGGTCAATACGGAGGAGAAAATATAATTTATGATCGGACACTAATGCACCTACAAGTGATCATTTATCAGCACATACCTATTGGTCACTACCAACGAATTACCACTGTTCATGAACCTGGATCAATGGTTGAGCCTGTAGAAATTCCGGAGCATGAAAATGAAAAAGGAAATTCTGTTGAATTCCGTGTTGAGATCAGTATTGGTTCTTTCGCCTCCACCAACTCAAGTAATGCTAAAGAGAGATCCACAATGCAACCTTTCAAACACAATCTCCATAAGAATTTCAGATATGCAAAAAAGTAGTTCGGATCCTCTGTCCCAAAATTTTTCTGTCTCCATGTCTCACTGTCGATCGGATGGTCCAGATTATATTTCAAGGCATCATGGCATCTTTAAAATGTGTGCAGTATCCTTATGATGTGTAAGACATCCTTAAGATATAATCTGGACCGTCCGATCGACAATGAGACATGGAGACAGAGAAATTTCGGGACAGAGGATCCGAACTAGCAAAAACGAACTTGTAGGAGTCTGCTAAATCACTTGAACGTTGAAAAGCTGTCAATTCGAGCAGAGGAGTAATTTATACTACAGTACCTTTTGAATCTGTTAAGGAGGTTGTCATCAAGATTGGAGGAATTCTTGATTGGAAAGCCCACAAGGAATACTCGGAAGTAGTTTGACTCTGCAAAAGGGCAGCTCGGTAGGTCCTGGAGTTTAGCTCTATGCAGAAACAAAATCATGTTATTTCTGAACTCGAGAGAATTCGATTAGAAATTTCTGAGTGCAAAGTCCAATTCGAAGCAGCACTAAAGGCTAAAATCCAAGCATTGAGGGAGCTAGAAGTCAGGACAAGTATCATGAATATGCCACAAGGAGATCGATTTGACATTTGACAATCATTGGTAAAAGCTGACATGGATGGTTATCATCGAATCTCATTCGGACTTAAGCTTAGACCTATTGGCGAAGATTGCATTCTTAATAGGGCATCATCTTTACAATCACGACAAGCTATTGATGAACTAGAGATTGTTGGATCTAATAGACCAAGTTCGGAATGTTGATCAAGATCTTGAATATTTAGAAGATGTCCAGACCCCTTGATAATTGGGATAGTGTCTCCTATATAAACAGAGCAATTGAGATTCGCAAGGAAGGAGGCAATTACATGGCACTAAACAGAGAAATCTTAGGTGAAGAAGCACCTACTAATGCAACTTGATGGAACCGAGAAAGTTGATTCTGCCTACATAGATTCAGAAATCACTTATGCAAAAAATGATTTACTAGAAAATCAAACTTTGGAAGACAACCCGAATGATTTTTTTTTTTTTACTAGGAATTTTTTTTTCTTTCCGTTAAGATTAAGATTTTTTTTTTTCTTTTCTATTGTATCTAGAGGTCGAGACCGAGCCAAGGCTCACCGCTTAGACCCCACATTATCGATCGACAACCCCCCTTGCAGTGCCACACCCTCAGAGTAAATGACAACTATTAAGCAAAGAAGAAGAATTGCACTTGGTACTCGAAGAGAAGAAGGTACTCGTCCCTTTGTACATCCACATGTGAGAAAGAGTCTCTCCCTATGCACATCATACATGCATGTCAATAATATAAACCAACACTAAACCCATCAAACTTTCAACGTGAAACTAAAAACTCGTTCACAATCGCCTTCTTCCTTTCCACCTCTTTCTCCATTTACATTTCTAACAAAACATTGGGTCTTGAGGGGGATTGTGCGGTGGAGCAATTCAAGAAGGCCTACATGAATATCTCCTTGACGATACATCCTGACAAAAATCAGGCACTTGGTGCAAAGGAAGCCTTTGAGACGATCTCTACAGGTATGATCTTTCTATCTCCGATGAGCCGGCCTACTAAACGGCATATATAAGAATCATGCCTTCTAGGGTTTTACGATGAGGAATTCGATGCCAATGAGATCTTTAGAAATTTCTTCTTCTAGGGAGGACCTGAATGGGAAATCTAAATCAAATTGTGCTCTCCGTCCATGAATCTCTTATAAAAGTACTACTACATCCGAGCTGATCTTTTGTATAACTGTATCTTCTTTAAATCTCCTAACTCATAAGGACTATAACACTATTTATATATAACTTGAAATCCATTTCCGATATTAGCTCATCAATAATAATAAAAGGGATTGATGAATTTCAACTCACATAATCCACATCTATTAGATTAAACCCATAATCAAACATCCATTACATCAATGTATTGAATTTAATCAAAGCTCTTCTTTATTCTTATGAATATTATATATATATCGAGAATAAAGATGTAAAAATGAAGAGACTCTATTGTGCATGAGTTTTTAGTCTCATATAGGTAGTCTTTTTGATTTTATTGTTAGTTTAAATTATGACACACAAATTAATATTGTGTACATGTGCATGGTGAGAAGCCCTCTTTCACACGTGGGTGTGCAGGGGGAGTACAAATCTAGGCACGGAACCAAGTTGACTCGTGTACGAGTACGACCTACCCGCGTCAAATGTCAGACCGGTAGAGGCAAGATTTGCCCAAACGAATAAACCAATGTTTTGTCACATTTTTTTGTTGCTCATGTGAAACGGATGAATTAATTTTAATTAATTCAATTCAATTAAATTGCCAACAATTTATGATAATAAATGGTCATTAATTCATTCCATTATAACTGTTGATTAAATTATTATTAATTGAAACTATCGATAATTAATGACAATAAATGATCATTAATTAATCCAATGGAAACTACTGGTAATTAATGATAATAAATAATCATTAATCAGTCATTTATTATGGCCAAAGGTTGAGCCTCTATACAAGGAGCGTAGATCTTGAGCAGAAAAATAGAGTGAGAGGAAGAGAAGGAAACGAACCTTTGTCCACCTGTGTTCTCCGACAAAAACTCTCTAAGTCATGCATTCATTCGACTGAACTATTCGTGGTAGTACTCAAGTGTATATTTAGTTTGTCATGATGGACTCGTACTTAGTGGTGATCATGATTTTGTCGTTGTATCCTGGGAAGTAGACGACCCGAGAGACCCTCGAAGAACAGTCAGAGGTGGAGTGAATCTGTTTCAAGTAAACTGTGTTGAGCGCAAGCCTCAGCATCTTATTGGGCAAATTCCCTTCCCGACTCGACGATCAACTCCCGATTCTACTACACACCGCATCAACTCCGCGACTCGAACCATTAGAAGTTTGGCAGAACCAGCCTCGTTGGCAGTCTGAGATTACCCACGCAGGCTATCGCAATAGATAAGTTAAAATTGATTTTATATAATTTCAATTTAGTTAATTCCCCAAAATCTCTGACAGATTGTTCGACAATCTTGAAACAGAATCGATTCTATTGAGATAGTCACAGAATAAAGTGTTGTGGTGCAACAGACTCAACACATAAAGACCCCCTTCATCCCTATTGGAACCGTGCCAATTAAGCACAGGGAAAGGCCAGAGAAGTTCATTGGATTGAACTTCAAGAGGTGGCAACAGAAGATGCTCTTCTACTTGACCACACTAAATTTGGCTCGATTCTTGACTGAAGACCCTTTCAAGTATGCTGATATTTATACCATTAGTAAAGTAGAAATATGGACTCATTCTGAGTTCCTTTTCTAAAATTATATCTGATCCGGTAGCAAGGTCGGGGGACCCCCTCTGGAGGGGAGTCAACGCCACGTGGAGGTCAAAGGTCAAAAGGGTCAGCACGAGGTCCGTCTGATCGGAGAAGGGGTGGGTGGACCGGTCGGACGGGTCCGGGCGGAATCAAAGACAACCCGGCGAGGAGTCGGGTTTCCGACGCTCCTGGTGAACAAGGTCGTCGGGCCGAGCGGGTGGCCCTCTCGGCCGAGGCCAAAAGCAGCAATGCTGTGAAGGAACAGTCTCAGCCGAGCACACGACCGGGAATATCCCAAGCGGACCAGTACCTGCCTCCGGTCGGACGTGATGGGACTGCCGAGCGGATAGGCGCTCGGCGTGGGGAGAGAAAAGACAAAAGGACAAAGGAACATCTTCTGACAGCAAGCATGTTCGAAGACCTAGTCATACACAGAGTCCTAGGACGGAAGGTTCTACTGTCCCATCAGAGAGGTGCTCGGACTGTAGTAATATGGTGTCAGGCAAGCTCCTCTGGCAAGCCCATACTGAGGTATGGTAAGAGGACACGTATATGCCTCGGTATATGTGCATAAGCCTCCTCACAGCTCTATATAAGGGTCCTCATACTTCGCCGGAGGTACGCGATCTCTGAGATTGGAAGCCACTTCATATTTTCCTCTTGCCTGACTTGAGCGTCGGAGGGTCGTCGCCGGAAACCCCTTCCCGGCCCGACTTCCTTGCAGGTTCGCCGGAGATTAGTGCAGCTGATTGGAGATAGAGGAGAGCGCCACGTCCCTAGCGTCCGTAGACTCAGCGTTCGGACATGATCAAATTGGCGCCGTTTGTGGGAACGCACCTGCATCCGGACGGAATAGATGGACGAAGCTGGACGACCACACACCGTGACGCTCTCCCAGGAGGAGCTCGAAGCTCTAATCGAGGCAAGAGCAGCTAAGCTCATGGAGCAACAGAAACAGAAGGCGCAGGCCGAGCGGATGGAGCAACAAGCAACGTCAGCGTCAGGTGGCCGAGCGGAAGCACCGCCTGCCACTGTTCCATTTCATCGGGCCCTATTCCGTACGCCTCCTGAAGTCACAACAGTTAACCGTGATCGAGGATCTTCATCCGACGAGGCGCCCATGCGAGACAACAGAAAAGGCAAGGCTCCCCGAACGGACGCCTCCCCCGAGCGGATCAACCGGCAGTTTTCAGAAGCCATCCTGCGGGACCCTCTACCAAAGCACTATGTGGCCCCGGCGATCGGTGAATACAACGGAACCACCGACCCGGACGATCATCTAGGTAAGTTCGACAACACAGCTACACTACATCAATACACAGATGGAGTGAAATGACGGGTGTTTCTTACCACCCTCTCGGTATCGGCGCAACGATGGTTCCGGAGGCTACTGGACGGATCCATCACCAGCTTTAAAGAGTTCCGCGTCGCTTTTCTCCATCACTTTGCAAGCAGTCGGCGCTACCAGAAACCAGTGTCAGTCTATTCACCATCAAGCAAGAGCCCAGGGAGCCGCTCAGAGCTTACATCCAACGATTCAACCGAGTAGCCATGGATATTCCAACGGCCACCTCAGAAACGATGATGAATGCGTTCACACAAGGCCTCGTGGACGGTGACTTCTTCCGCTCACTTATTCGAAAGCCGCCCCGAGACTATGCTCATATGTTACACCGAGCCAATGAGTACATTAATGTGGAGGAAGCCCAGGCGGCCCGAAGGAAAGAAGCTCCAACCGAGCGACTAGCCCCTGCCGAGCGGAAGCCGCACACTGGCCAATAGCCGCCCAGAGGGCCGCGAGCTGAAGCAGCCCGCCCTCAGCAACCTGCAAGATGCCACGCCATTCAAGAGGTATCTGCCAAACGGCCCAAACCAAAAAAGAAGGTATGACCCCCATGTTTTGCTCGTTCCACCGGACCGACACACATAATACTGTTGGTTGCTACTCGGAAAACCTAGAGGTTCCACTGTACAAAAATTTTGTACAAAGGTCTGAACCTTTTCCTAGCTACCATGTGTTCTTTTAAATTAAATTTTGGATCGCCTGCGGAACTTAACACGTTTGATCCAAAACTTAATCTATTTGTTCTTTAAGGTTTAGACTTGGATCTCCTGCGGAACTTAACACGTTTGATCCAAATCACCTGAGTTATTAATTCCATTAAATATTAATTTCCATAATTGGTTCCCAGTACTGACGTGGCGAGGCACATGACCTTCTTGGATATGGGAACAACCACCACCGACTAGACAAAACCTTTTATGGAAAGCTAATATTTAATTTCCTAAAATAACTTTAGGTCAACCAAAAAGAACAATCAAATCACAAGGAAAAGAAAAATAAAAGAACACAACTTCGAAAACATATTCGAAATACTAGAATCGTAAGCCTCTTGTATTTGGTATTATTTCCATAAATAACTAGCATGATGCGGAAAGGAAAAATTACTAGTTATACCTTCTAAAAAGACCTCTTGATCTTCTACCGTATTCCTCTTCTAACCTCGGACGTTGTGTGGACAACGATCTTCCGAGATGAGAACCACCAAGCACCTTCTTCTTCCTTGCAAGTTTCGGCCACCACAATTCTCCAAGAGAAGTAGAGGTCCGGCCACCACCACCAAGCTCCAAGGGATGCAAGAAACAAAACCACCTTTCTCTCCTTCTTCTCCTAGCTAGAATCGGCTACCATCAAGAGCTCCAAGAGAGGTTGCCGCCGGCCATAAGAAGAAGAGAAGAGGAAGAAGCTAGGGCCGGCCACCAAGGAGGAAAAGAGAGGAGAAGAATAATAGAGTTGATCACCCATGAAGGCACCTCTACCCCCTCTTTTATAATTCTTAGTCTTGACAAATAAGGAAATTTTAATAAAAAATTCCTTAATTCTTTTGTCATAAAAAAGAAAAATTATTTTAATTAAAAAACAATTTTCTTCTTTTAATAATAATGGCCGGCCACTTCTAATTCCCCAAAACAAGGAAAATTTAATTCACACAAGAATTAAAACTTCCTAATTTGTTTCTAGAAATTTATAAAAATTTCTCCAATAATTTTTATCCCTTCATGATTGGTTAATAAAAACGAAATTTTATAAATTAAAATTCTTCTTCTAAACATGTGGATAATTTCCAAAAGGAAAGTTATCTCTAAAAATTAAAATCTCTTTTCAATCTACAAATAAGGAAAGATATCAAATCTTTTCTTAATCTTTTGTAGAAACTAATAAAAGAGAATATTTAATTTTTAAACTTCTCTTTTAAATTATTATCATGGTCAAAAAGGAAAGTTTTTCTTAAAAATAAAATCTCCTTTCAATCTACAAATAAGGAAAGATTTCAAATCTTTTCTTAATCTTTTGTAGAAAGCTTTAAAAGGAAAGATTTAATTTTTAAACTCTCTTTTAAAACTATGATATCCACATAAGAAATAATTTTAATAAAAAATCCTTTTTAATATGATGTGGCCGGCCACCTAAACTTGGGCTCCAAGCTATTGGCCGGCCACCTTAAGGCCAACCTTTAGGCTTGGCCGGCCCTAAGCTTGAGCTTCAAGCTTAGCTTGGCCGACCCCTATTGGTTGGGTAAGAAGGTGGGTATGTGGTGGGTATAAATCTCTATATACAAGAGGCTACGATAGGGACCGAGAGGAGGAATTGGTTTTGGTCTCCCGATGAAATTAAACTTCCCGTGTTCGCCCCGAACACACAACTTAATTCCATCAATAATAATTCATTCCACTAAAGAACTATTATTGAACTACCGCACCAATCCCAAATTATATTTTGGGCTCCTTCTTATTATGAGTGTGTTAGTCTCCCTGTGTTTAAGATGTCAAATGTCCACTAATTAAGTGAGTTACTGACAACTCATTTAATTAATATCTTATTCCAAGAGTAGTACCACTCAACCTTATCGTCATGTCGGACTAAGTCCACCTGCAAGGTTTAACATGACAATCCTTATGAGCTCCTCTTGAGGACATTCTCAACCTAGATCACTAGGACACAGTTTCCTTCTATAATCAACAATACACACTATAAGTGATATCATTTCCCAACTTATCGGGCTTATTGATTCATCGAACTAAATCTCACCCATTGATAAATTAAAGAAATAAATATCAAATATATGTGCTTGTTATTATATTAGGATTAAGAGCACACACTTCCATAATAACTGAGGTCTTTGTTTCTTTATAAAGTCAGTATAAAAGAAACGATCTCTAATGGTCCTACTCAATACACTCTAAGTGTACTAGTGTAATTATATAGTTAAGATAAACTAATACCTAATTACACTACGACCTTCCAATGGTTTGTTCCTTTCCATTATGGTCGTGAGTTACTGTTTATAATTTATAAGGTACTGATAACATGATCCTCTGTGTGTGACACCACACACCATGTTATCTACAATATAAATTAATTGAACAACTACATTTATCATAAATGTAGACATTTGACCAATGTGATTCTTATTTCTAGATAAATGTTTATACCAAAAGCTAGGCTTTTAGTATACACTCTAACAAATACAAGAGATTGTCGAAGCCTTCCCCTGATCGCCCACCCCGTGCCCCGGAGTGGCCACCGTCGATCGCCATCATCCGACAGGCGACAGCGACACCGTGAAGTCGATCGACGACAGTCTCCCGAGCGGTATCATCCTCAGAGGCACGAGGACAATCCCCGGGTATCTAAGGAGCGGCCTAGGTCGTCCGCCCGGGAGGAAGAAAATAGAAGCAACACGTCCCGCGGCGAAATCAATATCATCGCTGGCGGATCGACCGGAGGTGACTCCAACAGAGCAAGGAAGGCGAGTGTAAGGCAGCTCCAGATCCAAGCGGTCGCCTGCAGTCAAGAACGGGCGAACGGGCCCGAAATCAGCTTCGGGCCCAGGGACCTTGAGGGAGTCGAAGTGCCACATGACGACACCCTCATTATCAAAGCGGTAATAGCTAATTATACTATTCACCCTATTTTCATTTATACAGACAGTTTGGTCAACATCATATTCAAAAAAGCTTTCGACCAACTGTAAATTGAGCGAGCCGAGTTACTGCCCATGACAACCCCCCTCTACGGGTTTACGGGTAATGAAGTTCTGCCGGTCAGACAGGTCTGACTGGCTATTTCATTGGGAGAGGAGCCACTCAAAAGGACACGGACTGCCAACTTCGTCGTGGTAAACTCTCCCTCAACATACAATGTTATCTTGGGGTGACCGGCGCTCAGTGAGTTTCGAGCGGCCGTCTCCACCTTCTACCAGAAAATTAAGTTCCCGGTTGAAGACAAAGTAGGAGAAGTGCGAGGAGACCAGCTGGCGGCTCGGCGATGCTACGTCGAAATGGTCCGAGCGGAAGCTAATTCCGCGCGGAAGACGCCAAGAATTGAGGTGAATGCCATAACCGAAAAACCGCCCTCTTTGGTTTATGAAGAAAAAGAGGAGGTGCAGATCCACCCGACCTGATCGGAGGCCACCACATTCATTGCGGCCGATCTGGAGGCAAGCCAGAAAAAGGAGGTGATCAAATGCCTCCAGAGAAACTGCGACGTCTTTGTATGGTCGACGCATGAGTTGCCGGGAATTTCGCCAAGTATAGCACAACACGAGCTTCACGTCCGACCGGACGCTCGGCCGGTGAAGCAAAGGAAGAGGGACTTCAGCGCCGAACAAAACGCCATCATCCGATCGGAGGTTGAGAAGCTCTTGGAGGCCGACCATATAAGGGAGGTCCAGTTCCCGAGCTGGCTCGTAAATGTAGTGCTAGTCTCCAAGCCGGGCAACAAGTGGAGGGTTTGCATCGATTTCAGGGATCTTAACAAAGCATGCCCAAAGGATTTCTACCCACTACCCCGGATTGATCAACTGGTGGACTCCACAGCCGGGTGCGAGTTAATATGCATGCTAGACGCCTATCAGGGCTACCATCAGGTGCCGCTCGCCCGAGAAGATCAAGAAAAGGTTAGTTTCGTCACCGTTGACGGCACTTACTGCTACAATGTAATACCGTTCGGATTGAAGAACTTAGGAGCAACTTACCAGCGCTTGATGAACAAAGTATTCAAAGAGCAGATCGGACGTAATTTAGAAGTGTACGTGGATGATATTCTCATCAAGTCCGTCCGAGCGGCTGATCTTTTTGCGGACATGGAGGAGACCTTCCGAACGCTGAGGAAGTATGGAGTCAAGCAGAATCCTCAGAAATGTCTGTTCGGAGCAAAAGGCGGGCGTTTCTTGGGCTATATAGTAACCGAGCGGGGCATAGAGGCAAATCCCAACAAGGTAAAAGCGTTGCAAGATATGCCGCCTCCGAGAAATCTGAGGGAAGTACAGCGCCTGACCGGTCGGATAACTGCGTTGTCAAGATTCATCTCCAAGACTGCCGACCGGAGCCTCCCTTTTTTCAAGATCCTGCGCAAAGCTACTAAGTTTCATTGGGACAAAGAATGCGATCGGGTGTTCGAAGAACTGAAGACATACCTGAACTCTTTGCCCGTGCTAGCCAAGCCAACTGTGGGTGAGCCGCTCTGTATTTATTTATCTTCAACCGAGCGGGCAGTAGGCTCAGCATTAGTGAGGATGAGCGGTGAAGAACAACTCGTGTACTTCTTGAGCCATATTCTAAAAGACGCTGAATCTCGCTACACTGGACTTGAGAAGCTGGCTTTTGCTTTGGTCCTCGCCGCTCGGAGACTTCGTCCTTATTTCCTAGCACATACAATCATCGTCCGGACAAATAGCCCATTGGAAAGAGTGCTACTGAACCCAGAAGCGTCCGGGCGGCTCATCAAATGGACAACGGAGTTGACTGAATTTGATATTCAGTATCAACCCCGGTCGGCGATAAAGGCGCAGTACTTAGCAGATTTTGTTACCGAAGTACAAAATCCTGAACCGGAAGCTATGTGGAAAATATTTGTGGATGGATCGTCCACTCGACGCGGAAGCGGAATCGGGATGCTCTTACTCTCCCCTCAAGAAGAACGAATGCACCTATCCGTCCGGCTGGACTACAAAGTCACAAATAATGAAGCGGAGTATGAGGCCCTCATAGCCGGATTGCAGGCAGCCCGGCATGTAGGCGCCGGTCGGGTGACGCTCCACTCAGACTCCCAGCTGGCCGCTCAACAGCTCTCGGGCATTTTTGAGATTAACAACGCTCGGCTCAAGCTTTACGCCGAGGCCTTTAAAAAACTCAAGACCCATTTCAGAGAAGTCATCATCCAGAAGATACCCCGAGCAGAGAACCAGGCGGCAGATGAGTTAGCCAAACTCGCAAGTTCAATATCACCGGTCGTCGTCCAGCAGCCAATCGAACAAGTATCCTTGGTGGCGCACATCGACCGGATGGAGGGCCTCGTATTTCTGAGCGATTGGAGGACAACCATCATGGAGTTTCTCCGCTCGGGTGCTACACCTTCCGATCGGGAGGAAGCCCAGCTATTGAGGAGGAGAGCCGGTCGATTCACACTCGTTGGAGACCAACTTTACAAAAAGGCTTTCTCCCGCCCACTTTTGAAGTGTGTGAGCTTGGAAGACGCAGAGTACATCCTCCAGGAAGTGCACCAAGGATCGTGCGGAGGACATCCGGGCGGACGATCGCTGGCCAGGAAGATCCTGCTGGCCGGATATTTCTGGCCAACACTGCAAGCAGACGCCGCTCGGACCATGGCATCGTGCCTCTCCTGCCAGAAGTACCACAACGTCTCCCACCGACCGGCAGAGGAGATGAAGGCATCTACTGTCTCCTGTCCGTTCGATCAGTGGGGAATGGATATCGTGGGTCCGTTCCCTATGGCGACCGGTCAGCGAAAGTTTCTTCTAGTGGCGGTCGACTACTTTTCCAAATGGGTGGAAGCCGAGCCACTGGCCAAGATCACCGAGCAGATGGTCAAAAGGTTTATCTGGCAGTATATAATCTGTCGGTTCGGCATTCCTCGCTGGCTCGTATCTGATAACGGACGACAGTTCGCCGGGAAGCAGCTCGAAGAATGGTGCAAAAGTTATGGCATCGAACAACATTTTACTTCCGTGGCGTATCCCCAGAGCAATGGTCAAGCCGAAGTAGCCAACCGGGAGATTCTTCACATTCTTCGGGCTCGGTTCGACCATATGGGAGGAAGCTGGGTGGACGAGCTGCCGGGCATTCTATGGGCTATCTGCACAACCCCAAAGGAGAGAACGGGAGTCACGCCATTCCATTTAGTGTACGGTGGCAAAGCAGTTATCCCAGTTGAAGTAGGCGTAGAGTCCGTCCGAATCCAGAACTATGATGATGACAACGCCGAGCGGAGGCAGCTGGAATTGGACTTGATCGACGAAGAGCGAGCCAAGGCGTCCGTCAGTCTGATGGCATACTGGCAGAGAATGAAGCAGAATTACAACCGGCGCGTGATCCCTAGAGCGTTCCAGATCGGCGACCTAGTGTGGAAGAAAGTAAAGCCGGTCGGGGACGTCGGCAAACTGGAGGCTCCTTGGGCGGGTCCCTTCAAAGTCATCGAAAAGCTCCGCTCGGCTGCCTATTATTTGGAGGATGAAGACGGACGGCAACTGGATCGACCATGGAGCGCGAACCACCTCCAACCTTACCGGGCGGGGTGAAAGGTGCGCCAATGTAATGTATTCTGTATACTTTCCGTTCGGCAGTATACTTGAAATGCAGGAGTAAAAAATTGGAAAATTAGCGCAAGTATAAGGCATCGTCAGCCGAATCGGAAGACCGTCGAGCTCCGACGTTAAAAATCGAGAGTCGCGCCGGCGACTATAAACCCTTCGGCCGGAAGATTAAAAATCGAGAGTCGCGCCGGCGACTATAAACCCTCCGGCCGGAAGACCGTCGAGCTCCGACGTTAAAAATCGAGAGTCGCGCCGGCGACTATAAACCCTCCGGCCAGAAGACCGTCGAGCTCCAACGTTAAAAATCGAGAGTCGCGTCGGCGACTATAAACCCTCCGGCCAGAAGACCGTTGAGCTCCGACGTTAAAAATCGAGAGTCGCACCGGCGACTATAAACCCTCCGGCCAGAAGACCGTCGAGCTCCGACGTTAAAAATCGAGAGTCGCGCCGGCGACTATAAACCCTCCGGCCGGAAGACCGTCGAGCTCCAACGTGAAAAACCGAGAGTCGCGCCGGCGACTATAAACCCTCCGGCCGGAAGACCGTCGAGCTCCGACGTTAAAAATCGAGAGTCGAACCGGCGACTATAAACCACCCGACCAGAACGAAAGACATTTGAAGATAAGCAGCGAGGGAAAGTAGTGACAAGGTGAATGTCACCTACGCCCGCTCGGGAGGCCTTGTTGGCCAAGTGTGTGTCATAGACTCCAACCAATCACCCGTAAGCATACAAATTAAAAATGAAGTTACACAACGCAGATAAATTTTTCATTAAAAATCGAGGAATTAAGGCCGAGCGGCCTAATTACAAAAAGGTAGTTTTTGGCCGAGCGGTCGAATTACATAAGAACTTCTATTCTAAATAATCGTAAAGGTCCTTCGGGATGGTGCCGAGGAGCGTCGCCTGGTCTTGGGCCGGGATGAGGACGGAGTCGGGAAGATGTCCCTTGGACTTCAAATAAGTTGTGGTGGCCGTCATAGCGAGCTCAAAAGCAGTATACATCCGCTCACATACTTTTTCGGAGAATTCGACCGAACGGATGTAATTCAGCCTCAAGGCGGCGACCCGGTCTGGCTCAGCATCCTGGTATTCTTTGAGGGCCGCTCGGGAAGCATCGGCGGTTGCCTGATGTTCTTGCAAGGCAGCCAGCCTCAAGCTTCTTCACTTCATCCGATCGGGACGTCTTCTCGCCAGCCAGATGATCCATCAGCTCCTTAACCTTTTGCTCCAAGCCCCGAGCCTCGACTTTTTTCTTCTCCAGATCGGAGATAGCCGTTTTCTTCCGCTCGGTGGCCAGGCTTATTTTGCGATCCAGGGATTTGTTCCGGCGATCGAGTTCAGCCATAGTGTGAGTCTGGTCGGCCGTCTTCTTCTTCTCAGCCGCTAACAAGTCTTGGGCCTTTTTGAGCTCTTTCTGCAGCTCGGTATATGATGGACCTGGGGAGCCGGACGGGCCGCCCGGAGCCTTCAGCCTCTTTAATTCCTTGTCCACCATCGCCAGACGATTGGAGACAGCGATCTCCTCTACCCATCTCTGCAATTAACCAAATCATTAATAGCCGATAGGAAAGAGCGCATAAAGGACTTGAGAAAACACGCTTACCCCAGTAGCTTGTTGCATATGGCTGTTGGCCAGATTGCAGAGAGGGATCAGCGCGACGCGTGCCCGAGCGTCGGCCCACATCTCGGCTAAGGGCCCCTTCATCGTGATTATGTGCTCGGGCATGGTTGGCCGATCGGCTTCGGGCATCAGCTCTTCGGTGGGGAGATGCAGGGAGACCCTGACGGTGCGGCGCCGACCGGGAGTCGTATGAGTGGAAGAGGGGGACGGATTGGAGGTCGGCGCAGAGAACTGGGACAAAATTGTCGAACGTTCGACTCGGCGGGGAGCAGGCGGAAGGGCGCTGATTGGAATGGCCTCGAAAGGGTCCGCAGATGCATCCAGCTGGGATGGGGTCCGATCGGACGAAATCGCCTCGACCGCTGGAGCTTTGCCGCTAGAATCGGCGGTGGTCCGTTCGGTCGGCTGGACCGCGGAAGTGGCCGAGCGGAGTGGTGTCTCCGTTCGGCGTCTCTTTTGTCGAAGAGGGTGCTCTTCCTCCTGAGCGGAGCCTTCCTCTTGGATTGTTGGATCCCCGCTGGGGGTTGCTCCTCTTGCCACATCCTGGAGAGAGGTCTGAGCGGCCGACTCCTCGTGAGTCCCGCTCTCCCCTTCATGTGAGCCGACCGGCTCAATGTCGAGCGCCTCCATCTCCTTGGCGGCCGAGGCTTCGAGCGCCGCCACCTTCCTCTTCAAAATACCGGCCATCATGGACTCCATGACAATGTCCGCTGCAAAGGAAAAAGGAGGAAATCAGTTGGCAATCAAGGCGAATGTACAAGTAAAATTCTTACCGAAGCCGCTCGGGAGGGGTGTCCTGATCGGACTCAGGCCAAATATGTACATCACCCCTTCTGGTAAGAACTTGTTGATATTGAGCTTCAGACCGGCTAGCATGTTGGCAGCGTGAAGATATTCCGGTCGGGTCTTGAACCTCTTTAGCTCAGGGGAGATTGGTGGTCCAACTTGCCACTGGGTTCGGAAGGAGGCCCGTTCGGGCATACAGAGATAGAAATAATATTCTTTCCAATGCTTATTGGAAGAAGGCAGTTTATTAAAGAAAACTAAACCAGGTCGAGCCTGGAACATGTAAGTGCCCAGCTCGGACTGTTTAGGGTAGTGGAAATAGTAGAAGACCTCCGGTCGGAGGGGAATGTTGTGGATTTTGAATAAGACGACAACGCCGCATAGAAGGCGTAAAGTGTTAGGAACTAGGCTTCCGAGCGGAATGCCAAAAAAATTGCAAACTTCAGCGATGAAGGGATGAATTGGAAATCGCAGACCGGCTGTGAATTGGTCGCGGAAAACACAGAAAGCTCCGCGCGGAGGTTTGTGTGGCCGAGCGGAGGGGGAGGGTAAGATGATTTCAAAATCAGAGGGGATATCAAAATTTTCCATCAGAATATCGGCGTCGCGCCGATCGAAGCACGACTCTAGGGTAGTATACCAAGGGCCGAGGGCTTGGTCTTGAGGCTGAGAGGAACTAGCCATCGTCCGAACGGGCGAAATCACAAAAGGTGAAGAGAGGCGGATGATAGAAGGAAGAAGATGATAGATGAAACAACGCCCAGATGACCAAAACTCGGGAAAGAAACGCAAAGAAAACACAAGAACTAAAGATAGAAAAGAAGAAGAGCCTTACAGAGAAGGATGAAGGTCGACGAAGAACACGGAATCGTCGGAAAACAGAAGAACAGGGTCGCCGGAGTGCTGAGAGAGAAACGCTGCGGAGCACGCGAAGATGCAAATGCGGTGAGGACGAGGAGGAGGCGAAGGCTTTATAAGGTTGAGCCCGAGCGGCCTCCACCGTCGGATGCAGGTCACGGGAACCGAAGCACGCATCAGGCCATCCATTTCAAACCGCCTCGATCCCGTCGGACACCACGCCGCCGCCGTACGCTGATGGCAGCATCACCACGTGGCATTCGGCTACTGGAGCGCATTTAATGAGCGCGTGCTCAGCCTTAATGTCAAAGATTGGCGTAAATTTCGAAAAGATCCGAGGAATGTCGGCGTTGACTGACGCTATAGCTACCCTCGTGGGGGCCGAGCGGAGGATAGTTTCACAGACGTCGCTCGGCGTGACTGGCAGTCCAATCAGTCGGACTAATCGCCTCCTTCGACTAGACTTGAAGGGGAGGCACGTGATCCGGCAGCAAGGTCGGGGGACCCCCTCTGGAGGGGAGCCAACGCCACGTGGAGGTCAAAGGTCAAAAGGGGCAGCACGAGGTCCGTCCGATCGGAGAAGCGGTGGGTGGACCGGCCGGACGGGTCCGGGCAGAATCAAAGACAACCCGGCGAGGAGTCGGGTTTCCGATGCTCCTGGTGAACAAGGTCGCCGGGCCGAGCGGGTGGCCCTCTCGACCGAGGCCAAAAGCAGCAATGCTGTGAAGGAACAGTCTCAGCCGAGCACACGACCGGGAATATCCCGAGCGGACCAGTACGTGCGTCCAGTCGGACGTGATGGGACTGCCGAGCGGCTGGGCGCTCGGCGTGGGGAGAGAAAAGACAAAAGGACAAAGGAACATCTTCTGACAACAAGCATGTTCGAAGACCAAGCCATGCACAGAGTCCTAGGACGGAAGGTTCTACTGTCCCATCAGAGAGGTGCTTGGACTATAGCAGTATGGTGTCAGGCAAGCTCCTCTGGCAAGCCCATACTGAGGTATGGTAAGAAGACACGTATATGCCTCGGTATGTGTGCATAAGCCTCCTCACAGCTCTATATAAGGGTCCTCATACTTCGCCGGAGGTACGCGATCTCTGAGATTGGAAGCCACTTCATATTTTCCTCTTGCCTGACTTGAGCGTCGGAGGGTTGTCGCCGGGAACCCCTTCCCGGCCCGACTTCCTTGCAGGTTCGCCGGAGATTAGTGCAGCTGATTGGAGATAGAGGAGAGCGCCACGTCCTCAACGTCCGTCGACTCAGCGTTCGGACAGGATCAATATCCTTAACTATCTTGCTGACACGTTGTACGTTGTGTATAATACAAAAAGAATGACTATGGAGCGGTGAGAGTCTTTGGATAAGAAGTACAAGACGGAGGATGCGGGGGTCAAGAAAATCATTGTGGGCCAATATCTAGACTACAAGATAGTTGACTCTAAGATGGTGATCAGCCAAGTTCAGGAGCTTCGGTGATCTTGCACGAGATCCACTCGGAAGGGATGATTCTGAGTGAAACCTTCCAAGTGGTTTCTATTATTGAGAAGCTGCCTCTCGGCTGGAAGAATTTCAAGAACTACCTGAATCACAAGCGGAAGGATATAAATGTGGAAGAACTCATTGTTAGACTTCGAATTAAAGAAGACAACAAGAGTTTGGAGAAAAGATTATTCTCTTAGGCTACTGTGAAAGATAACTTGGTCGAGCATGGTCAAAACTCGAAACGGAAGAACCGCACTCTAAAGGAAATAATGAACGTTCTTCTATTAACCTTTAGACTGTCAAAGTTCATGTGGGGGAACTATGTTAATAGTTAATTATCTTTTAAATAAGATACTCTGGAAAAAAATAGATAAAAGCTCTTATGAGTTGTAGAATGAAAGACAACTGTCCTATAAATATTTATGAATATGGGGGTATCTTGCTAAAGTTTTGATGCCTAATTCGAAAAGGATTAAGATATGATCAAAGTCTGTTGATTGCATATTTATTGGATATGCTCAAAATAGCAGTACATATTGGTTTTTGTGTATGAGTCACAAATACCGGATATACACAAGAACTCGATAATATAATCGAGGAATGCCTCATTCTTTGAGCATATGTTTCCGTATAAGACCCGAAAGGATGTTTGCTTCTCAAAATGGCATATGAAACACAAGAAGAAGATTATGAAGAATCAGTCGAGATTGAGCTTAGACAGAGTAAAAGAGCCCAAGTGGAAAAATCCTATGGAATAGATTTTATCACTTTCATATTTGAAAGTGAACCCTACAATTACTCAGAAGTAGTAAGCTCTTTTGATAGACCTCACTGGAGAGAGGCAATTGCATCTGAGATAAAATATATCTTGCAAAATCACACTTGGCAACTTGTGGATCTTCCTTCGGGAAGTAAACCATTAAGTTACAAGTGGATCTTCAAGAAGAAAATAAAGTCAGATGACACAATTGATAAGTATAAGGCTAGATTGGTAATCAAATGATACCGACAATGAGAATGCCTTGATTACTTTGATACGTATTCTTCGTTATCAAAAATAACTTCCATCAGAGTGTTGTTGACTCTTATCGCTCTATGGAAGCTAGAAATACATTAGATCGATGTAAAGATAGCCTTTCTAAATAGGAATTTAGAAGAGGAAATCTACATAAAGCAACCTAAAAGGTTTTCTATACTAGAACAGAAAAACAAGATTTATAGATTGGTGAAGTCATTATATGACTTAAACAAGTACCAAAGCAGTGACATAATAAATTTGACAATGTCATGAAGGAATGTGAATTCAAAATCAATGAGTGTGATAAATATGTCTACATGAAAGCTACAAAGAATGATTATGTCATCTTGTACCTATATGCAGATGACATACTTATTATTGAGAGTAATGATAAGATAATCAAATCCAATAAAGATATGTTGAACTCAAGATTTAACATGAAAGACATGGGCCTAGCTGCTATGATTCTAGGAATCAAAATTCTTAGAATAATAGAACTTGTTCTTAGTCAGTCTCATTACATAGACAAGATTCTTAAGAAATTCACCAAGGGTGATATTACGTTGACATGAACACCGAGTAAATATCTATCAAAAAATTAAGATGAAAGTATTTCTCAGATAGAGTATACTCTCGAGAGATTGGAAGTCTGATGTACCTGATGAGTTGTACACTACTAGACTTGGCCTACGCAGTAAGTAAACTGAGTGGATACACGAGTAATCCCGATGTTGAGTACTGAAAAGAGATAACAAGAGTACTGAGGTACTTGAGGTATACTCCTGAATATGGACTTCACTATACGAGATATCTTGCTGTGATTGAAGGATATAACGATGCGAGTTGGATATCTAACATAAAAGATTCTAAGTCTACGAGTGGATAATTATTAACTCTGGGAGGTGCGATCATTTCATGAAAATCTTTTAAACAAACTGTAATAATCAGATCAATGATGGAATATGAGTTGTAACTCTTGACAAATGTGGTGAAGAGGTTGAAAGACTACGACAATTCTTATAAGATATTCCGAGATGGCTGAAACTTGTGTCGACAATTTACATACATTGCTATAGTCAATCAGCAATTAGTCGATCATAGAGTCTTCTGTATAATGGTGAGTTTAAACACATACGTCATAGACATAATACCATTAGACAACTACTCAATGGGAGTTATCACTGTTGACTATGTGAAGTCAAAGGATAACCTAGTGGATCCGCTAAACAAAGGGTTAAATCAAGAGTTAGTTGCAAGCTTATTACGAGGAATGAGTTTGATGTTGTTGTCAGGAATCAGTACAGAGGACACCCAACCTATGTTGAATGGAGATCCCAAGAACTAGATTCAAAGGGACAACTAAATTGTAATGACTAGACATACTGTGGGGAATAATCCAATAAAATAATGATTGGACCAGGATAAGCCGATGAGCTTTTAATGATCAAGAATAGTAGATGACTACTTTTGAGGGATCATTTATGTGAGAAAGAAGTGGGGTCGTTTCGAAGAGAATTTGAGACACAATTCTTAAAGCGTGTCACAATTCACAAAAACAAGCGTGTTCATGGCTAAGAACGAACACACTCATGAGAACTGAGTTGTATCAGAGAGAGTTATGAGTGAGATATGTCAAATGCTTACATAGACGACAGAACAGTTGGAACAAACATCATGTCTACTATCATCCAGTATGCAAACAGATCTTTACAAAGAAAAGTTCAAAGGGTAAAAATCTATCTATCCTAAACTTGACTCAACTGCTGAATACTATCACATACCCTATATTCCATTTATGTGGATAATTGTTGGAAATGTGAATGGAATAAAGAGATGGAGAAGAAGAAACTCTATTATGCATGGATTTTTGTCCCACATTAGGAGTCTCTTAGATTTATTGTTGGTTTAAATTATAGCACATGCATTGATGTTGTGGACATATGCATGGGGAGAAGCTTTCTCTCATGGAAATAGGTACATATGTATAAAAACTGATTTGAGAGATAAACCGCATGACAAACCATACAAACATCAAGAGTTTTAAACCTCAACAGTTGAGGTAAACTCACCAATTATCCACTCACACATGCTATCACGACTTGGGCACATGACACCCAATGTGGTGGGCATGCCACCTCTCTTGCATGCACACAAAATACAACCACTCATTATAGTACACGTTCACATTACATTACACATTCATCAAACAAAAACCACTTGCATGTGACAAAAACAAAACACCATCTAGCTTCACTAGCTATCCATGGATGCAAGGAAAAAGACTACCATGCACACCTTGGACAGTAGGCCACAATGAACTCCAAAAATAGCATCATCAACACTTCAGCCATCGTTTCCTTCCACAAGCAGCCAACACCAAGGATTGCAGCACCAACCAATGAAATACTCCAATCACAATCCTCCACATTAGCAAGCAAAGACCACCATGTACACCAAGACATGCACGGATGCAAGCCAAAGCCTCAAGTAAAGCACGGACAATAAGCCAAATCCACATGCAAACTTCAGACAGCAGGCACAGTGAGCTCCAAAACATTTTCCTTCATGTTCAGTCAACATTACACCTTCAAACACCATCCAACAGCGGCCTTCAACCTACAAATGAAGTGCTCTAAGGGGGTTTCAAGTCCACAAATCGGTGGATATGTATTTAGACTTTCCGAAATAGTCAATCCACATCCGGTGCAATGCCTTGGTATCAGCACCTATTTCTAGCTTCCCACATATAATAGATTGAGCTAGAGGTGGCTAGATGTTGGGCCTTCATCTTTCTACCACCACCCTTGTAATGTCTCCCAAAAATTCTATGCAACTCCTCAAAGGATTTGAAGTTGCGCTTGATCTCCAGCCATTGCTTCACCTTACACCAAAGTTTAGGAACCACAGGGCATTCAAAGAAAACATGTTGATTTGATTCTTCTTGTTGTTGGCACATGACACAATCTTTATTTCGCTCATACTCCATTCTATCCTTCATTCTCAAGTTTCCATTTGCCAACATCCACAAGGTAAATCGGTGCTTTGGCATAATTTTCGATCTCCACACTACCGAGTTCCAAGTCACCTCGGAACCCCTTGGCATGAAAAATTGGTAAGCATTCACAACCCATTTTGTTCTATCCACAAACCAATCCATAAATGCCATGTTTGCTCTTCCGACTCCATTTGAGGTTCTCAAGATCTTGTTCCAAATTTTTATAAGTCTCTTGATCAACGGGGAGTCCAAAGCTTTGCTTTTCTATGCCCAAAAATCCGCACCTTTTATATAATGATGATGTACCCAATTTATCCATAAAGAATCAGTTTTAGACTTGATATCCCATAAGATTTTGCTCAACAATGCCTCATTCCATGCAAATAAGTCTCTAAGGCCATATCCCCCATCTTGCTTTGGTAGACAAATTTTTTTATAAGATATAGGAGGGTGTTTAAAGGACCAAACAAACATACGACAAATGGCCTTTAATCTTATGTATAACTCCACTAGGAATTAGAAGCATTGAAAGCAAAAAAGCATTCCATTCCTTGTAGAACCGCACCTATCAATTTCAATCTTTCGGCATATAACAAAGTATGCTTTGGTCAAGCATTTATCTTTCTTGTAATAGCATCTAGAAGTGGCCCCATAATTAGCAATTCTCAATTTTTCCACCGCCAATGGAATGCCCAAATATCGAAAGGGAAAAGAACCTTCTTGAAAATCCAAAAGATCAAGAATTTGGGCTATCACTCTTGCTTCTACACCGACCATGAAAATCTGTGTTTTTTGTGGATTTGCCTTTAGTTTTGAAGTCTTTTCAAAGAAATCCAAGCAATCTGCTAAGTGTTGTGTAGAAGATGTATCCGCTCAGCAAAACAACATAAGATCATCCACATAAATAAGGTGGGTGATACCCACCTCCTTGCACATTGGATGGAAGTGAAATGATGACAATCTAGAGGTGGTTTTGAGTTTCCTTGATAACACCTCAATACATAATCCAAACAATAAGGGAGAAACTGGATCCCCTTGCCTTAGTCCTCTTTGCCCACTGAAGAAACCATAAACTCCACCATTAAGAGAGATTGAGAAAGAGATCGTTGTGGCACATTCCTTGATCCAATTGTAATATCGTCGGGGAAAATCAAAACCAACGAGTGCCAACATAAGGCCCAATCCACCATGCCAAAAGCTTTTTTTAAATTAATTACTTTAATCATGCATCTAGAAGAAACCATTTTCCTTGCATACTTCCAGAGTAGCTCTTGGGTTAAATATATATTGTTACCTATGAAACGCCCCTTTATAAACGCTACTTGAGCCGGATCCAATAAGAAATCCATAACTTTCGATAACCGACCAGCAAGTATCTTCGAAATAATTTTATAGAATACATTGCAGCATGAAATTCCGCTACCCCCACCTCATGGTCTCCTTTTGGCACAAGTGAGATCAAGGAGTGGTTCCATTGCTTTAGTAGTTTGCCACTTTGAAAAAACTCTTGCACAGCTGTAATAAAATTGTTACCAATAATATCCCAAGATGAGGTAAAGAATTTTGAACTGTAGCCATCCGAACCTGGGCTTTTCCACACCCAATATCATGCAAAGCGGCTTTTATTTCTTCTAGCATCACCGGTTTGCTTATATTCTCAGTTTGTCCCAAGGTGAGCTTCCTTTCGGTGATCTCATTGCTGTCCAAAAATGTACACGCCTCTTTTTTCCCAAGTAAGTCATGAAAGTAGTCAACAAATTCCTCTGCAACATCACCTATACTTGTGGTTTGGTCCCTATTCCGTTTCTTGAGTGTGATAATTGCATTCCTCTTATTGTTCCTCTTCACCACATCATAAAAAAACTTTGTGCATTTATCCGCACTCTTCAAGTATACATTCTTGGTCCTTTATTGGTAGAATTATCTTTCCGCTTCGGCTAATAGATTTGCTTTCTTCCTTATGTGAATGTGCTCTATAGAAGTTGGGCCACCATCTAGAATTCCTCTTTGGACCTCCTCTAATTCTTCTTTTGCTCTCTTTACCTTCTCCGAGATGTGCCCAAAGTTATTCTTGTTTAGCTCCCTCAAGTACCTTTTCAAATGGAACATCTTTGCCTTAAGAACATATTGAGCATTTCCTTGTATAGGGGCTGCCCATGAGTCCTTCACAATCTTCTCAAAGTCTTCATTCAAAAGCCCACATGTTTCTAAATTTGAAAGCTCTATTTGGAGGCTGATCTTTGGGCAATGTATGCACAAGAGTACATGAATGGTCTGAGAGACAACTTGGTGTCGTGAACTTCGCATATGCATCAAAATATGTCATCAACCAAAAATAATTAACCAAAGCTCTATCTAGCTTGCAAGAAACGTTACCATTAAACCATGTAAAGTGACATCCAATGGAACGGAGATCCACCAACCCATAAGCTTGTGTAAAAATCTGTATATTTCTCATCTCATGATTTGTGACCGGAGAACCACCTTTCTTTTCATCAATAGAAGAGAATGAGTTAAAATCACCCATAACCATCCAAGCATCATTAATATTATCTCCCAAATCTGCAAGTACCTCCCATAACGGTCTTCTTGTGATAATTGAATGAAGTCCATAGACAAAAATTAGAAAGAAGCTCTTACTAGAGATGCGACATTGAATATGGCAATGTATATATTGATTCGTAGTCATAACAATATCCATATCAACCTTATGTAAATCCAAAATAATAGTATGCGGTCATGATTAGAAAAATTGAAGTTGTGTGCATGCCGCATACCTGAGAACCTCTTTTGCAATATAGGACTTAGTTGTTGGAGCAATCCCAATGGTCCGCGGGACCATAAGTTTTGGTGTTTGGACAAAGGGTTTAAGTTAGGTTCACCCTTGTATTTGATATGTGTATTTGAGTTGTGCAGGTTTGCAGGATACACATGTGACTCAGGTTGATGGCTTCGGGTCCGGTGAAGGATGGAGCATCCGAGGAACCATGGACAAAGCAGTGAGGACAAGGGCCGAGGGAAGCGACTTCGAGGCATACGCAAAGAATGGCATTGGGGATGAGCCGCGGGCTTGAATGCATCCAAGGGACGAGAACCAAAGGAAGTAGGCTTGAAGGCAAGAGGTCAAAACTGCAAATAAAGCGTCAAATGAGTCATAAGGGTGAGGGTACTAGTGCATGAGAGATTGTACTCGGAGTAAAATCCTAGTTTTAGGGTTTTACTGTAGCGACACTGTAGTAGCACTGTAGCGCTACTGTAGCAGTACTGTAGCAATCGACTGCATGTTTTAGCAGTCAACTGGTGCAGTCGACTGGCAGCGAACAGAATGTCTCTGTTCGCTCGGTTAGTGTGAAATCGAGCCGTTGGGATGTAACGGTCGAATTTCCACAGAGGGCAGTCGACTGCATGTTTTAGCAGTCGACTGGTAGGCGGGATTTTCCAACCCGTGGCCTATATAACCAAGCCTTGGAAGCTTGGTTGAGGTTGCCGAAATAGAGGTGGTTAATCTCTATTAGTAGTCTACTTGTGCCCTAGCTTGTAAAGAGTCCTTGGTGAGAGTTGTGGTGAAGTTTCTCCACCCACAAGGAGCTACGTGAGCTAGCCGGAGGTCTTCCGGGGAGTAATCCACCGACGGATAGGGATCGTCCACCTTACGGACAGCCGTGGAGTAGGAGCTTTATCTCCGAACCACGTAAATCGGCGTGTGTTGGTTTGCTTGCTCTTTCTTGTTCTTTGTATTTGTATTTAGCTTTCGTATTTGTGTTTGTATTATTTGTATTCCGCTGCGCAACTAACAAATACGTAGAAAGCGATCGATTTGGGGGTGTCGTCTATCCAACCCCCCTTCAAGCCGGCCGTCCGATCACCTAACAAGTGGTATCAGAGCGAGGACGCTCTCTATTGGACTAACCGCCAAGGAGGCAAAAAGATGACCGGCTTGATTGAACCTCCAAAGTTTGAAGGAGGAAGCCTTGGGGACATCACATATTGGATGATGAAGATGGAGATCTTCTTCAATACGGATTGGGACACCATGATGGTGGTAAAGGAGCCATTCAAAGTCCCAAAGGACAAGAAAGGAAAGAAGCTCCAAACACAACATTGGACGGAGGAGCAAACCTCACGATCGGAGGCAAACTCAAAGGTAATAGCAATTTTAATTGATTTATTGCCTCATAATGCGATAAGTGGTGTAGGTAAATATGAGAACGCCCATGAATTGTGGAGCAAAGTGAAGAAATTACCATGGGAGGAATTTTTGCCTACACAAGAAGAAGAAGAAAAATCCGAAGAAAGTGATGAAGTGGTCCAAGAGGAGAAGAAGGACCAATCGGATGTGGAGCCCAAGGAGATGGGCTTAGTAGCTCAAGAAGAGGAGGTGGAGCAAACGGAAGTTGAGTCACCCTCAACATCCGAGGAGGAGAAGGAAGATGAGGCATCATCTACATCCTCAAGAATTGAAGAAGATTCCAAGACAAGTGAAGAAGAAAAAGTCTTGGAAGTCAACATAGCAAGTACCTCCACCGAAGTGAAGTCAAAGAACAACATAATTTGCTTCGATTGCAATGAAAAAGGACACTATAAGAGTAGGTATCCAATGGGTAAGAAAGAGGTAATTCCTAAACCCATTCAAATTAATTTGAACACTAATGTGGGTTGTAGGAATAATGGTGCCAATAGGAAGAAATGACACATAGTGTGCTTCACGTGTAGTGAGCGGGGTCATTACCATACCAAATGCCCAAAGAAGAAAGAAATCAAGAAGTTGGCACATTTGAAGAAGGAGAAGAAGAAGTGGAGGAAGAATAGAGCCTCGTGTCAAGGGGGAGCTCCAAAGGTAAAGGGTAAGGTAAACCCTAATTTAAATTTGAAGTCAAATTTAAATTCCTCCATGCATGTTAGGAAAACTAATGTTAATCATTATATGCCCATACAAAATTTTGGTTTCAAATATCATGATAGGAGTAGGGTAACTGTAGATCAAAAACCCTAGGAGACCCATTCATGAAAAATCTAGAAATGGTAGACCTAAGGAGACCCAAGGCATTAATCCCAAGAAAGGGAGACATATGCCTAGAAAGGGTAGGTCTAGGAATGTCCAATTTGGACAAATTAACTCTAGGGTTAGGAATCTAGAGAAGGAGAATCAAGCCTTAAGGGGAAAGCTTGATAAGTTAGAACAATTCCTTAAGAGATTCAATGTTGGATCTAAGGAATTAAATATGGTGTTGGGTAGCCAAAGACCCAACCATGATAGATCGGGCTTGGGATACCGATCTAGTCCCTCCAAGGCTAATGAGAGATCATGTGCTAGGGTGGCAAATGATCATGGCAAGGGAGAGTTCTCCAAAGCTAAGGGAAAGTCTTATGCTAGGGTTGCATATGAATATAGCAAGGAGAAGCCAATAAATGGAAAGGGAAAGCCATTTAATGGTAAGGAGAAATTAACCAAGGACAAAGTGTCCAAGGTTAAGAAAGTTAAATTTATAGGCCAAGTGTCACTGGAGGTGCACCGGAATGGCCTAGCCATTGTGGATGAGTCACCTAGGGAGGTGGCTAAGGCTAAGAGCTCTAGGGGGAGCTCAAAGAGTCAATTTGGGACCCATGGCCAATGGATCTCAAGTGGGTTTTAATTGGTAGTCTAGGTTAGGTCATGGAATGTGCCAAGTGGTTTGGAGACGGACTTGAGTCTCAAACCTAGGGAATTGGCACACATGGGTTGTGTTTCATGCTTGAAAATATGACATTGGGGTCATATAGCATGATAATTGGTTTTGGATGTATAGATGCTATATAAACCAATGCTAGGGATGCATTGTGGGTTAGTATGGGCAAATACATCAAGAGGAAGCCGAAACTAGGACTTTAGGTCAAGGTTCAATTGAACTTTTTAGCTAGTTTTGTGTCAATCTTGGGATTGGTGATAGATATATTTTTATATATATTTTTCCCAAGTAGATATTGATATAATAGACCTCTCCACAAAATTTGGGTATTTTTGGAGGTTTGTGAAATTTCTGACGCATTTATGAAGTTGGCCAGAAAAGGCTGATTTTTTCATGAATAGTGTACCAGTCGACTGGTAACACTGTTCACGAGCACAGAATGTCTCTGTAAGCTCGTTTTCATGGGGGAAGTCAACTGGTACTTCTTGCAGTCGACTGATACCAGTCTGAAAGTGTTTTCAACACTGGATTTTGACCGGGTCAGCTCGTATAGATGTATGAAATCTATGGGGGATTAATACATGAGTTTAGAGTCAATTTGGATGACAAGTTGTCAACAATTAGGATATTGTTGGAGAACTTTTTGGATGTTAGGCAAAGGGGGAGAAGTAAGGTTTAGTTGGGAAAACCTGAAAGTACCTTTGCGTGGGGGGGAGCCTTGGGATAGGTTCTTAAAAAGCCCGTTGTAAAAATCCTAGTTCATTAGGTAGCGTAGGTGTAGGGGGAGCCTTGGGATAGGTTCAAATGCATGATGCATTGTTACGGTGGTTGCCAAGTGTGTAACCTTGGCAACGTAAGTCCATTCGGCAGTGTAAGTCCAAGTGTGTAGCCTTGGCAACGCAAGTCCATTCAGCGGTGTAAGTCCAAGTGTGTAGCCTTGGCAACGTAAGTCCATTTGTTTTAGCATGTTTATTTGCTATATGTTTTCCCTAACTTAAACGTATTGCCAAACACCAAAAAGGGGGAGATTGTTGGAGCAATCTCAATGGTCCGCGAGACCATGTGTTTTGGTGTTTGGGCAAAGAGTTTAAGTTAGGTTCACCCTTGTATTTGATATGTGTATTTGAGTTGTGCAGGTTTGCAGGATACACATGTGACTCAGGTTGATGGCTTCGGGTCCGGTGAAGGATGGAGCATCCGAGGGGCCGTGGACAAAGCAGTGAGGACAAGGGCAGAGGGAAGCGACTTCGAGGCATACGCGAAGGATGACATTGGGGACGAGCCGCGGGCTTGAATGCATCCGAGGGACGAGAACCAAAGGAAGTAGGCTTGAAGGCAAGAGGTCAAAACTGCAAATGAAGCGTCAAATGAGTCATAAGGGTGAGGGTACGAGTGCATGAGAGATTGTACTAGGAGTAAAATCCTAGTTTTAGGAGTTTACTGTAGCAGTACTGTAGCGCTACTGTAGCAGTACTGTAGCAGTCGACTGCATGTTTTAGCAGTCGACTGGCAGCGAACAGAATGTCTCTGTTCGCTCGGTTAGTGTGAAATCGAGTCGTTGGGATGTAACGGTCGAATTTCCACAGAGGGCAGTCGACTGGTAGGCGGGGTTTTCCAACCCGTGGCCTATATAACCAAGCCTTGGAAGCTTGGTTGAGGTTGCCGAAATAGAGGTGGTTAATCTCTATTAGTAGTCTACTTGTGCCCTAGCTTGTAAAGAGTCCTTGGTGAGAGTTGTGGTGAGGTTTCTCCACCCACAAAGAGCTACGTGAGCTAGCCGGAGGTCTTCCGGGGAGTAATCCACCGACGGATAGGGATCGTCCACCTTACGGACAGCCGTGGAGTAGGAGCTTTATCTCCGAACCACGTAAATCGGCGTGTGTTGGTTTGCTTGCTCTTTCTTGTTCTTTGTATTTGTATTTAGCTTTCGTATTTGTGTTTGTATTATTTGTATTCCGCTGCGCAACTAACAAATACGTAGAAAGCGATCGATTTGGGGGCGCCGTCTATCCAACCGCCCTTCAAGCCGGCCGTCTGATCACCCAACAAGTGGTATCAGAGCGAGGACGCTCTCTATTGGACTAACCGCCAAGGAGGCAAAAAGATGACCGGCTTGATTGAACCTCCAAAGTTTGAAGGAGGAAGCCTTGGGGACATTACCTATTGGATGATGAAGATGGAGATCTTCTTCAACACTGATTGGGACACCATGATGGTGGTAAAGGAGCCATTCAAAGTCCCAAAGGACAAGAAAGGAAAGAAGCTCCGAACACGACATTGGACGGAGGAGCAAACCTCACGATCGGAGGCAAACTCAAAGGTAATAGCAATTTTAATTGATTTATTGCCTCCTAATGCGATAAGTGGTGTAGGTAAATATGAGAACGCCCATGAATTGTGGAGCAAAGTGAAGAAATTACCATGGGAGGAATTTTTGCCTACACAAATAGAAGAAGAAAAATCCGAAGAAAGTGATGAAGTGGTCCAAGAGGAGAAGAAGGACCAATCGGATGTGGAGCCCAAGGAGATGGGCTTAGTAGCTCAAGAAGAGGAGGTGGAGCAAACGGAAGTTGAGTCACCCTCAACATCCGAGGAGGAGAAGGAAGATGAGGCATCATCTACATCCTCAAGAATTGAAGAAGATTCCAAGACAAGTGAAGAAGAAAAAGTCTTGGAAGTCAACATAGCAAGCACCTCCACCGAAGTGAAGTCAAAGAACAACATAATTTGCTTCGGTTGCAATGAAAAAGGACACTATAAGAGTAGGTGTCCAATGGGTAAGAAAGAGGTAACTCCTAAACCCATTCAAATTAATTTGAACACTAATGTGGGTTGTAGGAATAATGGTGCCAATAGGAAGAAATGGCACATAGTGTGCTTCACGTGTAGTGAGCGGGGTCATTACCACACCAAATGCCCAAAGAAGAAAGAAATCAAGAAGTTGGCGCATTTGAAGAAGGAGAAGAAGAAGTGGAGGAAGAATAGAGCCTCGTGTCAAGGGGGAGCTCCAAAGGTAAAGGGTAAGGTAAACCCTAATTTAAATTTGAAGTCAAATTTAAATTCCTCCATGCATATTAGGAAAAATAATGTTAATCATTATATACCCATACAAAATTTTGGTTTTAAATATCATGATAGGAGTAGGGTAACTGTAGATCAAAATCCTAGGAGACCCATTCATGAAAAATCTAGAAATGGTAGACCTAAGGAGACCCAAGGCATTAATCCCAAGAAAGGGAGACATATGCCTAGAAAGGGTAGGTCTAGGAATGTCCAATTTGGACAAATTAACTCTAGGGTTAGGAATCTAGAGAAGGAGAATCAAGCCTTAAGGGGAAAGCTTGATAAGTTAGAACAATTCCTTAAGAGATTCGATGTTGGATCTAAGGAATTAAATATGGTGTTGGGTAGCCAAAGACCCAACCATGATAGATCGGGCTTGGGATACCGATCTAGTCCCTCCAAGGCTAATGAGAGATCATGTGCTAGGGTGGCAAATGATCATGGCAAGGGAGAGTTCTCCAAAGCTAAGGGAAAGTCTTATGCTAGGGTTGCATATGACTATAGCAAGGAGAAGGCAATAAATGGCAAGGGAAAATCATTTAATGGTAAGGAGAAATTAACCAAGGACAAAGTGTCCAAGGTTAAGAAAGTTAAATTTGTAGGCCAAGTGTCACCGGAGGTGCACCGGAGTGGCCTAGCCATTGTGGATGAGTCACCTAGGGAGGTGGCTAAGGCTAAGAGCTCTAGGGGGAGCTCAAAGAGTCAATTTGGGACCCATGGCCAATGGATCTCAAGTGGGTTTTACTTGGGAGTCTAAGTTAGGTCATGGAATGTGCCAAGTGGTTTGGAGACGGACTTGAGTCTCAAACCTAGGGAATTGGCACACATGGGTTGTGTTTCATGTTTGAAAATATGACATTGGGGTCATATAGCATGATAATTGGTTTTGGATGTATAGATGCCATATAAACCAATGCTAGAGATGCATTGTGAGTTAGTATGGGTAAATACATCAAGAGGAAGCCGAAACTAGGACTTTAGGTCAAGGTTCAATTGAACTTTTTAGCTAGTTTTGTGTTTTGTGTCAATCTTGTGATTGGTGATAGATATATTTTTATATATATTTTTCCCAAGTAGATATTGATATAATAGACCTCTCCACAAAATTTGGGGATTTTTGGAGGTCTGTGGAATTTCTGGCGCATTTCTGAAGTTGTCAAGAAAGGGCTGATTTTTTTCATGAATAGTGTACCAGTCGACTGGTACAGTTACCAGTCGACTGGTAACACTGTTCACGAGCACAGAATGTCTCTATATGCTCGTTTTCATGGGGGCAGTCGACTGGTACTTCTTGTAATCGACTGATACCAGTCTGAAAGTGTTTTCACCGGGTCAACTCGTATAGATGTATGAAATCCATGGGGGATTAATACATGAGTTTAGGGTCAATTTGGATGACAAGTTGTCAACAATTAGGATATTGTTGGAGAACTTTTTGGATGTTAGGCAAAAGGGGAGAAGTAAGGTTTAGTTGGGAAAACCTGAAAGTACCTTTGCGAAGGGGGAGCCTTGGGATAAGTTCTTTAAAAGCCCGTTGTAAAAATCTTAGTTCATTAGGGAGCGTAGGTGTAGGGGGAGCCTTGGGATAGGTTCAAATGCATGATGCATTGTTACGGCGGTTGCCAAGTGTGTAACCTTGGCAACGTAAGTCCATTCGACAGTGTAAGTCCAAGTGTGTAGCATTGGCAACGCAAGTCCATTCAGCGATGTAAGTCCAAGTGTGTAGCCTTGGCAACGTAAGTCCATTTATTTTAGCATGTTTATTTGCTATATGTTTTCCCTAACTTAAACGTATTGCCAAACACCAAAAAGGGGGAGATTGTTGGAGCAATCCCAATGGTCCGCGAGACCATGTGTCTTGGTGTTTGGGCAAAGGATTTAAGTTAGGTTCACCCTTGTATTTGATATGTGTATTTGAGTTATGCAGGTTTGCAGGATACACATGTGAATCAGGTTGATGGCTTCGGGTCCGGTGAAGGATGGAGCATCCGAGGGACCGTGGACAAATCAGTGAGGACAAGGGCCGAGGGAAACGACTTCGAGGCATACGCGAAGGATGGCATTGGGGACGAGCCACGGGCTTGAATGCATCCGAGGGACGAGAACCAAAGGAAGTATGCTTGAAGGCAAGAGGTCAAAACTGCAAATGAAGCGTCAAATGAGTCATAAGGGTGAGGGTACGAGTGCATGAGAGATTGTACTCGGAGTAAAATCCTAGTTTTAGGATTTTACTATAGCAGCACTGTAGCGCTACTGTAGCAGTCGACTGCATGTTTTAGCAGTCGACTGGCAGCGAACAGAATGTCTCTGTTCGCTCGATTAGTGTGAAATCGAGCCGTTGGGATGTAACGGTCGAATTTTCACAGAGGGCAGTCGACTGCATGTTTTAGCAGTCGACTGGTAGGTGGGGTTTTCCAACCCGTGGCCTATATAACCAAGCCTTGGAAGCTTGGTTGAGGTTGCCGAAATAGAGGTGGTTAATCTCTATTAGTAGTCTACTTGTGCCCTAGCTTGTAAAGAGTCCTTGGTGAGAGTTGTGGTGAGGTTTCTCCACCCACAAGGAGCTACGTGAGCTAGCCGGAGGTCTTCCGGGGAGTAATCCACCGACGGATAGGGATCGTCCACCTTACGGACAGCCGTGGAGTAGGAGCTTTATCTCCGAACCACGTAAATCGGCGTGTGTTGGTTTGCTTGCTCTTTCTTGTTCTTTGTATTTGTATTTAGCTTTCGTATTTGTGTTTGTATTATTTGTATTCCGCTGCGCAACTAACAAATACGTAGAAAGCGATCGATTTGGGGGCGCCGTCTATCCAACCGCCCTTCAAGCCGACCGTCCGATCACCCAACATTAGTGACTCTTCCTTGAGTTTTGTTTCCATTAACGCCATAACTTGAATGTCGTTTTGCTGAAGGAGATATTGCACCCCTCCATGCTTTAGGGCTTTTGAAAGTCTCTAATATTCCAAGAGACAACCTTTATTTATGACCATTGCAGGTTGCTAGCACCCGTTGTCTTGTACCAATTGTAGGGTCGGGTGTACTACTTGTCGTATCCCCACTCGCAGATGATGTAGCAGTGGGCAATGAGGAAGATGTTGATACCTTCGATACCGTATGAATAGTCTCACTTGCTGCCCCATCTTCTTGTGATGCCTTGGAGGAAGAAGTAGAGGAGGAGGATGAGCTCCCTTCACTTGAAATTGTTAGCTGTTGGACCACTTTCGGTGGCTGCACTTGCTCGGTTTCTCTATGCACCTCTTCATTTGTTTCCACATCTTGAGGGGGTTGTTGTTGTGGCATTCGTTCCTCTCCTTGGTAGGCTTCATTCTCACAATTGGGAAGAATTATATCTACCGATATAGTGTTGTTCACAACGACAATTGCAAGCTCTTGTTGATCAACCGTCACCTCAACATTTGGTCCTTGTTGCGTTGTCACCATTGTTGTTTTGTACAATTTCTATATATTGTTCTTATCCTCTCGCGACCTCTAGTTGATTGAGATCTTGGTCTCCCATATCCTTGCATATTTGGATCAGTTTGGGGGTTGTTTCGTTGTTACCCAACCTGTGTACCCTTTCCCCGGTAATTCTCCGATCGATGACACAATTTGTTGCATGTTTTACAAAAATTCGGGACCATTTCATATATGATTTTCAAATCCACTTGAACACCAGCAGGTAGGGTGATGGGGACTTTATGAACACGTTCACCAATAGCCGGAATCTCCACCATAAGCCTTGCATACTCCAAGCTTTCCCTTGTCCTAGTCAAATTATCAGTGTACAACGGTTTGCCAACTTCCAATCCAATCTTGCTTACCATAAATTGGCTCCAATAATTTGGTGGGAGGCCATGAATTTGTATCCATGCGAGCACAAACCTTCAATCTTCATCGAACAGAAAACATTTGGGCATTATCTTCAAGAACATCGAAACACCGAAGGCAAAGTAAGGTCGTTCTTGGCGGTCGATCTTCTTCTTTATCAAACTTATACACTACTCAACCACTCTTGTGTAGGAAGAATTTGTGAGGTGTCTTCTATTGGGAACCAATGTATTAGACTCCATATTTACCCGGATGACGACCCATGAAGCATCCAACTAAACAAAACCCCATTGCATCCTCCACATTGTCTATGTCTTCAAAACGGAAGGCTAATCTTTCTCCTTTTGCTTCGTACTGATCTAGGTTCATAACAAGCTTAGTTTTGCGATTATTCTTGAAAAGTCCAGCCCAATCTTGCTTCTTTGGTGGTAGATCGGTCCTCTCATCATTCACAACATTCTTCCTTTGGTCCGGCATGGTGTTGGCGCCGAACCTTGACGTTCTTCCCTCTCCGGCAAGGTTTCCACCTCCTCCACCGGTGGTGGTGGTGGTGGAGGACTTCCTTGGGCATTTGGTGGCTGAGGGGAAGCCCTTGCACGCTGTGAGGTGGCCACCTCATCAAGTTCCTTAGCCACATCATCATGGTGGTCCAAATCAGCCATGTTCGGTTTGTCCACTTGTACACTTGTGTTTGCCACATAGGATGCTTCCTTTGCCACCTCATCTTCACTTGCCACCTCCCTAGGCCCCTTTTGACCAGAGTGTCTCTTGCGCTTCCCTTTTCCTTTAGCCATGAAGAGAGGAAACAAGATGCACTTTGGAAATGTTTCACCTCTCTAGTTGGCTAATGAGAGCTCTTGGCATTTGTTGTCTTTGACCAAACCTTAGGTGAGTTGGCAGCCTCCAAACCTCCCCCAACCACTTGGCAGCACAAGAGTGGAGGGGAGGGCCGGCCTTGGCCTGAGAAGATGGCCAGAGCCCCAATAGTTCGCCAAAAGTTAGTCGAAAGTGCAAAAAACTATCGTTTGACACTAGAATGAGGGAAAATCAACTATATGGTCACCTACCTTGTTGTTTAAGTCTCAAAACACTACAAGAAAGCCCTCCACAGGTCGTGGAAGGCACCCATAGCGAGAACGAGCCCTCGTCCTACCGGTGAGGAGGAAGAAAACCTCCCTCGGTCATGATGGGGTTGTCCACGCAAAGAAACCACCGGAGCACCAAGAATCCTAGAGAGAAGTTGGAGCTTCTCTCACTAAAACCTTCCACTGTGAGCGAGAAGTTCTCTCTCACGCGTGGATGCAAGCGGGTGCAAATTCAGGGTCCAAATTTGTACTGATCCAAGTTAACTTGTGTGGAGCACGACCTACACGTGTCAAATGCTAGACCGGTCAAGGTAAGATTTGCCCAAGCGAATAAACCAATATTTTACCACGTTTTTTTTACTATTCATGTGAAACGGATGAATTAATTTTAATTAATTCAATTCAATTGAATTGTCGACATTAATGACAATAAATGTTCATTAATTCATTCAATTGGAGTTGTCGATAATTAATGGTAATAAATTATCATCCAATTGGAAATGTCGATAATTAATGACAATAAATGACCATTAATCGTCATTTATTATGCCCAAATGTTGACCCCCTATATAAGGAACTCAGATCTTGAGTTGAAAAGATAGAGCGAGAGAAAGAGCAAGAAGCGAACCTTTGTCCATCCGTGTTCTCTCACAAAAACTTTCTCAGCTGTGTATTCGTTCGACTGAACTACTCGTGATAGCACTCAGATACATATTCAGTTTGTCGTGATGGACCCGTGCTCGGTGGTGATCACGGTTTTGTTGTTGTATCCTAGGAAACAAACGACCCGAGAGAACCTCAAAGAACAGCTGAAGGTGAGGCGAATCTGTTTCAGAAAACTGCGTTGAGCGCAAGTCTTGACATCTTACTTGATAAATTCCCTTCCTGACTCAACGATCGACTCCCAATTTTACTACACATCGGATCAACTCTACGACTCGAAACACAGGAAGCTTGGCAAAATCAATCCTACTGGTAACTTAAGATTATCCACTTAGTTCATCATAACATATAAGTTAGAATTAATTTTATATAATTTCAATCCAATTAACTTTATAAAACAGATTGCCGGACATATTTTATTTTACTCGATATGTGAGATGATTAATTTGCATCAGCGAGGTGTTTGCTTGGAGATGGCAGTGGAATTTTAGGCTTCGAGCATTGCACAATACTGTGTACTTCAGTAAAATAATTCTTGGAGGAAAATTTTATTTTAATTATTATTACTACATTTTCTAACATGGTCTAGAGTAGCAACGTGCGTTTGATAAGGAATTAAACTGTATATAAAACCTAAATTCTTCTTGTCTTATTGTAGTAATTAAAAATCTGCCTGCCGCCGCCGCCCCAAAACGTACTCTGTTTTAGTCTTCCAAGTGTTGAACGAAGCTGAACCGGCAGCGTCTTCATGATCGGAACAACACACTGATTCCCCTCCCCGATCGATCACGCCCCCGGCGCCGCGTCTTTCGGGCGGCTCTTCGAGTGGCCGCCGAACTCGCGGCCTCTGCGCGCGTAGTCCACTCGGTCGAAGCCCGCCGCGCGCCACCCCTTCGCGTACCGGTAGACCCAGGCGGCGCCGGCCACCCCCGCGGCCGCGAAAGCGCACGCCGGCACCGCCACGGAGGTCACCAAGAACGCGATGGCTACTGGCGGCGCCCAGATGGGGCTCGTGAGGAGCGCGGCGGGGCCGAGGAAGACGAGGGTGAGCGCGCCGGTGAGGAAGAGGAGGATTCCTCCGGAGGTGAGGAGGGCGAGGAGGCCGATGAGCTTCTGGGCGGAGGTGGGCGCGCGGTGGCGGAGTCCGCCCGGACACGGCCTCACGGCGGAGCCGGTGGCTGACGGTCGCGCGGGGCTCGACGCTGGTCCGGTGCCGGCCGTTGGCTCTTCCATGGAGAGTGGCGCGTTGAGGAGGAAGAGAAGAGACAGTGAGGAGGAAGATATAAAGGGCGAATGGGTGAAGGGGCGTGGTGACACGTAGTGAAGGAGTTGCATGCAAAGCGAGCCGTTCGAGCTAGCTCCGTTTGCAAAAGCTTGGTTTCAGGCAAAGGACTCGTTCTGTCCATTCTGTTTTTTTTTTTTTTTTAACCGATTCATTTTGACCGATCCGGTCCGAAATTTATCAGCATTTGGGGTGAAAATCCTAAAAAGAACCACGATCCTAAAAATATAGTTCATCCCTATATTTTATAAAAAGAGATAAACTATAGGGTCAATTTATAACTCTCTAATATATTAGTATACAGTGGATAGGTTGGACAGCCAATTAAATTATTTAGATGAACGAACAAGACTACAACAGTTTGGATAAATTTAATGGGGCAAATTGTAAGGAAAAAAAATCAGATAAATGTCCCTCTCTGCAAAAGAACTTTTACTATTAAGTGTAATTAGGGAGGTCAAAAATACACGCGATTTGATAATCTTATCTAAATCGATCTAAAAAACAATTAATTTTAAATTAGAGATTTTCAGATTCAGGTGGAATTTATATTGAAATTTCGGATTAATTTGTTTCAAATCGGACTCGGATTAGGTTCGAGTTGATTTAGATTCACTTAAATTTAAGATTTAATTTTTTTAAGATTAAATTAAATTTTATTTTTAAAATAAAATATTGTAGGTACATTTAGAGTTTTTTTATGATTAAATTAAATTATATTTTATTTACATAAATAACTCAATTGGTATAACAATAATAATAAAATATTGATATATAAGTGAAAATATTATAAAAATAATAATAAATAAATAAATTGGATGGATTATTGGAGTTCGGATTTAAGAATTTCAAATTAAATTTAGATTTTGTTCGAATGAGTTTTTTTTTTAGTAACCAATCTGCAACCCAATTCAAATCCATCCAATCCAAGCCAATTGACACTAGTAAATGTAAACTACCAAAAATTGATTTCACAAGTGCTAAAAATTACATAACGTTTAGTAATGATTCTCCAACGATGAATGTAGAGAATTTAAAAGTTATCTATGCTTTTCCCGATGTCATATTTCCATGCTTTCTTCGTGTGCAGAGAATCAAAATAGATTTTATACGTTAAACTACAATCCAGGTTGAAAAACAGAACAAATAACAAACGGATGCCCTTTCTAAATGGACTCAAACCGAACTGAATTAGATTAAACTGGTTCCCGTTCAAATTAAAATTGGAATCGATTTGGGTTCGCTGCAATGAACATGGAACACTCAGGGCAGACTATTCACAAAGTTCATTTCTACAACTGATAATTCAGCTCCAAGATCTGTCGTGAGTTCTCATTCCTTAGCAACCAAGGTGACCATTGTTGACCGGGAACAAACATTATTGTGGTGCAAAAGAGCTTGACCATACTCTCGGTATTTGCTCGCGCATAAAGAACATGACAATGCAGAACCTGCATTGCTATATCTACTTCACCATCTAATGGTTTATCATCCCAGGATTTGACCAACTCATTCAAGGTTTCTCGCACCTTTGGAGACCAAGTACCAAAAAAGATATTACATATATGACAGACTTCACATAGCCAAATGATATTGGAAGAGGTGGCCATAGCATAACGTAACCAGATAAAATTCGAAGTTATCAAGCTTAATGCACCTATCACCTTGGACTGAAGGGTCTATAAGCTAATGATCATTCTTCTTTTGCTATCAATGAGCACCCTTTGGTCTCTTTGGGCGTGGAGACATAAATAGTTTCCGCACAGAAACAACAGGATCATCCACCTGCAAAATGTAAGAGTATCATGAGTATTTAGTTGTCTTCAGAACCTACAAAATAGTGGAAACAATGTAGTAGCTGCAAAACATTCTCAATCTCCGTACATCATCAAGCAAAGTGGACGAGGTCTCTTCCCTTGAAGTTAACAGTTCCTTCTTGCGCAGAACTAAAGCTGCAAGTGTCAGTCTCCACCCAGGCATAGCTTCACCATCCTCCGGAGCCACCCAGGGGCAATAGGGCCGGTGCTGCCTGATTGGATCAAACTGGCTGGCCTGATAATACTGTATTCCAGTTGATCTCTTGCCTGACGGACACAAGAGGGGACCTTATAATTGTGTTTAGAAGAGTGGAAAAAAAATAGGTGAACAAGCTTTTCAAAAGAAATAATTAGGTATAGGTTGACAAAATATCAAACCTCAACACTGTAAAGAAAAAAGAATACAAAAATATTGTGATTTAAGGACCTTACCAAATTTGTCCTTTGCATCATCGTTTTTTTTAAATTCCACCAAATCCGACCTGTTAATGCTTTGGTTATTCATCTTTGTTTTAAGCATAGAATTATTTTCACCATTTCCAATATTTGCACAAGCACTTGCTATAGCAGCATCAGTAGCTGAAACAGATGCAGTTAAATCACCACTGTTTGGTACTAAATTGTGAGGTATTGATTCTGATGTTAAAATATCATTGTTAAACTTGGTGCCATTATCTTGTTCTTCCACCAATTCAATCTCGGAACAATTTTGGGTGTCAATAGCCTTCGTGCTTGCAGCTTCCCCAGCAATCTCCAATGTTTTATAAGATGCCTCTCTATCCACAGTGTCCTCTTTATTGCCTTGAGAAACCTCTAACACATTTTGAATGCCCACTTGATTTTTAAGATTACCATCATCAGTAACACCTTCCTCATTTGTAGAGTTATTTGCACCACTACTACTGCTTGCACCAGCTATCTCTCCTTTAAAACTGGTTATAGCATTATCCTCATTGTTTCCGCTCAAATTTTCATTTTCATTTCGTTTACGCTTTAACAATCCTGGACCATCTGGGATAATGAGGCCCTCGGTCATCTCATTCTCAGACCGTAATGGACAATCCTCTACCTGCAAGCACTCACTATTCGCTTGGTCCCTGAATGACTTTTCATGTTTGCTAGATATGAATTGGGTTCTCAAATGTCTGCTGATAATGGGAAAAGAAACACGCGGTTGGAAATTTTGTGTAGCTGGTGGAGGACCACCAGCAATTGTCAAATTCAAGCCCGGTGACCTTTCTTTCAATCCTGAACCATCATCCAGAGTATGGGAACCTCTACTAGTATCAAAAGTCTCCAATTTTGAATTGATTGTTCCTGAAGTATCTGCTTTAGAAGTTATCATGCTAGAAGTGATTGACTCATTTTGGTCACTGGAATCTGCAAGTACGGTGTAAAGTTCTAGAGGTCGTTGCACAGTTTCAATAGCCCATAATGCCACACAAGCACCACAAAATTTGCATTCCAAGACAGATGATGCTGGATCATAAGAATCCTGAGCGACATCCAGCGTAGCTGATTCAATTGACTCGATTCCCCTTGAATAAATCGCTAAGCCATCATTCTGTTCACCGTGCAACTGTAGTGATGACTTGGGCGTAGGTGCACTTTGTGTCAATGGATTGGATAGGTCTTGACAGTCAACAACATAGGGAAGAAGCCTAGGTTCCCAACCACACAAGCAGATAATTTTCCATACCTGTAGTTATATAAAGATTTTAATCTTCCAATGACGAACTATTGAACAAGTCTGACTAAAAATGAACTAAACATTCATAAATAAACTAGGTACTAAACTTGTTCATTTGGAATAATAAACAAGCAAAGTTCAACACTTTCAAAGGCTAGGTTAATAAACAAGCTAGATACCGGCATAAATAATCTTGACTTGTTAATGTTTATTAATAAGCTGTCAACAGATTCGGCATGCACATTGTTCTGCAATTTTTGTAAGCATGCTCATGTGGGATATGCCACATATAGATGGAAAAGTTTTAAGTGAATTCATGATGCACTAATTATCTTATTTATTCTGACTATCCTTTGTACTGCTTTAGCTTCTTCCATGCCGGACAGTGGCTTCATGTCTATTTTCACATGCTTAAATATACTAAAACATCACAAGCTTCAATATGCTAAAACATATATAAGTGTCATCTACTGATACAATGTTCAATTTATTCCAACTACAATAAAAATGTGAAATTTCTAAATAATTTGTACGCTAAAAAGTGGAACTGCATGTGAATGTGATAATCCCAATGGTGCCTTTGGTTAGGGCTGTAAACAAGCCGAGCCGAGCCGAGCCGAGCTTTGGTGTGTTCAAGCTTGTTTGATAATATAACCGAGCCGAGCCGAGCTTAAAATGAACCAAGCTTTTGAAATGAGTGTTCAAACTTGGCTTGGTTTATTTTTTATGAGCTTGAGCTTGTTTGAAGCTTGGCTTGAGCTTGGTTCGTTTAGATGTTATCAAGCTCTCAATTCAAGCTTGGCTTGAGCTTGGTTTGAGCTTGGTTCGTTTAGATGTTATCAAGCTCTCAATTCAAGCTTGGTTTGAGCTTGGCTTGAGCTTGGTTTGAGCTTGGTTCGTTTAGATGTTATCAAGCTCTCAATTCAAGCTTGTTTGATTGTTTGAAACTTTTAATTGTTTGATTGGTTATTAAGATTGATAATTTAAATTTATTTATTTATTTTATTGTATTGTATTGTTTATTTAGCATATTGAAAAGAATTTTATTAATAAATATTGTTCGTGAATATTGTTCACGAACGTTGTTCACGAACATTGTTCACGAACGTTAACGAGCTGAACACATATGTGTTCAAGCTTGTTTGTTTAGCTTAACGAGTTGTTCAAGCTTGTTTGTTTAATTAATCTAATGTATATTGAACGAACATAAACAAGCTCTTACCAAGCCGAACACCAAGCTTGTTCACGAACGCTTGGTTCATTTACAGCCCTATCTTTGGTTCACAAAATAGAATAGCTAAGGAATAAATAGTTTTCTAAGGAATAAAATAAGTAAGAAATAATTAAAAAATAAGTTTTCTATAGTTTGGTTCATGGATTGGAATGCACAAAAAAATAATTCTTATATTTGGTTGAAAGGAATGTTATAAAGAACACAAATAGTTTTCACAATAGTAAATAACTTCAAATAAATAATTTATTTGACTTATTTTCCTTGCAGAACCCAATTAGCTGTCTTGCACAAATTGGCCAACCCAAGCACACTACCTTACCCAATCACAGCTTGATCAGCCTGACCCAGTTTGCCTGGTCTGATCAGACAGTCTAACCCAACCGGCAGCCAAGCCCACCCCGCTTGATTGGAACACCAGACATGGTTGGCCATACTGGATTGACCAGCCTATCTGGTTTCACTGACTTGGCCAGATCACCAGGCTTCCCAAACCAACTTCTAAATCCAACCCACTCATCCAATTCAATCAATAAAAAATATCTATAATTCCACCCTTTTCCCAACCCAAATTTTCTTTCCCTAGCTTTTTAAACTTAGGATACCCACACTAAGTGATCAAGTGACTAATAAATGATGATACAAAAAATTAATAAATGAACCCTTCAAGCCTAGCCATATGATGAAGGCTTCAGACCACTGGTGGGCTACGCGGATTTAGCCTACATCACGTGTTGCACGCAATCATTTGTGTATGTGTCACTATATTGCTATCTATCGCTGGTGAGGACTTCAACCCAAGTATTAGATGGTACCAACTATACTCTGTAGTCAAGGCTCTAATAATTCACTTCTTATTGGATCTATTTAATAAAAAAAATGAAGTAAATAAATATGAAAGTATGTACATGTGTGGTCATTAGCAGGTGTTACAAAGTTTAAGAGTTGCTAACAGATGCGATAGATGTGATTGAAAACTAGTTTTATCAAATAATTGATTATGCTTACCTTCTTTCCATTCTGCATTTTATGCTTATATATCCTGATGTGATTCTTTTATGAAAAAGTTCCTCCCACTTATAGCATTTTCTTTTCCTATACAAAATATTCTTTACTTACACTTTGGCTCGTGTTTTGTTATATTTTGAAAAGTGAATAGAGATTGTTTATTTGCTTTATAGCCACTTGATACTTGTTTAACTCGTGTTATACTTGTCATTGATGTTGTGGATATCGTATTCTAGTAAGGGTGGAAGGGGGTCCTTTCTAATATGTGAAATAAACCAAAGGTCATGACAACGGGCAGGACTATACCAGAATTGGCACATTATGGTACAAAAAACATACTTAGGTCGATGGCAAAAAACCTAACACAGAGAAGGATACTTTCAACTTTGCCTTTTCAGTTTATCTTTCTTAGTAATTTTAGACATCCATTTTAGCAATTTTATCTTTGTTACACTAACTTTTTGTATGTGATGTTTGCTACAACCCAATACTTTGATTCATAAGTATGGTAGATAATATCATAGCCTTGTGAAATTCCCCTTATAGCATAAGGAACATATAATGATCACACATGACTACAGAAGCTCCACTTCATTTCGACTACTTATGTTAGCTAACTCTATACTTCTTTTGATTTCCTTATCCTTCACATTTTCTTTCAATCTATGAAATTTTATTGCAAAATATTCCTTTCTAAAAGATATCACTTACATACTATATTCCAATTGTAAATATGGTTGTCAATGCTATCTATTTCATATATTGTAGCAATGAGTGATATCAAAACTTTGTTTGGCAAGTATTCTGCCAACCACCATTGGCAGTAGTAGAACAGCCAATTAAAAGAGTGAAAATAAACCTCATGTTCCTATTAGTACAACCATTTGTACTAAGTAATATATGTTTGAAATATATCCACTACATAACAAGCTATTCTTATTTGGAGAAATTTCTGTAATTGTGTAAAGAAACAGACCTGGTAAAACAAATCATTTGCAGCAGTTCCCAAACCACTATCCATATCCTTGCATACTGAGCCATCAACAATCTTAAGAGTTTTGCTGAAGTTAATTGGATAGTGTGGTGGCTCTGAAAGAAAATTCTCTAATTGGGGATTTTTCATCTTCATGTAATCCATGGCTGAGGATGAAATCAGAGGAAGCGCTGAGAGCTTCAGGAGTGCACAAGAACGCATATTGTAACTCTCTATCAAACTTTGTGGAGGTGTTGGAGGAAACAGAGCTAGTGTTTCATCACATGCATTGTCGATCCAAGGACATAAAAGCTTATGCCTGTTATTAAGCTCCAAGCTGAATACAGCAGCAGCCTTTTCAACTACAATAACATGTATTTCATACACCAGGAAATGAATAGTAAAAAATAAGAGAACAATATTGACTATGCTACACAAACTTATGTCTAGTAGTATGAAATTTCAACGGTATTGGTTCACAAGACTCATCACATATGCAATAACCAAACAAGATGTATATAACAAAAAACCTACTTTTCTCAAAAACTAATAAAGCCAAAATCCAAACTCTTAATTCCACTATTTTGACATTATCTAATGGCAAAACTAAAACATTGACATTGTGTAACTTTGTTCAGCTTAATCACAATACAATATACACAACATATTAATATCTGCATCTCTAGATCTTTGAAATGTATAATATATTTAGCACACCTTGTTGCAATGACCATGACGAAGGAGTTGGGAATAGGAGTCGTGCTCCACATGATTCACAGGCTATGACCTCCATTTCCACATTTATCCAGCCTCTCCTTGCACAATTTACAGGATTAATAACCTGATACAAAAAGTTTCAAACTCTCAATAGGAAACCAATTAAAGAAGAAATGAAGGAGTACATACATATAAAGATTCAGGTTAGCACTGCTCAAATGTTAAATGCCATGAAAATGCAAAATTCATGAGCTGCTAGCATTTTTCGAAATGAAATGTTCATGAAGCTGATACCTACTTAATTTGGTCATGGTGTTATGAGTATAATTTTGAAGACAGATTATATATTTATTTAAATGTTCGAATGCAATCAAAAGAATGATTCTTCTCTTCAAAATGAAAGAAATGATCATGAGCATGATATTGGTTTATTTAACTGCACAGCTAGATAAAAGTCATTAGCTTCTTCTGTAATTTGAAGTTGATAATGATGATCCAAGTATTACAATAGTTTCAATTGCTGATTGTTATCAGTCAGCACGATCAACACTTATCATTTTTTATTGCAGACTGATAATGATATTACGTTGGCATGAGTGAATGTCACTACGTCATCTGTGTTGATCAGATTTAGTTTGACAAAATTTCAAGCTGTTCAATCCTTTTCATTCATGATTTGATGAGCTTTCAAGTAACTTGTTATATTTTCTTACGGAGTTAAATCATTTCAAAGTTGTTTTTTTTGTCTCTACTTTCTTTAGACTAACCAATCGATCAAAATGACTAATTTCTTGACAAAGATCACATTGGCTTTTGCTGATATCAATCCAACTCAGGCTATTTGTATCACTATCAGCTGCATTTTACAATTATGGATTATAGGATTAAGACATATTTGATGAGTTTTCAATCATTTCTAAGTTTTTTTTTTTAGTCTCTACTTTCTTAAACTAACCAATCGATCGAAATGACTAATTTCTCGACAAAGATAACATTGGCCTTTGCTGATATCAATCCAACTCAGGCTATTTGTATTGCTATCAACTGCATTTGAACTATGGATTATAGGATTAAGACTTATTTGATTTATCACAGCATACTTTGAAGAGTGTCAAAGAGTGACAAAATATACCAAGTGCCCACATGGCACAAAATGAAGACCATACCATCTAGATCGGAGACCTAAACTGCTACACAGTGTGATCCTTTAAATCTCGAACCTTGGTAAAATACATGAAAGGAAAAATAAATAAATAATGTGTAAAAAGAAAGGTAATAACTTCTAGCACTTTTCAGTTTTTTTTTAAAAAAAAAAACATAACCCAAAACTTCTTGATTGAGTCAGTAATCATATACAAGTATCATAATAAAGAGATGATAATATTCAAGAGATGGAACTATAGAAGTTTAACTCCAAAGATACAAGTAATATTCAAGAGAAGGAAATTTCCTTTTAAATGTTTGAAATCCAATCATAAGAAAGCACCCAAATCTACAAGTTTCTAGCACTTTTCAAAATGAAAAAGAAGGTTGATAAACATAATAACTTCTTGATTTAGTTAATTACATGACTTTGGCCTCTTTTGCAAGGAATCACTTCTAAGTTTGCAGATGAGATTTGTTTTCTGAATGTATGAAATACACACACCAGTCACTAACTAATATCAGTAATAAATCCAACGTACAGCCCAAGAATTTGGTATTTGGATATATCAATTTTACCAGTGATTTGTGCAGAGCTATATCTTTAGACTTTGATCATCATTCAAACTTTTTTATAACTTAAACGATAATCTATTTTGATACCCATTCTAATCACTCCATTAATCATAATCGTTTGACTGATCTACTTAGAAATAGGAACTAAAATCTTAATCACTTGAAACGCAATGCCAGTCAGATAGGCTACATCAAATCAGTAGGAAAAGAATTGAATGAGAGGGAATAAAACATTACAAATAATAAAAACTAACAAATTACAGAGATAATGTATGTGTATTCAATATCATGATACAAAATTTTCATATATAGATTTTAAAAATATCTTTGTTTATATCGAATGTTTACTTTTTTTCTTATGTTGTAATTACCAATTAATGCAATGTTACCTTCACTGCACTTTGTATAACTAGATACTAAAGATTTTTTTTTTTTCTGTTTTAGATTTATTTACATTATGATTTTAAAATTTGTAAATATCATTGGGCACCTATATTGTTTAAAGGTATTTTTTTATTAAGGAACTCTTTACTGACTTTCAGCATTTTATAAAAAAAATAAATGAATCATCAAACGTATGGTTATTTTATGGATGGATAGAATTATTTCAATACATTTGCATTATGTTTGTATAAATATGTAGCAGTTAGCCTTTCTATAAGTCATATTCTGGCAAGTTATTATTCTAATATGAATTGCTTATCTGATATTATTTTTTAATCTTCTTTACTATTTTGAGTTTTACTATAGTAGATTGTATACTATACTGCTGTTACATCTATGGATCATTAATTTGTTATTACTTGACATAATCAGTAACAACTGCACTGTAATTAAATACATCTCTCCTTTATTAGTAGAGTACATGTGTGGTTCACTAATTAGAAAGGACATTAATCATCCCACTCATTTCCTCCAGAGATCACACGAGATATTTACATGACTTAATTATGATATAATGTTTAATACCACCTTGTCTTATTAATTATCAATTTTAGCACTTAGTCTTGATTTTGCCTGATTTAATCCGATTTAATTTGGATAATTGATTCACTTAGACTTTTTGTGATTGTGAAAGATGTTTGATTTTCATCATTGCTTGTCATTCTTAACAATCAAAATAAGCAATCTATTAATAAATCACACCTATGACAAATGATTAACAGAAAAAGTAAATAAGACTGTTTCAATGGTATGTATCGCTTATGCAACACAAATAAAAAAATTCTACTTAACCTAATAATCACATTCCTCACTTTTCCGTCTAGGCAGACAGTGATTGATTAGTTAGTATCACAAATAGAAGCAAAAGAGTCGGTTCTGAGATTGTTCATTGCTATAGACCATTATCTGTGGGAACTTTTGCAGAGGAGCATGACCTACAACAATTTAATTTTGTTCCAATATAATTTTTATTTAATAATTATCGTGTAATTTCATAGCATGCAAAGTATTTCTTAGGAAACAGTGGGTTTTATGTATGATAGTTCTCTTGCCAGCAATGGTATAGAGGGCCTATTTGGACTAGTGATTTCCTTGTCTCCTGGACAAAGTTTGCAAGAGTTGTATTTGACAAGACTAAGAGTTATATGATCAATAGTACTATAATCCAGAGAACAGATATTAAATTGGTCATCATTCCTGAAATTAGAGGGACTGAAAACACAAACATTATTGGCACTCACATGATTTAGTTAATGAGCATAAACTAGAGATAAGGGTTTCATTTCTTCTTTGTTGAATTCCTCAGCATTTCCCTGTCCTACACTTTAACTTCTGAGTATCATGGCTACCAACATGATCTTGGTTTACTGACCTTTAAATCCTCCATTTTGGCTAAGCACATATGTTTTCCTATGAAGTTTAAAACAATTTTCTTTGGTGTGGCAAGGCTTTTCAGTAGGTACACCAAAGGGCATCTTCACCAAGGAACATGGTAGTCTCATCTAACTCATGATCAGAATAGGATTGCTTGTGATATTGATTCTTATCACCACTTTTCTTATTCATCATGGTTGAGCTTTCTATCAAATTAGGCTCTAACACCATACTCCTACTTGTAAGCACAGACTACTATGAACACCTCATCAAGGGAAGAAAGCTTTTCATTCCCAAGAATTTGAACCATGACCTTGATCAAAAATTGAATTGGACTCTGTAAAAAATCACATCTTCCCTCACAAAATTGACTAGTGTTTGAGTATCTTTGCTATGTTCCATCTTCAAATTTTTATAGTGATCCATCTCCAACGAATTGTTATTTATTTTGATTACATCGCTCGGTATTTGAATTCTTTGTCTTTAGGTCATCAATCACACAATAATGTTTATCTTTCACGTATGATTGCTCAACTATTTTGCACACTTCTCATGTGGGAGAGAAGCATTTCCAAATGGATTTAACTCTAAAGCCATGATAAAATTATCTATCAGCATCTCATGCTTGATAATTTACATCTGTGGAATCTAGTATTGGTAGAATAAGATGGCTAAGTTTCTCTTTCCCTTCAAGAAGGAAATTAAGCCTTGTAATTCTCTGCCATGGTTAGATTAAGGAGTGGCAAAAATAGGTTAGGTTCAATCAATAGAGATATTGTTAGAAGTTCCTGACATGATTAGTAGTGCAATGAATAAATAAATTCAAGGATGAAAGCTCAGATAGAGATTGCACATGTAGGCCAACACTAAGATAGAAGAGAACTAGTTCCTTACTTGATTGTAACGGAATAAAGAAAAATTAAGTGAAGATTTTGAGGATGAAAACTTGGATAGAAATTGCACAAGTCCAGCAAAACACTGAGATAAAAGAGAGCTAATGATTAATAAAGTCTCAGTTACATCAATAGAAGGATACAAAAAGGATAAAGCTATATATACTTGAAGGAAAAAGTCAGATCCCAGTAACATGGAGCACTGATAACATGTGGAAGAAACTCTTACTATTTCCAGTACTCCATGTACAAGGGTACAGGGATTTGATCTCCATTATATGGTCAAGTCCCCGAAAAATAAGGAAACGAGTACAAAAGTAAATAATGTAAGATTAAAGAAATAGAGAGCAAAGAAGGAGAATAAAAGGATGGAAATAAGAGAGATTTCCTATCTGCAAGAATTCTTTTAGCTAACATAGACATTCCAGGAAACATCGCATAAAATATTCCAAAGACTCCAAGAGCTATGCTTCATTAATTTGGATGGAAGATAAATGAAATAAATTAAGAAACTTTTACTTGAGGGAAATGAGGGGAAGGAAGAAAGTGAAAGGATAAGTTCCGGCCTATTTCCGACATCTCACTTCCAAATAATCGGATGGAAATTGAAGAAAATACGAATTTGACTTGTATACTTTCCAAATTGCTAAAATTATTGTTCTAACCCATTTCCAATTCCAACTAAACATTAGTGAAAAGCATGAAATCTCGCTTCTTTTTATTTTTATTTTCCATAACTTCTAATCATTTCCTTTCTTTCTACTTCCTTTTCCCCAAGCAAAGACAACAAAACTTCTCAAGGAAAAGAAAAAAAAAGAAGAAGAAATTGTTTCCATAGGATAAAGCTAAAAATCGCAAACCTTGGGCTTTCCAAACCAGGTCATGGCCTTGAAGGTAGCCAATCTCTTCATGAGATCCTCTCGATCCCAGGGCCGACAAGATGGAGCCTCCGCGATCGACCCCAATGACGACGACGGAACCCTGACTCCCCTGCCGAAGCTCCCACTGGAACCTGATTCCGTTCTATTCCCACTGTTCCGCACGCTAATTCTCATCAGAATCATCTAAAGCTAAAATCCTCCGCCAAAGCAAAGAAAAAACAGGAGAGGAACAGGATCCATTGTATTTATCTCCTAGGGTTTGAGGAGAAAATGAACCTGGCGAGCGCGGGTCTGAGCTTGGGCGAGTGGGAGAGCTTTTCCATGACCCTTTGGAGCCGCTTCTCTGGATCACCCGCCGCCATGCTGATGATGCTCGTGCTCGGCGTGAGATGGGTCGGGACGTCGAGGTGAGGGAGGGAGGGAGGAAGTGTGCACTTGCTGTTGTGATACGGCCCTGGGATAATTGGTTGTTAGGGATGGCTCGGATTCCATATTCTTCAGCTAGATATCGGATATTTATTTACACATTTAAACTCATGGAAAAATCTAATATTTCCTATACTAATAATTTTTTATTCTTTAAATATTATTAATATATATATATATAATAAAAAAAATTAAACATTTATATAACCTAATTCTAATCCTAACAAAAATAATTACTAGACTTTAGAAAAAAAAAATTATATATATTATTTAATTAGATAGTTAGGTCCAATATATATTAATAATATTTTCATATCCTTAGCTCCGATATTAAAATCATTATCAGATTGAGAAAAAATTATCGTCCCTCCTGATAGGAGCCACACAAGAAACAGATTTAATATTATGGGAGGCTATTTTCATAATAAATATTAAAATACATATATTATTATTATTTTTATAATCTAAGATTAAATTCTAAAATAAACTATCTTCTTTTCTAATTTATCGACAAATTAGAAGCGCATTTTATATTATAAATTATTATTGAGCTCATAGGAAATGTTAGGGTCATAAATGAGTCAAGTTGTGTCGTTTGTGGTAAGTTTATTTGATAAAATAATCAAATCAAATCAAGTTAAGTTATTGAAATAATTACTCAAACTTAATTTGATTTTTTTTTTTTACAAGTTTAACTTAAACTTGATTCATTTAGATGTTATCGAACTTTCAGTTAAGTTTGTTTGATTATTATTTTTTCTTTACAATTTCAAATTTGTTTAATTGATTATTAAGTTTAATAATATAAGTTTATTTGTTTATTTTAAATATTTATTTATTTATTTATCATATTAATAAAAATTAACATTGTTTATGAATAATTCATCATCTTTATTTATAAATAATAATGAATTGAACATGTATATTTTAAGTTTACTTATTTAATTTAACGAGTTGTTCAAACTTATTATTTAATTCAGTTTGTATATAAATAAATTCGTACTAACTTCATCATCAAATTTATTTATGAACATTTTGTTCATCTGCAATGCTAGGAAACGTCATAATATGGAGGTTAAATGAATCTTTGAAAGAGATAGGGTGTCACTAAGCAATTTTCTTTGTTATTTCACTGGAGGTTTCTCTTGGTTCCATTTCATCCTCAAGCATTTGTTAATTTCATAAAGCATTCATACTATTTTTTTTATCCAAAATATATAATTTAGAATAAAAAATTACTTTATTAAATTTAAATATTTACTTTTCACTACCACATCTATCTTTTCTAATTTTTGTTCGTCTATAATATTTAGGGAATAAAATATATTTTTTAAAAATAAAAAATACTATTCATAAATATAAAATTTAAGGAATAGATAGAATAGCTAATGTAAAATTTTTTAACTATCCTATCTAAAATTTAGGATCAAATCTATGTAAATAGAATAACTAATATGGATAATCTTATATAATTTGATCCGGTGGTTAGGTGGGACCCGCTCGGCAGGAGGTCAAAGCGGTCAATGTCCTTGACAGGCATCCGATTAGGCGAATTACCTTCACGATCAGCAGGAAGAGTAGCCGGTCCGACACTTCGATAGCTCGGTCAAACACCGAGCTTCCGACGCTCGTGAAGCTCAAAGCAGGTAGAGACAAAGGCCGAGCGGACATCTCGCTCGGCTAAGCGACGAACGCAGCCTCGACACGGCAGGCAGGGCTTCCTCGCTCGACAGGGTGGAGCCGGACAGCAGCTCATTGGTCGAGCGGGAGCTTGGCCCTGCCGTTGCATCACCCGGACGGCAGATTGGCCGAGCGGCTCTCCCGTTCGGCCCAATAACAGACAAAGGGAGCAGTTGGCAATATCTTCCTAGGGACCAATGTCGTCGATAGGCGGCATAATGGGCGGCATGGCCAGGCAGAGGATCGTACGGGGGAAGCTTCCACTGTCACGTCAGGGATATGCTCGGGCTGTTAAGGTATGACATTAGGCACGCTTTCCTGATACGTCTATTCCAAGTATGCTTTGAGAAGCGTGTGCATTTTTGGAAGCATGTGCGCTTTGGGAAGCATGCATGCACCTCCTGGTAGCTCTATATAAGGAGCCCCAGAGCTTCATCGAAGGTATGCTTTTACTACTGTTGCTACAGTTACGCTGCTCCTTTCTTCTCTACTTCATTTACTCATCGCCGGTAGCTGACTTGAGCGTCGGAGGGCCATCACCAGGAAATCCCTCCTCGGCCCGACACTAACGACTCTGTGGTTGTAGACTTAGCTCATCGGGAGTCTACGTCATCTTCAGTCGACATCCAGTCAACGTGAGCATCATCTTCCCAGCGCCCGTCTACTCACACTCGGACAGGATCAAATTTGACGTCGTCTGTGAGAGCGCACCTGAATCCGAGCGGAGAAGATAGAGGAAGATGGACGTCTCCACACCGTGACGCTCACTCCAGAAGAGCTCGACGCGCTCATTCAAGTATGAGCGGCGAAATTAGTCGAACAGCAGTAACAAAAGGCGCTGGCCAATCGGCTGGCACAGCAAGCAACATCGGCCTCGGGAGGCCGAGCGACGCATGAAGACTGGCTGGAGCAACTCTATATGGGGGCAGAACAAGATGCCAACCGACACTCCTGGAGAAGCTCCGCCAACGCTCATTCCATTTCACCGGGCATTATTTTATACGCCCTCAGAAATTGCTCAGGCCAACCAAGATAGGGGTTCCTCAGATGAGGCCCCCGCTCGGGACGAAAGAAAAGGCAAAGCGCCCCGAGCTGATTCGTCGCCCGAGCGGATCAACCGATAGTTCTCCGAAGCCATTTTGCAAGATCCGTTGCCGAGGCACTACGCTCCCTTGGCGATCGGGGAGTATAACAGGTCGACTGACCCAGACAAACACCTCGGTAAGTTTGATAACGCCGCCACTCTTCATCAGCGTACAGATGGAGTCAAGTGCCGAGTCTTCCTCACTACATTATCCGGCTTGGCACAACGTTGGTTTCGGAGATTGCCGAACAGGTCGATTCAGAGTTTCAAGGACTTCCAAACGACCTTCCTCCATCACTTCGCGAGCAGCAGGCGCTATCAGAAGACTAGCGTCAATATGTTCTCTATGAAGCAAGAGCCGAGAGAGGCTCTGCGGGCATACATTCAACACTTCAACCAAGCAGACATGGGCATCCCCTCCGTCTCGTCTGAAACCATGATGCATGCCTTCACCCAAGGGCTCGTCGATGGAGATTTCTTCCGATCGCTCGTCAGGAAGCCGCCTCGCGACTACGACCATATGCTGAAGAAGGCTAACGAGTATATCAATGTAGAGGAAGCCCAGGCGGCCAGAAGGAAGGAGGCGATGTCCAAACCATCGGCGCCAACCGAGCGACGACCGCCGTCCAGCCATCAGTCACCAAGAGGACCACGGGCCGAGGGAGTGCGGCCACACCAGGAAGTAAGACAACATGCCATCCAGCATGTTGCAGCAGAATGGACGAGACCCAAGGGGAAGGTATGGACCCCTTTATTCTGCTCGTTCCATTAGTCTGCGACGCACAACACCCGTGACTACCGAGGATTCAACCCGGTCGCCCAACCAGCGCCTAGGAATTATCGTCACCGGTCCCCTTCTCCTGATCGGCGACACAAGTATCATCATGCCGATCGTCGAGAGGATACAAGGCGATCCCCGAGGCGGTCTCACCGGAGCACGGAGCCGGTGAGAACCAGACGTGAGCAAAACAGGCCGATCGCTCGGGAGGAAGAGAACAAGAGTAACGCCGCTCGAGGGGAGATCAACATCATAACTGGCAGGCCGACTGGCGGAGATTCCAACCGAGCCAGGAAGTCACACGCTCGGCGGTTGGAAATCCATGTGGTAGGTTGCACCCGGGAGCAGGCCAGCGGACCCGAGATCAGCTTCGACCCCCGTGATCTCGAAGGAGTTGAAGAGTCGCACAACGACGCACTCATTATTCGAGCGGTAATCGTCAATTACACTATTCATTGTATATTCGTTGACACAGGCAGCTCAGTCAACATCATTTTCAAGAGGGCGTTCGACCAACTCCAAATTGACAGAGGCGAACTGTTGCCAATGACGACCCCTCTATACGAGTTCAACGGCAATGAAGTCTTGCCAATCGGTCAGATCAAGATGGTCATCTCACTCGGGGAGGAACCACTCCGGAGGACAAGGGGCACCAACTTCATCGTAGTAGATGCCCCCTCAGCCTACAATGTCATTTTGGGCCGCTCGACCCTCAATGAATTCTGAGCAGTCGTTTCAACCTTCTGCCAGAAGATTAAGTTCCCGGTAGAAGATCGAGTTGGAGAAGTAAAGGGGGATCAGCTGGCTGCTCGGAGATGCTATGTCGAAATGGTCAAGACCGAGGCCAAGACCGCTCGGAAGACACCCTGGATGGAGGTAAACACCATAACCGAGAAGCCCCCTACTTTGATTTATGAAGAAAAGGAGGAAGTACAGATACATCCGAGCCGAGCGGAGGCGACGACTTTCATAGCGTTTGACTTGGAGGCCTAACAGAAGGCCGAGCTGATCAGACGCCTTCAGTAGAATCATGACGTGTTCGCCTGGTCTACCCATGAGTTGCCCGGCATTTCCCTGAATGTCACACAACATGAGCTCCACGTCCGACCGAACGCTCGGCCGGTGAAGCAGACAAAGAGGGACTTCAGCACCGAGCAAAACTTGATCATCCGGGCAGAGATTGAGAAACTGTTAGAGGCCGACCATATACGTGAGGTGCAATTTCTGAGCTGGCTCGCCAATGTGGTGTTGGTCTCCAAGTTAGGCAACAAGTGGAGGGTCTGCATCGACTTAGGATCTTAACAAGGCATGCTCGAAGGACTTTTATCCCTTGCCCAGGATCGATCAGATGGTAGACTCCACGGCAGGGTGCGAACTGATATACATGTTGGACGCCTATCAGAGGTATCATCAAGTGTTGCTCGCCCGTGAAGACCAAGAGAAATTCAGCTTTATCACCGCCGACGGCACGTATTGCTACAACGTAATGTCGTTCGGATTGAAGAATGCGGAAGTCACCTACCAGCGGCTGATGAACAAAGTCTTCCGGCGGTAGATCGGCAGCAACATGGAGGTATATGCCGATGACATATTAATTAAATCCCTCCGATCCGTCGATCTCTATGCAGACATCAAGGAGACCTGCCAAACCCTTCGGACGTACAGAATAAAGTTAAATCCTCAGAAGTGTCTGTTCAGCGCTAAAAGCGAGTGCTTCCTGGGGTATATCATCACTGAACGGGGCATTGAGGCGAACCCCAGCAAGGTAAAAGCACTCCAAGATATGCCACCACCAAGAAACTTGAAGGAAGCACAACGCCTTACCGGGCGGATAATAGCATTGTCACGATTCATCTCCAAGTCGTCCGACTGGAGCCTTCCCTTCTTCAAAATTCTGCGCCGAGCCACCAAGTTTTAGTGGGACGAGGAGTCTGACTGAGCTTTCGAGGAACTTAAAGTATATCTAAACTCACTACCTGTACTAGCTAAGCCTACTGCCAGTGAACCGCTCCAGATTTATTTATCTTCAACCAAGCACGATGTCGGCTCGGCATTGGTTCGACGGAACGACAAAGAACAACCAGTGTACTTCTTGAGTCATATATTAAAGGATGCTGAATCTCGCTACACCAGTCTTGAGAAGCTAGCATTTGCATTGGTACTCGCCGCTCGGAGGTTTCGTCCTTATTTCCTCGCTCACACTATCATGGTGATGACCAGCAACCCTCTGGGAAGAGTCCTGCTTAACCCAGAGGCATCCGGTCGGCTGATTAAATGGACAATAGAGCTCAGCGAGTTCGATATCCAATATCATCCCTGAACGGCCATCAAAGCACAAGACTTAGCCGACTTTGTCACGGTGGTGCAAAACCCTGAGCCCGATGCAGTATGGAAAATATATGTGGATGGGTCGTCCACACGACAGGGTAGTGGGATCGGTATACTACTTATCTCCCCACAAGAAGAGCGGGTGTAGTTGTCAGTTCGGCTAGAGTACTGGGCAACTGACAACGAAGCTGAGTACGAGGCTCTTATAGTCGGCTTACAAGTCGCTCGGCACGTCGGCGCGGGCAGAGTTCTTATCTACTCTGATTCTCAATTAGCCGCTCAGTAGCTGGTTGGAGCATTCGAGATTAGTAACGCGCGGATCAAGTTGTACGCCGAAGCCTTCGAAAAGCCGAAGGCAAACTTTTAAGAGGTAATCATCCAGAAGATCCCCCGAGCGGAGAATCATGCAGCGAACGAGCTGGCTAAACTGGCGAGCTCGCTCTCGCCGATCGTCATTACTCAACCGATCGAGCAAGTATCCTTGGTGGTGCACGTCGAATGGATGGAGGGGCTCACTTCCCCCAGCGATTGGAGAACGACCATAATATAGTTTCTACGATTGGGAGCTATGCCTTCTAATCAGGAGGAAGCTCGTTTATTGAGGAGGAGAGTCGGTCGCTTCACCCTAATCAGGAACCAGCTCTACAAGAAGGCCTTCTCTAGGCCATTGCTGAAATACGTCGGATCGGAGGACGCCAAGTATATACTACGAGAAGTACACCAAGGTTCCTATGGAGGACATCCGGGCGGTCGGTCGCTAGCAAGGAAGATTCTGTTGGCCGGGTACTTTTGGCCAATCCTACAAGAAGATGTCGCTCGGACAGTGACTAACTGCTTATTCTACCAGAAGTACCACCACCTCTCCCACCGGCCGACTGAAGAAATGAAGGCTTCCACTGTGTCGTGCTCGTTCGACCAGTGGGGTATGAATATTGTGGGACCCCCTTCCCCATGGCGATCGGACAACGAAAGTTTTTGCTCGTCGCAGTAGACTACTTCTCCAAGTGGGTTGAAGCTGAGCCGCTGTCCAAAATAATCGAGCAGATGGTCCAAAAGTTCATCTGGCAGCATATCATCTGTTGGTTCGGCATTCCGCATCGACTCGTCTCTGACAATGGCAAACAATTCGCTGGATGAAAAGTCAAAGAATGGTGCGAGGGATATGGCATCCAACAAGCCTTCACCTCCGTAGCATACCCTCAAAGCAACGGACAGGCTGAGGTCATCAATCGAGAGATCTTGCGAATTTTATGAGTTCGGCTCGACCACATCGGAGGGAGCTGGGTGGACGAGCTCCCCGACGTGTTATGGGCAATCTGAACGACCCCTAAGGAAGGCACGGGCGTAACCCCGTTCCACCTCGTATATGGCGGTGAGGCGGTCGTCCCGGTCGAGGTGGGAGTTGAGTCTAATCGAATACAACACTATGGCGAAGACAACGCCGAGCGGAGGCTTCTGGAGCTGGACTTCGTGGATGAGATGTGTGACAAAGCAGTCGTTCGGCTGATGGCTTATAGGCAGAGGATGAGGTAGAACTACAATCGATGAGTGATCCCGAGGTCATTCCAGGTCGGCGACCTCGTGTGGAAGAAGGTGAAGTCGGTCGACGATGTTACTAAATTAGAAGCTCCATGGGTCGGACCATTCAAAGACATGGAGAAGCTTCGCTCAGACGCCTACTACATATAGAAGATGAAGACGAATGACAACTAGAACGTCCTTGGAGCGCGAACCACCTCCAGCCGTACCGAGCTGGATGAAAGGTGCGCCAATGTAATCGAAATGTACTTTCCGTTCTTCCTATGCCCTTTGATTGTAGGATTGAAATGAAAAATGAAAGGTTACCCAAATAATCGTCGAGCGGCGACGTTAAATCCATGTCTCCATCGACGGTCGAGCGGTGACCTTAAACCCCAGTCTTCACCAAATAGTCAAGCGACGACGTTAAACTCATATCTCCATCGACGGTCAAGCAGTGACCTTAAATCCCGGTCTTCACCAAATCATCAAGCGGCGACGTTAAACCCATGTCTCCATCGACGGTCGAGCGACGACATTAAACTCATGTCTCCATCGACAGTCGAGTGGCGACCTTAAACCCTAGTCTTCACCAAATAGTTGAGCGGCGACGTTAAACCCATGTCTCCATCGACGATCGAGCGGCGATCTTAAACTCTGGCACGGACATTAAGTCCCAGAATCGAGCAGCGACTATAAACCCCGGAGGTATGATCCTAGCGAATATTTCAATAACGAAAGTACGAGCGTAACAGGCGATCGGAACTATACAGCCAAATACTTAGCAAACAGATGACATAGCAAACAAATGGCATATGAAGAAAAAACGCAAAAGGATCATTGATAATAGGTCACTGCCGAATGGCATGAGTACTAGGGCTGTGCAAAAAAATCGAGAAATCGAAAATCGGACTGGAACCGGTAGCTTACCAGTTCCGGTTTATCGGTTAACCGGTTTTAACCGGTCGGTTCCCGGTTTGGAATTTTTTTTTATCGGTTTAACCGATAAACAGGTAAAATCGGGAATCGACTGATTTTTTTTATAAGAAATTTTATTTAAATTTTAGTTAAAGTCGTACAAAACTACAAATTGAACCGCTGCCATTTATGATCACATATTTCGGTGAAACAAGACCGTAAGCCAAGCTAAAAAAATAAAGCCATTTCATATAAATATAGAAAGAGAAAGAAACTATAGATTTATTTTAAATTTTTTATTTTATTTTCAGAACATCCATATTTATTATTGAAACATAGTCGTGACTTGTGAGTGCTGATGTGCAAAGTTGACCTTCTATTTAATTAATTGCTTTCGCGGGGATACCAAAATGTTCGTATTCTTTAAAATTTGGTAACCGTTGATTTATCAGGATCAAAATCAGGCACTCCCCACCGCAGCACTTTGGTTTTCTGGATCCTTCATTCCTTCTAGCCACGTCGACCACCTCGCGCTCGCATTCTGCGTGCGGTCTTGTTTCGCAACTTATCAAGCCCAATAATCTTTACCGGTTTTCGGTTGGAACCGGTTAACCGACCGGAACCGATTCAACTGAAACCGGTAGAACTGGTAAGAATATCGGTCGGTTAACCGGTTTTACATAAACCATGATAAATCAGAATTAACCGGAACCGATAAACCGGTTAACCGACCGGTTGAACAAGCCTAATGAGTACATTCAAAACCTTACAAAAATATTCTCTACTGACCCCTCGCTCACTCGATGTATTCGAAGGCATCGTCGGGGATGGATTCAAGGAGTTGGACACAGTTCACGTCTTTATTAGACAGGGCTTCGGAGACATGACCATTTGCCTTCAGTTGGCCGAGCGTCGCATCGATCGCCAGCTCAAACGATCGGATCATCCGATCAGTCACCTTCCCCAGAAATTGGTCCGAGCGAAGGTATTGCTACTTCAGGACCGCGAAATTGTTGGTGCAACCTTAGGTCAAGGTTGACCCGACTCGAGGTGACTTGACTCGAGTTGTATTTTGATGTTTGACTTAGGGAGATTGTTGGTGCAACCTTAGGTCAAGGTTGACCTGGTTGACCCGACTCGAGGTGACTTGACTCGAGTTGTATTTTGATGTTTGACTTAGGAAGATTGTTGGTGCAACCTTAGGTCAAGGTTGACCTAGTTGAGTTGCATGTTGATGTTTGACACTCGTGAGAGAGTTCTATTCTTGATGTGAGACAAGAATAGATGGTTGGGAGATTATTGGTCCAACCCTAGGTCAAGGATTGACCTGGTTGACCTGAAAAGTCCAAGTATGGAGACTTGTCACTGGGAAAGTCCAAGCAGGGAGCTTGGCACGCGAAAAGTCCAAGTATGGAGACTTGGCACTGGAAAAGTCCAAATTGGGATGTTAGGCAGTGTGGAAAGTCCTGGTGAGTGAAGCCAGGCAGTGGGAAAGTCCTAACTGGGATGTTAGGCAGTGTGGAAAGTCCTGGTGAGTGAAGCCAGGCAGTGGGAAAGTCCTAACTAGGATGTTAGGCAGTGTGGAAAGTCCTGGTGAGTGAAGCCAGGCAGTGAGAAAGTCCTAATTGGGATGTTAGGCAGTGTGAAAACCCTAGTGAGTGAAGCTATGTGAAAGTCCTGGTGAGTGAAGCCGGGCAAGGGAAAATCCAGATGGATCGAGGGTGATCGGACATCTGGTGATGGGAAGTCCAAGTAGGTCATAGGAGTGACCGGATACTTGGTACGGAGAGAAAAGTCTAAGTGGGTCAAAGGGATTGACCGGACACTTAGCGGGAAGTCCTAGGTCAAGGAGTGACCGGATGCTAGGCGCAATGTACCAACAGTCAAGATTGACCGGATGTTGGTTTGGACTTGGTTTGGCGAAAACCATGATCGGATCGATCCGTGATCGATCCGGATACTAAGAATATTCGATCGGTCGGTGATCCGATCGCAACACATCGCAGCATATCAGTGTGTTAACCGATCGGTCCGGTGACCGATCGAGCGTGCCGAACGGAGCGAGGCGCAAGAGGGGCTGATCGGTCCGGGGACCGATCAGCATTGCTGATCGGTCCCCGACCGATCAGGAGGTTCCTGATCGGTCCATGGACCGACGGACAGAAGCGAAGGAGGAGGGAATGGATCGGTCCGTGGACCGATCCACATGAACCCTGATCGGTCCACGGACCGATTCAGGAACAGCCTGAACGCAACGGCTAGATTTCTTCTGTGTTTCTTCGTTTTCTTCGCAGATTATAAAAGGAGGGCTGCTGCTGCGAGCCTTCTTCTTCTTTTTCTTCCTTCTTCCTGTTCTTGGAGCTGCTGCTGTGCTCTTGAGCTTTGTTGAGTTCCGAAGCTTCGTGTGAGCTTCTTCGACTGGGTTCCTGCTATTGTAGGCGTCTCGTGAAGTTGCTGCTTCAACCAGTCGACGAGAAGGGAAGCGTGTTTGTTTTTACATTCATATTGTCTTGTGCTTCTTTGTATTTTGTGTACTTCTATCTTGCTGTTGCAAGAGTTATTGTGGCGAGGTTTCTCCACCCACAAGGAGTATATATTAGCCGGTTCTCCGGGGACTCATCCACCGACGGATTGATAGGCTTCGTCCACCTTACGGACACGCCGAGGAGTAGGAGTTTCATCTCCGAACCTCGTTACATCGCTGCGTCTAAGGTTTGATTTCTCCATTTACATTTCTATTGTTATTTTTCCGCTGCGCTAACCTGATTTGTAGAAAGAAACGAGCGATTTGGGGCGGCTATTCACACCCCCCTCTCTAGCCGAGTACGAAGGATCCTAACAGAAACGACCTGGCTCGACCTCCTGATAGGTAGTCAGAGCAGCATGGGAGGCTGCCAGTTCATCTTCAAGGCGCTTCACTCGATCTTGAAGCTCCGCCTCTTTGGCCGAGCGGCTATCCCGCTCGGTAACCAAGAAGTCCTCTGCCTTCTTCAGTTTCTCGGCCAACTACCGAGCATCTTGATTTTTCTGCTCCAGGTCGGCTATGGCTCGTTGTTTCCTTTTGGTAGCCAGCTCGAGTTTATGATAGTAAGTCTTCAATTGCGCCTCGATCTGGCCCATCCTACTGGCCTGCTCGGCCGACTTCTGCTGCTCCTCCGCGAGGAGCTGTTAGGCCTTCTTCAGGTCGACCTGCAGATGGGCGGTCGTTGGCCCCTGGGAGGAGGCTTCTCCAGAAATTTTGAACTTCTTCAGCTCGTCCTCCACTTGTGCCAGCCGCTGGCACATGGAAATATTCCCCACCCAATACTATAAGCAAATATTAGTGCCGAGCGAAGGTAACTTATGAATCGATTATTGAAAATACTAACCCCGGTGGACATCTCCAGATGGCTATTAGCAAGCGCGCCCGGGGGTTTCATGGCCTTTCGGGCCCTCGCCTCTTCCCAAATGCGAGCAAGCCGACCATGAAAATAGACTTGATGTTCGGGAGAGCTGGGCTGGTCACCTGGCGCAAGAAAGTCCTCCGTCGGCAGGCAAAGAGTGGCGGTGACGGATCGCCGCCCGCTCGGCGCCAAGTGAGAAAAAGCGCTCAGTCTCAAAGAGTTGGCAGGGGGAACTAGAAGGACAGCGGAGCGGGTTATCTTCCGCCTAGCTAGTGGCAAGGAAGCGATCGGCTCTGGTAACTCAGCCATAGACAGAGTCCGATCGGAAGAGGTAGCCTCCACTGTTGCGGGAGTTGGGGATGGGGCGCCTCCCCCTGCAGAGGCTTGGACTGCCGAGGTAGCGGAACAGGAAGGTGCGTCCGTTCGGCGTCTCTTGCGGGAAAGCGACACTTCATCGCCCGAGGACCCCGAACCCTCAGCAAGGATGACAGGTGGCGCTGCTCGGACCAATCCTGGGTCAGTCATCCCTCCCGCGCTGGGAGTCCGCTCGGCGGTCTCGTCGCCCGGAGTTGTTGTTTCCCCAGTTGTGCCCTCCTGCGAATCGACAGGGGGTAGGCCGAGCTGTTCCATCTCCTTGGCCGCAGTTGCTTTAATCTCGGTCTGCTTGGCCTTCATAATGTCGGCTGCTTGAGCGCGCATCATGATGTCGGCTGCAAAAGGAAAACAAAATCAGTTAGACTCAAAGGAAGAAGGTTTGAGAAATTTCATACCTAGGCTGCTCGGGAGCTTCGTTCGGATCGGACTTAGCCCGAACGCTTACATCACACCCTTTGGCAACAACTTGTGAATGTTGAACTTCATGCCAGCCAGCATATTAGCAGCGTGGAGGTAATCCGACCGGGTCTTGTATTTCTTCATATCAGGTTGAGTAGGGAGCTTGACCTGTCACTTGGTTCGGAAGCAGGGTCGCTCGGGGAGTCTCAAGAAGAAGAAGTACTCCTTCCAGTGCTTGTTGGAGGTAGACATTTTGCCGAAGAAGCCTAGACTGATCCGAGATTGGAAAAGGTATGTGCCCAGCTCGGACTGCTTGGGGTAGTAGAAGTAGTGGAAGACCTGAGGAGTCAGTGGAATGTTGTGCACTTGGAACAACACTACCACGCCGCACAGCAGGCGGAAGGAGTAGGGGGTGAGCTGGGCGAGTGGGACGCGGAAGTAGTTACAAACCTCGGTTATGAAGGGGTGAATGGGAAACCGAAGACCGACCACGAATTGGTCTTGGAAGAAGCAAACCGTGCCGTTTGGTGGGTCGTTGGGCCGGTCGGATGGGAGGCTAAAACTATTTCATGGTCGGGCGGGAGGTCAAAAGCATTTATTAGATGCGCGGCGTCACCCACATCGAACCAAGTCTCTATGATAGTGTACAAGAGACCGGGAGCGGGGTCGGACGGCTGCGAGGAGCTCGCCATTGTCGGGAAACAAAAAGGCAGAGAGTACGAAGGGAAAGATGGCCAGAAAATACAAAAGGTTGGAAAACACGGTGGCGAAAAAAGAAGCAGTGGAAAAGCAGCAAAAAAGAGGGAGGGGGAACTGTTAGAGTGTATACTAAAAGTCTAGTTTTTTGTATAAACATTTATTTTGAAATAAAAATCTCATTGGTCAAATATCTACATTTATATGCTAAGTGTAGTTATTCATTTAATTTATATTGAAAATAACATGGTGTGTGGTGTCACACAGAAAATCATGTTATCAGTTCCTTATAAATTATAAATAGTTGCTCACAACTAAGATAGAATGGGACAAACCATTGGAATGTTGTAGTGTAATTTGGTATTAGTTTATTTTGACTATAAAATTATACTAGTACACTCTAAGTGTATTGAGCAGTACCATTTGAGGTTGTTCTTTTTATACTGATTGTTAAAAAGAACAAGACCTCTGTTATTATGGAAGTGTGTACTCTTAATCATGATATAATAACAAGCACGTATACTTAATATTTATTTCTTTAATTTATCAAAGGGTGAGATTTAGTTTGTTAAATCAATAGGCCCGATAAGTTGGGAAATGATATTATTTATATCGTGTGTTGTTGATTATAGAATAAAATTGTGTACTAGCAATCTAGGTTGATGATGTCCCCTTGAGGAGCTTATAAGGATTGCCATGTAAATCCTGCAGGTGGACTTAGTCCGACATGACAATAAGGTTGAGTGGTACTACTTTTAGAGCTAAGATATTAATTAAGTGAATTGTCAGTAACTCATTTAATTAGTGGGCATTCGATATCTTAAACACAGGGAGACTAACACACTCATGATAAGAAGGAGTCCATATTGTAATATGGGATTGGTGCGGTAGTGCAATAATAACTCTTTAGTGGAATGAGATATTATTGATGAACTTGAGTTGGGTGTTCGGAGTGAACACGGGAAGCTCAAGCTCATCGAGAGACCAAAACTAATTCCTCCTCTTGGTCCCTGTTGTAGCCTCTTATTTATAAAGCCTTATATCCACTTAAAGCCAAGCTTCTTACTTATCTTGTTGTGGCCGGCCAAGTCAAGCTTGGAGCCCAAGCTAGGGCCGGCCAAGCCAAAGAGAGGAGCCAAGTTGTGGCCGACCAAGCTTGGAGCCCAAGCTAGGTGGCCGGTCACATTAAAATAAAATAGTGTTTTAATTTTAAAATCTTTCCTTTTGTGGAAGTCATGGTTTTAAAAGAGAGTTTTTAAATTTTAAAATCTTTCCTTTTATAGTTTTCTACAAAGGATTAAGAGAAATGTTTGATATCTTTCCTTATTTGTAGTTAAAAGAAAGGTTTTAATTTTTTATAACACTTTCCTTTTTTGTAATAATCCACATGTTTTAAAAGAGAGATTTTAATTTGTAAAATTTTCCTTTTATAAACCAATAAGGCATTTAAAAAAGAAATTTTTCTATTAAAATTTCTTACCGGAAACAAATAAGGAAGTTTTAATTTTATGTTTAAAAATTTCCTTGTTTGGAGCACAAGTAGGTGGCCGGCCATGACAAGTATTAAAAGAAGTTTTAATTTTTTGTTTTAAAATTTTTCTTTTTAGTCATTGGCAAGGAATATAAGGAAGTTTTAATTATGTTTAAAACTTTCATTTTTTGCCAAGACCAAGGATTATAAAAGAGATGGAGGGGTACCTCATGAGTTAACACATCTTCTATTCCTCTCTTTCAATCCTTGGTGGCTGGCCCTTGTCCTTTTCTTTTCTCCTTTTGTTTTCTTCCTTGGAGGTCGGTGACATCAATTGTGGTAATCTCTTGGTGGTTGGTTGCTTGAAGGAGAAGAAGAAGAGAAGGAAGCTCTCTTGTCTAAATTCCCTTGGAGGTTAGTTGGTAGCCGGATCTTGGAAGCCTTGGAAAAAGCTTGAGTGGATTTCATCTTGGAAGATCCTCGCCCACACGACGTCCAAGAGAAGGAGAGGAATACAACAGAAGATCAAGAGGTCTATAAGCTACAAAAGGTATAACTAGTTATTAGTTTCCACATCATAACTAGTTCATCTTTTGTATAGATCTTGAAAAAACAAACACAAGAGGTTATCGGTTTTAGGTTATCGTTTTTGTTACAGATTTTATTTTTCGATTTCATGTTTCGATAATGTACTTCTATTGAGGTCTCTATAGTTAAACCTAGTTTACTGTAAAAAGTTAAATATCAGATTTCTTTGTGAGACTTTGTCTAGGAAGTGGTGGATAATCTCATACCCAAAAAGGCCTAGTGTCTCGTCATATTTAACCTGGAAGCTGATCTTTGAAATAGATATTTTATAACTTCTGTAATATGATTTAACTTAGGAAGATCACATCGGTTAAACTTGGAGTAAAAATGTTAAGTATCGTTTCCAATCCAAGTTTAACTTCTGAAGGACAATTTGGATTAATAATGTTAAACATCGTTTGCAATCCAAATTTAACTTCAGTAGAGCACATGGGTAGCTAGGATAGTTCTATGCTTGTACAAATTTTTATACAGGGGAACTAGGACGGTATTCCGAATAGCAACCAACATGAACGCTTACAAGGAGGAGAGGATCGCCGCAGGAAGTCGAGGATCGCGGGAGCACCGGACACAAACAGAATGTCGAAACGCTGGATGCGAGCAAAATCGTCGGAGCAAAACCGTCAGAAAGCACGAAGAAAGCGTAGAAGGGAAGGCGACGCTGAGGCTTTATAAAGATGGGTGCGGCCGACCGGAGCCGTCCGATCTAGGGCACGAGAAACAAAGCGCGCATCTGGCCATTGAATTGGAACTGCCAAATGTCACATCTGCAACTGTCACCTCGGACGTGCGGCAGCTGCGGTGGCGACACATGGCGGCCTCCCATAGGGTAGCATTTAATGTGCGTGGGTGCGTGCTTGACCTTAATGGGGATGATTTGCACGAATTCCGAGGAGATTGGGGAGACGTCAGCATTGACCGCCCGACTCGCGCCCCTCTGAGAACAATGAGGAAAAAATCCAAGTACGGAGGCTTAAAGCGCCGATCGGCCAAGAAAGACCAACCCTACGTGGGTCGATCGGGTTCCAACCAGCCCATGGGTTGCGACCAGTTGGTCACCAGACTACTTGTCTAGTCAGCCGGACTCGCCACCTCGTTCGACTAGACTTAAGGGGGAGGCACGTGATCCGATGGTTAGGAGGGACCCACTCGGTAGGAGGTCAAAGCGGTCAACATCCTCGACAGGCATCCGATTAGGAGAATTACCTTCCTGATCAGCAGGAAGAGTAGCTGGTCTGACACTTCGACAGCTCGGTCAGACACCGAGCTTCCGACGCTCGTGAAGCCCAAAGCAGGCAGAGACAAAGGTCGAGCGGTCGTCCCGCTCGATCAAGCGACGAACGCAGCCTCAACACGACAGGCAGGGCTTCCTTGCTCGACAGGGTGAAGCCGGACAGCAGCTCATTGGCCGAGCAGGAGCTCGGCCCTGCCGTTGCATCACCCAGATGGCAGACTGGCCGAGCGGCTCTCCCGTTCGGCCCAATAACAGACAAAGGGAGCAGTTGACAATATCTTCCTAGGGACCAATGTCGTCGACAGGCGGCATGATGGGCGGCATGGCCAGGTAGAGGATCGTACGGGGGAAGCTTCCACTGTCACGTCAGGGATATGCTCGGGTTGTTAAGGTATGACATTAGGCACACTTTCCTGACACGTCTATTCCAGGTATGCTTTAAGAAGCGTGCATACCTTGGGAAGCGTGCACGCGCCTCCTGGTAGCTCTATATAAGGAGCCCCAGAGCTCCATCGGAGGTATGCTTTTACTATTGTTGCTACAGTTGCGCTGCTCCTTTCTTCTCTACTTCATTTACTCATCGCCGGTAGCTGAGTTGAGCGTCGGAGGGCCATTGTCGGGGAACCCCTCCTCGGCCCGACACTAACGACTCTGTGGTTGCAGGCTTAGCTCATCGAGAGTCCACGTCATCTTCAGTCGACATCCAGTCAATGTGAGCATCATCTTCCCAGCGTCCGTCTACTCACACTCGAACAACATCATCTTACCTAAGTGCCCCTAATATTTTAAGTATAAAAAGTCTAAAATGAGTATAACTTTTCTTAAATTCAGTGCATTAAACTAGAATCTAGTATATTTTTTTTATTAAATTGAGTACGATTCTTTTTCCACCTCAATTGGATGGAAAATATACTAGATTTTCATTAAATGATACTCAATTTGATAGAAAATATACTAGATTTTTTTTAAATGGTGCTTAATTTAGGAGGAATTATATTAAGAAAGAAAAAATCGTGCTCAATTTAATAGCTGGAAGTCTAGAGGGACTTTAGCATGCCACTGAGTTTTAGTCAGATACTTGATTCAGGGTTTCTCCGAGTTAGGCCTTGAGGAGCAGGGACAGATAGAGCAGGGTATCCTTGTTACCATAGTTGCTTAGTCATCGATCAGGACGAGGATCCGAGAGTTCTAGGCCGATGATCAGCGCCTACAGTCCATCGACAGCCAGATAGCTTCTGGGTAGCAGACAGAGTTCACCCAAGATGACGAGGGTATTATTTATTTCTGAGGCAGATTATGTGTACCTCAATCTCATCTAGTTATTGAGGAGTTACTTCAGGAGGCTCATCGCTCCTGATTTGCTATCCACCCAAGCGGAACCCACATTTATCGATATTTATGGCATTCATATTGGTGGAACGGCATGAAGAAAGACATCGCAGAGTTTGTAGCTAGATGTCTAATCTGTCAGCAGGTGAAGGCTGAGCATCAGAGACCTGCTGGATTACTTCAGAAGATTCCTATTCCGAAGTGGAAATGGGAGCATATCACTATGGATTTTATGGTGGGATTGCCCAGGACACAATGAGATCATGACATGATTTGGGTAATCGTTGACCGATTAACCAAGTCCACACACTTCTTAGTGATTCGGAAGACCGATTCTCTAGACTGATTGACAGAGCTGTATTGTCGGGAGATCATCAGGTTGCATGTTGTTCCTTTGAGCGTTATATCAAATAGAGACCCACGGTTCATATCTCGGTTCTGGCAGAGTCTGCAGCAGGCCTTGGGTACACAGCTCCGTTTTAGTACAGCTTTCCATCCGCAGACAGATGGATAGTCAGAGTGGACCATTCAGACATTAGAGGACTTGTTGAGATCTTGCGTTATGGATTTCGGAGGCAGCTGGGAGGACCACCTGCCATTAGTAGAGTTCGCTTGCAACAACAACTATCATTTGGCTATCCAGATGACACCGTTTGAAGCGTTGTATGGTAGACCTTGTCAGACACCCACCCTCTGGGAGGAAGTTGGGAAGGCTCAGCTGCTAGGACCTCAGAGGGCTCAGTTGGAGGCAGAGTTGGTTCGTACTATCAGACGAAGGATGTCTGAGGTGCAGGATCGCCAGAAGAGTTATGATGATCGGAAATGAAGACCCCTGGAGTTCTCTACTGACGACCATGTATTTCTAAGAGTCTCACCCACGAAAGAGGTGAAGAGATTTGGCCTCCGAGGTAAGCTAGCTCCACGATACATTGGGTCTTTCTAGATATTAGAGAGGATTGGAGTGGTAGCTTACCATCTGGCGCTACCACCGTCTCTGTCAGACATTCACGATGTATTCCGTGTGTCCATGCTGAGGAGATATGTACCTGACCTAACACATGTTCTGTCAGATATATCAGTTCTCATTCATCCTGACGTTATCTACGAGTTCCGATATGGATTCTAGACCACAGAGAGCATCAGCTGTGGAACAAGACTATTCGGTTGGTTAAAGTCGGATGGCGGTATCATTCTGACGAGGAGGCTACCTAAGAGCTCGAGGATACGATTCGAGCTCGATACCCCCATATTTTTACTTGAGGTATGTGGATTAGATTTTTCGTTTAGCATTTATATTGCTTATTTATTGATAGTACTTGTCGATGGTAAATAATGTAAATTTGAGGATCAGATTTTTATTAGTGGGGGAGAATGTAAAATACCTTAACAAAATAATAATCATAATAAGGTTTAATGGACGAATAACCTTACCGAAATTTTTAGAAATTTTCTAGAAATTTTTCAGAACTCATATAATGTATTTTATGAGGATGAGTTTATTGGGCTTGGATGAAGCCAATTTGGAATACTCATTTAAGTAAGAGTTGATTAAGGAATAAACTTAAGGTTTAATTAAATAAACCCTAAGTATAAATGTGAGCTACTGTGCACTAATCCCTGCCGAACCCTTGCTCCCGACGCCGTCACCCCTTCTCTTCCTCTCATCAGCCCGAGCAGCGCCAACTCCCTTCTCTGCGCCGCATACTCCCAATTCCTCTCTTCACTGTGTCCTAGCCACTTCTCTTCCTCTCCTCCTGATCCCCTTCCTCTACCTCTCCCTCTCCCTCTCGCGGCGTGGAGCACCCTCTCCTCTCCCTATCTTTGACGCCGTTGACTAACGAGGGGCCACTCCGATCGTCACTACCTTTGCTCGAACCCCCCTTTCTCTTTTCTGATCTCTCTGTGCACCGCTACCGACCACCACAGACCCACGACCGGTTGTCGCTGCCTGAAGTCACCCCTATCTTCTCTATCATGATTTGTCCAGTGCCACCGTAGTTGATTGCGTGTGGCCAACTAGGCTTTGCCACTGTAGCCGCTCCGATTCGCCGAACACTACCACCCCTCTTCTGATCTCATCGTCGGCCGATCTCGAGGTGCCGCCGATGCCGGAAAGGGGAATTGAAGCACTAGGGGATGGAGCTACCCAACCTGCGACTTGAGGACCGAATCAGAGCAGTGGTTGAAGGCTTAGCGGTGACATAATCCTAACAATCTATCCACTGTCGCGCCATTTTCCCTTCACTAGATTTGAATTGTAGCCACCAGGCTCTTTTCTCTATCCACGAGAGGTTACGGTGAGCATCCCTACCTCTGTTCTTTTCCCCGTCTGATTTTCGACCCTAGTACTCATCCGATGTGCATATTGATTTATAATCCAATCTATGGAACTACAACCCTGTAGAATTCCAGCCAGTAAGTGCTGATTGGGGATACTTGACATAGGGAGTAATAGCTTCGCCTAACTTTGGCTGTACCCTCTAGCAACACCATCTTCTATTGAGAGTCAACAAAGGCATTGCTGATTTGGGTGAGTTTTTGTGTTGGTTCATATGCCAATCTAATCTAATTTTGAATGTGGATTGTTTAGGGTTACCTAATCCAATATAGTTACGAAATGGATTGAGTTAAACCTAATTGGATTTGAGGTTCTTGGCTAGCTAATTGATGCATAATGGAATTGGCTAAACTGTATAATTTATTACAGGATGGTGATTCGAGATGAGTACTTCGATGTGGGGATTGTTTACCTCGATTTACAATTAAGGCGGGTACCTTTGACTTATCTTTTTTGATATTGTCATTCTGATATGCGTAATATGTTATAGCTAGTAGTAATGATTATGTTTATATTTGTTTGGTATGTCACTACTTGATACCTGTAGTATGCCCATATTATTATCTGTTATGCATTTATATTTATGCCTCTTGATTCTTGCCATGTGTATTTATGTTCATAGAAGTAGTGACATATAATGTATTACCGGGTATAAGCCTAGCTACTAGATATACGTGGCATGTATACCTAGATTTATTATCTGGCATGTGTATCTAGTTTTATTATCTGGCATATATACCTAGATCCTTGTTATGGACTCAAATTTTCTTTTGGTACATATTATATGGAGGTTGATATTTTCAGGAGTTACATGCTTTAGTGTCATACACCATTTTGCATGATTGTATGCTGAGTGATTGCACTGATTGTCGGCTCCTTTATAGTTGAGCACATCGCCAGTACTGTGATCTGCACACACAACCACTCATGGGTTAGTGGTACATCAGGTAGGGTGTGTGTAGTTTGCTCTGTCAGGGCTCCACTTGTCGGCTTATGGGTAGTGTGACTGTAGCGTGGTAGCGGGTAGGGATCTCTCCTCTTGACTATGACATAGAAAGATGAGAGCTTAGGCTCCCCCACTATATTTGGGGTAGGAGGATAAGTGTATTTCGACAGCATCCTGTCCACTCGGTCACTCAGGAATAGTGATGACATAGTGCACAGTTGTCATAGTCCTACCTACTTGACCTCACCATCGCATGTGAGGTGGCTGACTGGAGTCAGGAGTGACCATGTCATTTGCATCATATGTATGAATTACATTTATTGCTTGTGATTGTTACATTTTGGTGGTTGCATGATTGACATGCATACATGAGACATGAGGTATTTGGTCTGACGACCCTTGTATCCGGATAGGAGGTCCTGGTGAGTACAGCTTCTTCTGTTGTTCAGTTTTACATTTCCTGTTATCATTCAGAAGATTGTACTGCATGATTATTGTTGATAGCTATATCTTACTATGCATGTCTGCTCGATACCCGCTGAGTTCTTGAACTCACTTCGTTGATTATATTCCTATTTCAAGTTGAAGCCGTTAGGAGGTTCCAGTTGCTAGTGTTAGAGTGTATACTAAAAGCCTAGTTTTTTGTATAAACATTCATTTAGAAATAAAGAATCACATTGGTCAATTGTCTACATTTATGCTAAGTGTAGTTGTTCAATTAATTTATATTGTAGATAATATGGTGTGTGGTGTCACACACGGAAGATAATGTTATCAATTCCTTATAAATTATAAATAGTAGCTCACGACTGAGATAGAAAGGAACAAACCATTAGAATAGTCGTAGTGTAATTAGGTATTAGTTTATCTTGACTGATAAATTACACTAGTACACTCTGAGTGTATTGAGCAGGACCATTTAAGGTAAGTTCTTTTTATACTGACTTAATAAAAAAACAAGACCTTAGTTATTATGGAAGTGTGTGCTCTTAATCCTAATATAATAACAAGCACATATATTTAGTATTTATTTCTTTGACTTATCAAAGGGTGAGATTTAGCTCGATAAATCAATAGGCCCGATAAGTTGGGAAATGATATTACTTATAGTGTGTGTTATTGATTATAGAAGGAAACTGTGTCATAATAATCTAGGTTGATAATGTCCCCAAGAGGAGCTCATAAGGATTGTCATGTTAAACCCTGCAGGTGGACTTAGTTGGACACGACAATAAGGTTGAGTGGTACTACTCTTGGACTAAGATATTAATTAAAGTGAGTTGTCAGTAATTCAATTAATTAGTGGGCATCCGATTGTTGGTGCAGTTAGCACTAACGATTTAACCCAGGTTTTGATGAATGACAAATAGGTTAAGTTAGTTTTGTTGTTGTCTGACACTTTGATCTAGTGTGCAGGAGAAGTCCAGACAGGTTGACGGGCTGACCGGATGTCTGGCACGAAGTCCAGCTAGGTCGACGGGCTGACCGGATAGCTAGCGAGAAGTCCAAGCGGGTCGATGGGCTGACCGGACGCTTGGCGAGAAGTCCAGCTAGGTCGACGGGTTGACTGGATAGCTGGCGAGAAGTCCAAGCGGGTCGACGGGCTGACCGGACGCTTGGCGAGAAGTCCAGACGGGTCGACGGGCTGACCGGACGTCTGGCAGGTAAGTGAGGTAAGTCACTGGAGGGGAGTGACTGCGAGGACGCGTTCCCGGGAAGGGAACATTAGGCGTCGATCCGGCTTAGATCCATTTCGGATGTCTAAGTCGAGATCGTGACTAGATTCCGGTCTCGGAAAGACGGAATCTAAGTCATACTCTTTGCTATTACTTTGTTGAACTTTAATTGTGCTAACAATCTATTTTACAGGATATATATTTGCCTCCGGACTAACGTTTGTCGTGCAGGACGGATTCTGCGAGAAAACAGGGTCCGGGCGCCCGGAAGGAATCCAGGCGCCCGGGGCGGCCGGAGGCAAACTTTATCCCGATTGCGAGATCGCCACGTGGAGCATCTCGGTTTGAGCTTACGTCACATTCCGTGTGCGGAAGGATCCAGCGCTCGAACAGATATAAAAGAAGCCCATGGAGCTTGAATGCAATTCATCCGAGAACTCTTCATCGCCGGTCTTGCCGCCGACGTTCAGTGCGACGCCAACAACGCTCCGACAAAGTGCTCCTTCCGTTTTGATTTAATTTCCTTGTCGGTATTGCTTTATTTTCACTAGCATTTCCTGTATTTATTCTGTAATCATATTTCGACTTGTTAGTGATTGCCCAACGAAAGTGGTCAAGGACCACGGGCCTTCGAGTAGGAGTCGTCACAGGCTCCGAACGAAGTAAAAAAACATCTGTGTCTATTTTACTTTTCCGCTGCGTTTATACTCTAAAATTTCTAATCGATATTCACCCCCCTCTATCGAATCTAACGGTCCTACAAGTGGTATCAGAGCGAGTACTGCTCTGATTTGGTGCAACCACCAATCAGGCAAAGGGGGGACTTTTTGAAAGAAAAATTAAATATCGTTTGTCTTTAAAATAAAACCTTACGCTTTTCGTTTTTTTCCCTCCAAAACGATTTTTGAAAAATACATCGCCATCTTTTCACCATTGTTTAGTATTTAAAAAATATTACATTTTCAAAATTTTGAAATAATATTTTTTCAAATATTTTATTAATATTTTAATAATATTTTATTATTTTTTCCGAAAATAGTGAAATATTATTTTTTCCAGCACTGCTAATCCAAGACCAAGTCTTGGGATTTTTTTTGTTTCTCTGTGTGCAAGAACAATGACTCTTCAAGAAGGACGGAACCCCCACGAACCACCACCATACGATCAAGATTTCAACTATTGGAAGCGATTAATGGAATGCTTCTTAGGAAGCGTAAACTTTGATTATTGGCTGATATTGAGAAAACCTTCTCAGAACTCAGAACTAAATACAAATGTAAGTAAAATCATTTGTAATGTTTTACCTAACAATGTTTTATGCAGAGTAAAAAAGTACAAAGATGCACATGAGCTTTGGACCCAATTGATCAAACTTCACGAGGAGCCGATGGAGCTTGAGGATCAAGTAAAAATCGAATCTGAACTCGGGTTAGATCCAATCGAAAAGCCTACTGAATTAGAGGTTAGTGATATTTACCAAAATACCCCTGCTAATAGTAGTTTAGAAAATATGAGCATTGATCTGGTTATTTCTGAAAATATATGTGAAAACAATGTAGTTGACAATAATTACAAAAATACCCCTAAGATATTATCTGATAAAACAAATCCAATTAATTTAAAAAATTCAAACTTGAACCTAAACAAATCTGAAAACTCAAATGATAGAGAGGACAAGGTGAATATTGATCTAGATAAAATTAATAAATTATTTAATAATCTAGACAATATTAATCTAGAAAATCCTATCCAAACCCAAGATAATTTAATTAATAAAAAATTAAATTTTAATGATAAGAATAATCTAATAAATTCCACTAATTATATCAACTTAAAAAATAAAGAAAATATAAGAATAAAATCAAACACTTTGATAAAATCAAAACTAAATTTAACAAAATTAAAATTAAATGTCAAGAATAACATATTAAATAAAGATAATCTGAAAAATTCAAAATTAACAATTAATAAAAGGTTAAAAGATAAACCTTTAAGGAAATATAATTCAAACAATTTAATTAATTCAAATTTAAAAATGAATAAAAACTTAAACTTTAAAAATAGGCTATTAAATAAAAATAATTCAATCAACCTAATAAAAGTGAAAATGAAAGAAAATTTTAAATACATTCTCTTAAAAAAAGATAATTTGACTAATTTAATTAATTCAAAATTAAAAACTTGAATCTAAATTACAAATTAAACATTAAATTTTAACCAAAACTTAACTATAATAAACCCAGAACTAAAAACTAAATTTATGGCCAATAATTCAGGGGGAGGCTCCAGAATAGCTGGCACCTCCAAAACTAACCTACCCGACAGGGTAAACCTAACCAACCTACCCGAAAAGGGTAACCCCAACCAACCTACCCGACAGGGTAATTAGGAATAGTTAAAGAGGGTTCAAGTTTAACTTGAATAATGGTACTGGTGAAGTTTTTTGATGATAGTACGTTGGGGAAGCTTGGGCATCGCATGTCTAGAAAGATATGACTTCAATCTGGTGCATTTGGCCAAGTGGAACCGACCGAAGCTACCTTTAAATGGATCCTAACTAGTTAGACCAAGGTTTAGTACTAAGCTCCGTGGATAGGACTATTCGGAAAACCTCGAAAGGTTGGTTACTTCTAATGACGTCCAAGTGACTCACCAAGCTTAGAAGTTTATCCGAAGAATGCCTATTTGTTGAGACCAAAGCTAAACCTGAATCTAACACAAGTTAAACCAAACTCTGTAATAAAATATAATTCATCTCACAAAATTATAGTATTCCCTGATTGATAATCTAGATCGGGTGAGATGAATAAGGATTAAATTAATTTTCAAACTAAATTAAAATTAATTAAAATTAGAATTAGAATTTCAAATTACTTAAAATTAAATTTTGAATTTCAAATTAAATTAAAATTAAAATTAAAATTAAAATTAAAATTAAAATTAAAATTTCAAATTAAAATTCAAATTTGAATTTCAAATTAAAATTAAAATTTCAAATTAAATTTCGAATTTAAAATTAAATTAAAATTAAATTAAATTAAAATTAAAATTTTTTTACTTAAAAATTTATTTTAAAAATTAAAGTTAATTTTTTTAATTTAAAAAATATTTGAAAAATTCTTTAAAAACTATTTTAAAAATTCTTTAAAAATTATTTGAAAAATTCTTTAAAAACTATTTTAAAATTCTTTAAAAATAATTTTAAAATTCTTGAAAAATTATTTTAAAATTCTTTAAAAACTATATTTTAAAATTCTTTAAAAATTATTTGAAAAATTCTTTAAAAACTATTTTTAAAATTCTTTAAAAATTATTTGAAAAATTCTTTAAAAACTATTTTAAAAATTCTTTTAAAACTATTTTTTAAAATTATTTAAAAATTATTTTAAAAATTCTTTAAAAATAATTTTAAAAATTCTTTAAAAATAATTTTAAAAATTCTTTAAAAATAATTTTAAAAATTCTTTAAAAACTATTTTTTAAAATTCTTTAAAAACTATTTTTAAAATTCTATAAAAATTATTTGAAAAATTCTTTAAAAACAATTTTAAAAATTCTTTTAAAACTATTTTTTAAAATTATTTTAAAAATTCTTTAAAAACTATTTTTAAAATTCTTTAAAAATTCCTTAAAAACTATTTTTTAAAATTCTTTAAAAACTATTTTTAAAATTCTTTAAAAATTATTTTAAAAATTCTTTAAAAACTATTTTTAAAATTCTTTAAAAATTATTTGAAAAATTCTTTAAAAACTATTTTTAAAGTTCTTTAAAAATTATTTTAAAAATTCTTTAAAAACTATTTTTAAAATTCTTTAAAAATTATTTGAAAAATTCTTTAAAAACTATTTTTAAAAATTATTTGCAAAATTCTTTAAAAACTAATTTTTAAAATTCTTTAAAAAAAAAAACTATTTTTAAAAATTCTTTAAAAACTATTTTTAAAATTGTTTAAAAACTATTTTTTAAAATTCTTTAAAAACTATTTTTTTTAAAAAAAAATTCTTTAAAAACAATTTTTTTAAATTCTTTTAAAACATTTTAAAAATTATTTTTAAAACTCTTTTAAAAATAAATTTAAAAACTTTAAAATATTCTTTTAAAAATTCTTTAAAAACATTTAAAAAATTATTTTAAAAACTCTTTTAAAAATCATTTTTTAAACTTTAAAAAATTCTTTTAAAAATTATTTTAAAACATTTTAAAAATTATTTTAAAAACTCTTTTAAAAATTATTTTAAAAACTCTTTTAAAAATCATTTTAAAAAACTTTAAAAAATTCTTTTAAAAATTATTTTAAAACATTTTAAAAATTATTTTAAAAACTCTTTTAAAAACTTTAAAAAAATTCTTTTAAAAAATTCTTTTAAAACCTTTTAAAAATTATTGTTATTTTAAAAATTATTTTAACTTAAAAATTATTTTAACTTAAAATTATTTTAATATAAAAATTATATTTTCAAAATTATTTTAACTTAAAAATTATTTCAAAAATTATTTTTTTTAAAAAAAAACTTTTAAAAATCATTTAAAAAATATTTTAAAAATCATTTTAAAACTATCTAAAAATTTTGTATCATTTTGAAAAATTCTTCTTATTTTTTCACTATAATGAAATTTTGTTAACTTAAAAATAGTAATAATAAATTATTTCTATAGATTATTTTCACTTTAAAAATTATTATTTTGACTTTAAACTCATTTTTAATCTTAAACATCATTTTAACCTTAAAATTAATTTTTAATTTGACTTAACTAAAAATTAAATCTTAAATTAGAACTTAATATTGAAATTACAATTAAAATTAAAATTTTTAACTTAAACTTAAAATTAAACTTAAACTTAAATTAACCACTAATATTAATTTAAATCTAAAATCAAAACTGAATCAAACATATGTTAATTGACATAAAACATATTATAAAAATCATTTTAAATTCCTTTTAAATGCTGTTTTAGAAATCCCTTTAAATTTTTTTTAATAATAATAATAATTATAACTAACACTTTCATTGACCAACTCAATCAAGTAATATGAAATTTAAATTATTTCACTAAGTATTAAATTATTAAATCAAGTAAAAACTAATCAATAAATTATTGATAATTCTTAACTGTTATTGAATTAATAAAATCTTATCTTATTTAACCTTAAACTAAAGTTAAGCACCTGAATCTAAAATTAATTAATAATTGATTAATAAAATTCAAATAAACAGTTATACCAAGGATACAGAGATAATAATATATGTATTACTAAATTAGACAAATGTGTTAGGGCTTTGAAATTTAACATAACCAAACCTTAGTATTAAAGGGGAGATATTAAATTAAAAGGAATATCAAATTCAGGGGAGGTTTATTTTTTAATTATCTCCTTAAGCGTTATTTTTTAATCTTCTCTTTAAAATCTCTCTAGAAAATTCTACCTCATTTAAAAAAAAAAATTTACTTTGAATATTTTTAGCAAATATTTTCAAAATTTTAAGTATCAAGTTCAAGGGGAGAAATTAATTAAAATTTTGTGTGTTTTTTTACATATATTTTAAAACTAACTTATTTTTAAAACACCAGTTTTCAAAAAGTTCAATTTAACTAAGTTTAATCCCACCTAATTTTTAAACCTGATTTTAAAAGTTGAATATTGCAAATTTAAACTTATTCAGTTTTTTAATATATGCTTGAAAATTCAACTTTCCAAACTTAGCTTTTATCAAATTAGCCTTAAAAATTTATTTTGGCAAAAATTTTACTTCTTGAAAAATTATTCTTACTTGTTTAATTTTTGCTTTGTTTTGAAAAATCAAAGTTGAAAATTTACCTTTTTGAAAAGTAAATGTTACTTAAACATGAAAAGTAAATTTGAAAAACCTGATTTGAAAATTTTTACACGCTTGAAAAGTTAAACTTGATTAACTTTAAATTTATACTTTTCAAAATTCAACTTGTCTCCCCCAAGTCAACTTGACTATTTTTTTAAACTTGGTGTTAAAAATTGTAGTTTTATCTTTCAATTTTGAACCAAACTTAGATATGTTTCAAAATCTGATTACTTTTTACAGTAACTCTACACTATGATTGTTTACCCTTGCTTATTTTTGATGAATGCCAAAGGGGGAGGGTTAGGTGGCTAAGTTAGCTAAACCAATTTGAAAAATACAAACTAACTTTAAAACCACATAAATGCATGTTGTTTCTTGCATATGTTTTCACTAACTTAACCAGGTTGTCATTCCATCAAAAAGGGGGAGATTGTTGGTGCAGTTAGCACTAACGATTTAACCCAGGTTTTGATGAATGACAAATAGGTTAAGTTAGTTTTGTTGTTGTCTGACACTTTGATCTAGTGTGCAGGAGAAGTCCAGACAGGTTGACGGGCTGACCGGATGTCTGGCACGAAGTCCAGCTAGGTCGACGGGCTGACCGGATAGCTGGCGAGAAGTCCAAGCGGGTCGATGGGCTGACCGGACGCTTGGCGAGAAGTCCAGCTAGGTCGACGGGTTGACTGGATAGCTGGCGAGAAGTCCAGATGGGTCGACTGACTGACCGGACGTCTGGCGAGGAAGTCGAGGTCAGTACTGGACGGCCGGGTAAGTGAGGTAAGTCCCGGAGGGGAGGGACTGCGAGGTCCCGGGAAGGGAACATTAGGCGTCGATCCGGCTTAGATCCATTTCGGATGTCTAAGTCGAGATCGTGACTAGATTCCGGAAGACTAATCTAAGTCATACTCTTTGCTATTACTGTTGAACTTTAATTGTGCTAACAATCTATTTTACAGATATATATTTGCCTCCGACTAACGTTTGTCGTGCAGGATCTGGTCAAGAAACAGGTCCGGGCGCCGGAAGGGTTCAGGGATCCAGGCGCCCGGAGGCAAACTTTATCCCGATTGCGATCGCCACGTGGAGCATCTCGGTTTGAGCAACTACGTCACATTCCAGGTTGAAAGGATCCTGAATCAATAAAAAGGATTGAGGGGTTGAATGCAATTCATCTGAGAACTCTTCTACTGCTGGTCTTGCTGCTCGACGTTCAGTGCGACACCAACAACGCTCCGACAAAGTGCTCCTTCCGTTTTGATTTAATTTCCTTGTCGGTATTGCTTTATTTTCACTAGCATTTCCTGTACTTATTCTGTAATCATATTTCGACTTGTTAGTGATTGCCCAACGAAAGTGGTCAAGGACCACGGGCCTTCGAGTAGGAGTCGTCACAGGCTCCGAACGAAGTAAAAAAACATCTGTGTCTATTTTACTTTTCCGCTGCGTTTATACTCTAAAATTTCTAATCGATATTCACCCCCCCCTCTATCGAATCTAACGGTCCTACATCCGATATCTTAAACACAGGGAGATTAACACACTCATGATAAGAAGGAGCCTAAAATGTAATTTGGGATTGGTGCGGTAGTTCAATAATAATTCTTTAGTAGAATAAATTATTATTGATAAAATTAAGTTGGGTGTTCGGGGCGAACACGGGAAGCTTAATTTCATCGGGAGACCAAAACCAATTCCTCCTCTCGGTCCATATCGTAGCATCTTATTTATAAAGTATTATACCCACCTATACTCACCTTTATACCTATCCTAAGGTGACCGGCCAAGCAAGCTTGGAACCCAAGCTTGGGTCGGCCAAGCAAATAGGATGAGCCAAGTTGTGTGGCCGGCCCTAGCTTGAATCCAAGCTTGGTGTGGTCGACCACATTAAATTAAAAAGGATTTTATTTTTTAAATCTTTCTTATGTGGAAGCCATGGTTTTAAAAGAGAGTTTAAAATTTAAATATTTCCTTTTATAGCTTTCTACAAAAGATTAAGATAAAGGTTTGATATCTTTCCTTATTTGTAGTTAAAAGGAAGATTTTAATTTTTGATAAAACTTTCCTTTTATGAAACCATCCTCATGGTTTTAAAAAAGAGTTTAAAATTTAAATCTTTCTTTTTATAGCTTTCTACAAAAGATTAAGAAAAGATTTGATATCTTTCCTTATTTGTACATTGAAAGGAAGATTTTAATTTTTGATAAAACTTTCCTTTTATGAAACATGTTTATGATTTTAAAAGAGAGTTTTAAAATTAAATCTTTCCTATTATAGTTTCTACAAAAGATTAAGAAAAGATTTGATATCTTTCCTTATTTGTAGATTGAGAGGAAGATTTTAATTTTAAAGATAACTTTTTTTTTTGAAAATCATCCACATGTTTTAATAGAGAGATTTTAATTTATAAAAGTTTCTTTTTTATAACCAACCATGAAGGAAAAATTAATAGAGAAATTTTTATTTTAAAAATTTCCATAAACAAATTAGGAAGTTTTAATTCTTGTGATTAAAACTTTCCTTGCTTGGAGAATTAGAGGTGGTCGGCCACTTTAATAAAAGAAAAGGAAATTATTTTTTATCAATTAAAATTTTCTTTTCATGACAAAGAAAATAAGGAAGTTTTTATTAAAACTTTCCTTATTTGCTAAGACCAAGGATTATAAAAGAGAGGGAGGGGGTGCCTTCACAAAGAGAACTCTCTTCGATTCCTCTCCTCTCTTCCTTGGTGTGGTCGGCCCTCTTATTCTCCCTTTTCCTTTTTCTTTCTTCTCCTTGGACGAACCTCATCATCTCTTGGAGCTTGGAAGGTGGCCGGATCTTGCTAGGAGAAGAAGGAGGATAAGGATGCTTTGTTTCTAGCATCCCTTTAAGCTTGGTGGTGGTGGCCGAGACTTGCTATCTCTTGGAGAAATTTGCTTGGCCGAAACTTGGAAGAAGGAAGAAGAAGGGCTTGGGTGGTTCTCATCTCGGTAGATCATCGCCCACACGACGTCCGAGATAAGAAGAGGAATACGATAGAAGACCAAGAGGTTGTTGCTTACAAAGAAAGGTATAACTAGTAATTCTATTCCGCATTATGCTAGTTTTCTTTGTATAGGTTTGAAATACCAAACACAAGAGGCTAGAAATTCTAGATATTCGGATTTGTTTCGAGTTTGTGTTTCTTTATTTTTCGATCTTGTGATTCGATTGTTCTTTTTGGTTAAACCTAGAGTTATATATGGAAATTAAATATTGAATTTCGTTAAGAGACTTTGTCGAGGCAGTGGTGGATGTTCCCATACCCAAGAAGGCCAAGTGTCTCACCATGTTTAACCTAGGAGCCGATTTCTGAAATTAATATTTAATTGAATTTGTAACATAGGCGGAATTGGATCTATAATGTTAAATATCATTTGCAATCCAAGTCTAAACCTCTAACAACAGATAAGTTAAATTTGGAATCAATAATGTTAAGTTCTGTTTGCGATTCCGAATTTAATTTTAAAGAACACAATAGGTTGTTAGGAAAGGTTTAGGACTTGTACAAAATTTTTGTACAGGGGAACCGATACGATCTTATTAGGACCAACCAACAGCTAGTCCCCACTTCATGTCGTAATGGTTTTCTATTTTTGGTCTTTTGTTTCTTGTTATGTGATATACATACTTGTGATGTGTGTTTTTGGCACTCATGGATCTTATATCAAGATTTTTGGTATGTTGCTCATGTTTTCCACTGCAATAGTTTTCCGTTGTGGATTGTGTTTTCCTCGTTGTAGTGGAGTAGGGTTGATATATATATATATATATATATATATATATATATATATATATATATATATATATATATATATATATATAACTACGTGGAATGTTTATTTAAATTATTGCTTATATTCTGGCCGTGTTGGCCGAGGATTGAGAGACCCTAACGGTTGTGTATTTATGGATTTAGATTATCACCGATACAGGGGAGATGCTGTCGGATTTTTCTCTGGCAGAGACTCCTCTGGGGCGTGACAATTTATTTGGTATCAGACCCAAGTTTTGCGAGTTAACCTGTTGAGATGTTATTGGCGTTGACAGAGAAGAGACTTGGGCACCCTTGCGTATGTGCCTAGGAAAACAGACCCCCACGTGGGATTGAAGGACGGCGGTGACAAAACCGGTGGTACTTAAGCTCTGCGTACACTCAGACAAGCACATGGAACATTAGAGACCAGAAACCAAGAAAAAAGTCCCCCAGTGCAGGCCCTCCGATACTCAAGTCAGGTACTTTTCCCCAGAAGAACAGTGTACGAAGGAAAAAGACTTGTAGAAGACAAGTGTGAATGCACGCGTTCCTGCTCAAGGGAGAGGACTTCTCTTTTTATATGACCATGCATACCTTTGGAGCCTGACCGATGTTAGAGAATGTCGGGTGTCAGGGTCTGTCGGGTGATGGAGGACGTGTGACACCCTCCTATGGACTGAAAGAAGGTTCCATTCGTAGATGACAACAGACTATTGAAATATTCCCTGACATATAGTAGCTATTTTCTGACAGACGGTTATGATTCCCTCACATTGTTGTCGCCTAGTGTCTTCTGTCCTGCCCGGCTTAGTTACGGGCAACTTGGGATGACTGTTAGGATGTGGCGCCTGGCTCCAGTCTTGATGAGGGAGACAAACTACGACTAGGGTCCCCCCTTTACGCTTGGAGTACTGGAAGGTCGACCAGGAGCTATCTTACTGAAAGTACTAGGCCTGTTTATGAAGATTGGGTTGAGGGAACCAGACCAGTAGAGGAAGGCCAGACCTTACTCTAGGTTACATTTTATGTCTCTGATCTGGGATCCTAATCTGTAAGCACTCGACCGAGAATTATGCGGCTGATGACGTCAGTTGGTCCAACTCCTTCTTTCCCAAACTACTGATTGCCACGTTCCCTTGACTTTTGATTGTCACGTCGATCCCCTTGATTTCTAACTATTATATCTCCTTGACTCTCGACTGTCTGACTCTACCGGACCTAGGGATGACAATTTCACCTGAATCCGATGGGTAATCCGACATCCGACCCGAATGGAGGAGGATATGGAGGGAATTTTTATACCCGATTATAGTAAATGGGTATTCGGGTATGAGTATTTCGGGTATGGGTTTGGAGGCGGATGTGATAAAATCCTACTCATACCCTACCCGATACCTGATATATATATAGCCTCATTTTTTATTGAGAAAAAAAAACTTTAGCCCACTTTCCATTTTTTTAAAAAATACTTGGTTTGTCTCTTTATCCGGTCATCAACACGTATCTTATCTTTTTTTCCACGAGAAATGTTCACCCGATTGAAGGAGCACGAGACTTGGAAGATCTGACAAGTACATTGAAATATTTTTTTTTTTAAAATGAAAATGGTAGGGAGTAATAGGATGATGAGTAGGATATGGATACCCAAAAATCCGACGGGTATGGGGATGAGTATGAAAGTTAAATATCCGATGAGTATGGGGATATGTATGTGCATATATATAATAAATAGGGATAGATACGGAGGATATGAAATCCTATCCAAATTCTATCCATTACCATCCCTAACCAGACCATACCTTTATACACCATATCATTTCCTATTAGAATTATTAGCCCCACAGTAAGATAATACAGGCAAATAAATTATAATTTTTAGAGACATTTTACTTTGACATAATAACCCTATGAAATGATCAAACCCTAATAAAATATTTTATACAGGCTGAAAATTAATTTCAAAATCACCAAACACTCCTACAATATTGACTGCACCGCACATATCTTCCAAACAGAGCTATTGAACATATAATTTACTCACCATCACTCTAATTGGATAAGCCTCCTCCTCCTCCATTGGTCCATATTAGATTTCTCAAATCAACTAATAAAAAATTCTCCACAAGACAGAATAAATATTGAAATTATTTAAATACAAAGGAATAACAATAACCATGACATAAAGCCCCAAAATCCAAGCCAACCACCCATCATCAATCAGGAACCAATAAAAAGAACAGGCGAAGCTTTGGAAGCCAGCAGCCATGGCGGCGTCCACGATCGCCTCCGCTTTCTTCTCTTCGCCATCTCCCCGAACCTCCAACCGGAGACCTTGCTCGAAGATCCTGGCCATGGCGCCCAAGAAGAAGGCAACGCTTTCAATTCCGTCGCTCCTCCTCTGCCCTGTTTCCGGCCCTTAGCTATTAACGTACCTACGTCCGCCTGACGGTGATTTGTCGTCGCAGGTGAACCGGTTAGACGAGAAGTGGAAGAAGGAGTGGTACGGCGCGGGGCTGTTCGTGGAGGCCAGCGAGGAGGTGCCGGTGGACGTGTTCAAGAAGCTGGAGACGAAGAAGGTGCTGTCCGGCGTCGAGAAGGCCGGGCTCCTCTCCAAGGCGGAGGACCTCGGCCTCACCCTCTCCTCCATCGAGCGCCTCGGCTTCCTGTCCAAGGCAGAGGAACTCGGGCTGCTCAGCCTCCTTGAACGCACCGCCGGCTCCTCCCCTTCCGCCCTCGCCTCCGTCTCTCTCCCCCTCTTCGTCGCCGCCGTCGTCGCCATCGTCATCATTCCGGACGACTCCGCCGTGCTCGTGGCCGTGCAGGCCTTCATCGCCGCTGCCCTGGGCGTCGGAGCCGCCGGCCTCTTCGTCGGCTCTCTCTTCCTCGGCGGGCTGCAGGAATCGGATTGAGTGAAAATTTGTTTTCCTACGAAAAAAAAAAAAACAAAACAAAATGTTAGCAGTTAATTCAAGGCCTTATCTAGTGGATTGGATTAGCTCTATATATGACTATGCCTGACAGTAACAGACACCTCTGCAACGATATATTTTTTGCATTAAGTTCCATTTGTTTTCCGGAATAATATTCTCTAAAAAATATTTTTTTCTTCTTCAGTATTTAATGTGATATAAAAACATGATCCACTATAATTTTAGATAGTTCAAAAATGCCTCACAATTATAAAATTAAAAGGGCAATGCCTATTGAATTATCAAAAGCATCCCTTCTATTGGAATCATCGAACATTCCTTTTTTTTTTTTGATTTTTTATGGAAAACACCCCCATACTATATACTAGTCTCCCTTTTAAAAATAACACAGCTACCTTCTCAGCTACCTTCTCACCCCATTGTAAATTAATAGGGCATGTTCTATCAATTATGAAATTATAGCTACTATAAATATTATAATATTTATAATAATTATAAATTTGTAGCTACTACAACATAAGTATTATGTGAGCAAATTAAATCTGTGTTGTAACAACTATAGTTTCATAAGTACTATAACGTAAATGTGTATTTGAACATGGTTGAATTTGTATTGTAGCAACTATATTCCCATCACATCATCAACCAATTAGATATGTTATAGTAACTACGAAAATGTAGCTACTATAAATATTGTAGCATTTGAAACAGTTACAATGTCATAACTATTATAATGTGAGTGTTTAGATGAGCAAGTTAAATTAGTATTATAATAGTTACGAAATCGTAATTGTTATAAAGTAAATGTGTATGAGAATATGATTAAATTTACATTGTAGTAACTATAAAATCATATCTTTTACAATGTAAATATTTTTATCAGGTTAGATATATATTGTAGTAATTAAAAAATCATAGCTGTTATAATAAATATATATATATATATATATAGAGAGATATGTTATAACGTGAATCATTTTGAAAATCTCAAATTATATTTATTTCATAGATATTCTAACATAAATATTGTTGAATATTGTATTTAATGTTTATGATAGTTACTGAGGATAACTCATACTCCGTGGAGAGTTGATGGAATGAGGGCCTTTTAATTTTTTTTCCAAATTAAAATGTTCGATTCAAATCAGAGTTTTAATTTGTTATATTAATCGATGATGACATGTTTTTTTTTTTTTGAAAAAAACAGACATATATTCTTCATTGCACATTTGCTATTTCACACCTCGAATAAATGTGCATGGTTAGATTTTCACTCAAATCCAATCAGCACCAAATAATTAGTGAAGAATCCGTCAGTGACTCAGTGATGGTACTTTTAAAATTTGAAGGGTATTTTAAAAATATTAGTTAGTTTTTAGGGCGAAGTAGATTTTTCCATAGCGGTTGGAGACGTGGTGTGCACGCTTAATAGTATTGTAATGGTTGTTAAGCAAATCACGCAGACGCAGGCAAACGACCAATGGCATCGGCCACCAGATTCGTACCGCTTCTTCTGAGCTCGCGAATTTATTAAGCGCTTGCTTCTCTCTCATTTGGATGATTACTATGTCGTTTCCGGCATGCAGTGATCAATCGGCCGGCAATATGAGCAAGAAATAGCGATCTTCGAATTTGGGATTTCTGTAATTGGGGGAGGAGGCCTAGAGGTTCGCATAAGAAATTGAACATTTGGAGTGTTTTGGAGCGATTAATCTAGGGTTCTTCGAGGAGGAAGGCGGCGGAGGAGGAGATGAAGATGGTGCTTGGAAGCCCTGGGACCCGGAGCGGGCTTTTTCTGAGGACTGGCCAGATTACCTTCGCCGGGGTTTCAATCGCCGTCATGCTCTCTGCCTTCGGGTTCGCCAATTACACCGCTTTCTGGTACTGATTCTGAGATTTTCTGTATGCTTGTTTCTTTTCTGGAGCTGAGATGTTCTGAATCTTTTGATCGTTTGGGTGAATCAAAATTGTGAGGGTGATAGTAAAGCTCGTATCTTTGGTGTGTCCGAATCCTAATCGGTGAAGTTTTGAAGGTTATTAGGAAAATAGTGTTTACTGATGTCAGCCGAGATAATTGACTTCGGAATGTCTAGATAGATTGGAGGGGCATGGTAATTTATTTTCCTTACTAAATTCAGTTAATGGATTACGAGAATTCTAGTGTTTTCAAAGGATTCATTTATATAAACTCTCAGAGGAGAGTTTGATAATCAACAATGTTTGTGTCTGAAACGGCCGTCACAAGACTTCTTGAATAATCCATCCTATATCATTACTTGTTAAATCTTAACAATTGGAGTCCTAATTTTTAATAAGTAAATGAATTTCAGCCTCCATCAGTTTGATATCTTAAACAACCTTTTGATTGGAAGATGTGGCTTAATTACACCGACAACCATTTTTTCTTGTTAATGTGCATTTGCAATTTATTTGTATTCAATCTCATGATAATTATGTTTTCTTTGTGGCATAAATTTTCTTAAGCATTTATTGATGCAACAACAAAATTGAATTGAAACTCACACAGAGTTTTTACTGAAATTGGCATGGAATAGGGGTTCATTATCTCACATAAACAATTTTCACATATTGAAAACTCGAAGAGGAAAAGTTTCTCACAATTGAAAAATTCTTTCCATGAAAGAGGATATCCCCTTTTTAGAAAATGAAAGTGATTATTTCTCCAAGAGATGGAGTCTAAGAAATCCAGTTCCTTTTAAATAGTAAAATTTAATAAACCATAGTCATGCCACCATCTTCTTAGCTATAGTAGTGAAAAACAAGTGCAGATTACATTGATCTAAATTGTCTGAACAATCCATCTGAACAGAGTCATGCCACCAGAAAAACAAGCTGCACAAGTCATCCTGCCTGGTTATGCTAATTCTGGCAGTCAGAAGTGTAAACATCTAAGCTCAAAATGAATGAATACCATAGTGGATGCACTTCTTGTTAGAATTGAAGGGCAGTACAACTAGTGCTCTGGTGAGAATTATCCCTCCGAATGCATATAGTCATTCTTAAGCTACTCAAAGAGCATTGCATGATTGGATCTCCTAGGTTGACTTTTTCAGAGCTGGTTAGTAAATAGATTGAACAAATAATATTAATTGCTATGTTGTCCATGTTGGCCACCTATCATAGAGTGAAAAAGAAAATTCTTTAGAACTTACATAAAATTATCCTTTGGTTCATCAAAGGTTTCCCACTAATAAGTCTCATCGTTCATATGTATATTTAAAGAAAGCCATGAACTTTCTATCTGATAAAATAAGATGTCCACAATTGTAGCGACATTGTTCTTTCTATTAACCTTTATGTCATGGTATACTCTGTTTACTGTTCATTGTTCTATTTATAAAATAGTGTGCTTTAGATGCAATTTTGGTAGGAACAATATGTTATTGCAACTTATTTTTAAAAGAATCAATTAGATTATAGGGTGATCTTGCTCGTAACTTTAAGACTGTTGGTTTTGCATCCAGTTACTTGGTTGCTTCTATGGGACTGCAAGCTCTGTGGAGTTTGGGCCTAGCATGCCTTGACATATATGCAATAAAGGTCAAAAGAGATCTACATAACCATTTGCTAGTGAGCTTGTTCGTAGTAGGTGACTGGGTAAGTATGTCTTAGTTATTTGATATTTGACTATGTTTGATTTTCTTTTTAGATGTTAAGGTCATGGCTAGTTAACATGAATCTTGTTGCCAGCGGGAAGCTATTAAATTAGTCATCCTATGTTATATCATTTCAACTACATTGATCGTGTATTTCTCTTCTTTTGGTAATATGTCACTGAACTTTAAATGTCACATGTAATAAATGTCTACTTAATGCCTCTTTAAGAATAAATCGCAGATCTATACTCACACTTTTCTGTTGTTTAAATGTGATTCAAGCATAAATAGTATGGATACCATACATGAAAGTATGGGATGCTACGATTGCCAAGATGCATATTGAAAGAAATTTTCTATTTTGACAAAGTTGGAGAGGGAAGGTGTGTGTGTGTGTGTGATAAGGTGTGTCAATGGTGGTAGACTGGTAGTATCAAATCAGTGTTCCAATTTTGAGAAAATCCAATTCGGGTGGATAGAAGTACAGTTAAAATGATCATAACTATCAGCTTTGATAGATGAGATTTCTAACAGCCGACTCAGTCATAAATCATGTGAAGGCAACATAGCTATTCTGGCTTCATTTTTCAAGATGCAATTGTTCAGTTTCCAACGAATTTAACTAAAGCATCTATTTATTTACATATGGTTCCATGATGCATAAGTGAAAAAGATGTGTTTGGGTTCATTGAGACAAGATAGGCAGTTTGTTGTCTGATTGCATTATTTTAGACAACCCATGGTGCACATAGGAAGATATAAACAGTAGATGAGTAGTGGTCATTTGGTTGTAAGCTGTAATTGTGCAAGGGATTCTGGGTTGGATGAAGGAAACTCTTTCTATTCCATCAGTTATCAGCATGAGCCAGACCATAAATCTGTATTTCAAGGAGGCAAGGGAATGCAATAAGTTCTTGAAGCAAGAGACAGAAAGGCTACTGCAGCATATATCTTGGGGGATATGGTATATTGTAGATGCTTGGACCAAGATACCCTTGACGATTGCAACATGTATGAAATGATTCTTTGAACAGGAAATTATGGTAGCATGGAAATGATTTAGCCGCAAAAGTAGCATCCTCTGGGTAGGAGATTGGGAAGGAAAATGGATCTTAAATTCTAAAATAAAATATTTGTGGATAAAAAATAAATACAGGCATCACTCTAAGTTGGACTGTGGCTGATCCATTTGTGCATATCTAGAAAGAATTTTGATGTTGAGGCATAGTTTAGTATAAAATTTGTAGGAAAATGACTCCTGCCTTATGGTTGGGCTTAATTTTAATGTCTTCACAATATGGATTAAGTTAGGTATGTTTTTTTATTGATATGTGCATCAAATATTCAATACTTAGTGCACATGGTGATTATGGAGATTGTGTGCTCGAAGGTTAGAGGCTTGGACCTAGTGGAGCTTATAGACTCGATGATATTGAGTTGTAACATGGCAATTGTGAAGATCATGTGCTCAAGGCTTTTGCTTGGGTTGGGTTGTTGCACCAAAGTTGAAGGTGGAGTTTAATGCACTTGAGTTGGAAGCTCAAATCGAGGTGTCGCTCGGATTGAGTTGTTGGGAGGAGTTTGTGGACTCAAGGAGCTAAAGACCTAAAGATGTGACAGCCGTGAGTGTTTACGAAATTTTAATCTTGGGCTTCTCTTTGAGCATGTAACATTATTAAAACAATATTGTGATTGCCCAGATAGTAGGTGAGCTACCAAGGGTTTGATGTTTGTGAAGCCTTTGATTGTGGGACTCACTTCCAAGTCATCTTTTGTTGACTGGCAATTTTCTTTCTCCTTAACTTTCATTTATATTACTTATGGTGAAGTGAGGTTAATTGTAAGGGAAATCCCTGTTAGGGTACAAGCTTGTAACAACTTGGGAAATCCCAAAGGTTAGGTCAACATGTTATCTTTTTTTGTAAAGATTTGTCTCATTACCTTTTGTGAAGAGATGGTTCAGTGGAATTGGATCTCCAAACCATGTCACATCTTCATTTAAGTGCCACATTTAGCTTATCATTTTATTTTTGTTGTGCATATATGCTTACAAATCCAATTAATCACATACAAGCACTTGCACTAATATGTGTGGATTGTTTTTTGTATTTATATGAGAAATTGACAATTTGGGTGTATCGTCTATTCAACCCTTTAGTCGGGCCATTGTAAATCCTTCAAAATCAAGTTTAATTTTCATTTGATAACAAGCACAATTTTGTCATGTTGAGATGAAACATCAGTGAGGCATCATGGAAGCACAAAACAATCGGCACATCCGCATGTGTATGAATTTTTAGCCAAGGATGGATAATGTTCCTATAGTTGTTTGACTTTATTTAAGCGTACACCTCCATTGGGCATACCGTATGTCGTCTAGGACTTCAAATAAACTATGCTCTTTTCCCCTAACAGTACATCAGTGCAATGTCAATTATATGACTTTATTTGGAATTTGTCTCACTATCTAAACTGTTGGTTGCAAAATGAAATATAGTTTGATTTTAGCATCTTCTTAAACTGCTGACAGCTTGTTAGTATCATTCTACTTAAAATAGGTCGAGCATTAGTCAACATAATGGAAATAAAATTAACTGGTTTTCCCTATCTAGATGTACTTCCTTTGAATATATTTTTGCAATGGCATCAACTCTCGTCGATGAGGATGGAAAGCCTCGTCATTAGTTTAGCTATTCTGGAGAGAGTTGTCCATCTCTCACAATTAAGGTGGAAGGAAAAGAATATGAAAGGAAATAAGTAAATAGTGATATTTCAGGTGTTGTGGCAACTAATATTCATGTGGTATAATGTAGGTAACAGGAACTCTGTCCCTGGCAGCAGCATGCTCCTCAGCAGGTGTGACTGTTTTGTTTGTGAGGGACACGGACTTCTGCAAATCATTTCCTCAGCTTTCATGTGGTAAATTACAAGTCTCTACCGCTATGGCTTTTATCACATGGATGTTTGTCTCAGCATCTGCTCTAGTCATGTCGTGGATCCTGACATCTAGCTAGCTGATTATAAATGTTTTTATTTTTTTTTATTTTTTGGGGGTTTCCCTGTGCCTGGGTTGTTGAAATTTCATCTTCTGTTCTGGTCTAGTCATGATTTGGATTCTAACATCTGGCTGATTATACATGTACACTGTTCTTTGTTATTTGTTCTTTGTTCTTTGTTCTTTTTTTTTGTTTTTGTTTTTGAAATACCACTTTGTAAAGATAACAGATAGAATTTGTTATGAGTGCCACCTTAATTTGTGATAGTGAAACAGTTTTGGGTTAACACTCCACTGTATTGCCTTCAATGTGCCTGCTCAGCCTGGGAATTTATTTGGATTGTACAGAAATCCTGATTCTATCTTGTCTCTTTGTAGCAAAGATAAGATTGAGAATCGAGAAAATGATGAAAAACAGAAAAAAGGCATCCATTTGAACTCTCTTCATCTGTTCATCTCATTGAATAAGCAATCAAAATAGTACAAATGGGTGTTTCGAATGTTTCTAATTGCTGGCCAACCAACAGCAGCTATGGTATGTCCCCAGCTTATGGTAAAACGGCAAGACGTCTATGCAGTCTTTGAAGTATTCATATTTCGTTCTCAGCTACACTACAGTATATTGTAGAATATTTTCCTAGTGACATAGTTGATGTTAAAATTATGTTAAATTGTTGGACTATTCATTACGAGTACTTTTGAATTTATTTTGATGATTGATAAAATTTTTTTCTGAATTTATTTTGATGATCGATAAAAAAAACTTTGATTTATTTTGATGATTGATAAATAAAAATTTTATGAAGTTGAATTGATCATTCCAAGAATTAATCGGTCCAAAGAATTGAATATCTTATGCTAAATAAAAAAAAAATTATAGTATGCACTTCTGAATTTATTTGGATGATCGATAATTTTTTTTTATGAAATTAGATTGATCATTTTTAAAATTAATCGATCTAAAAAACTGAAAAATGATGCTAACTAAAAGAAATAATTATAGTGCGAGTCAAATTACCCACAATCTGCATACAGCTCAAGTGTTAACGCTGTCCAAGTTGAATAGCTAACAAAATAAAGAAAAGTCGAATCCGTATGGAACAATTTAGGAAAAATGAATTCTGAAAACATTTGCAATTTAAATAAAAAATGGGAAAAATATCCCTAACTCCTTTCTATTTTCTATCCAGTAGTATTTTACCCCTCCTCTTATTTTAAAAATAATATTTAACCTCCAAAGTCAAATGTAAAAAAAAATTAAAAAATAATTATATCCTTATCTTTTTGATTTTTTTTTTATAATCGTAAGAAAAAAAAACTCATATTAAATTTATTGATAATTTATAACCACTTCTATTTCCTTATTGATATTATAAACTAATTCTATTCAATGCCCTAATTAATATTTTCAACATGTACATGACTATAAATTTATTAATTAAAATCAATAAATTTTATATAACCTCTCAGAATATATCTAAAGATTAATACTTAATTATATCAATTAAATAAAATTAAGTAGTTTAAAATGTATAATTTAGTTGTCACGGCTGCGCAGTCTTCAAATACAATGTATAATAATTATTTTATTTAGTTCCCCCTAAATTTAAAATTTTAGATCCATTTCTATCCATGATTATATAAGGTTTCATGACAATAGGTGAAAGTATAATTTCTTTTCTTACGCGAAGATAAATTTTCTTCGTCTTCTTCAAATTCTTTTACTTTCTCATATATGCACGCGAACCTCACGTGCCAATCCTTAGCTGACAAACTTTACTTTACAGGATACCGAGAGCAGGTACACCGACATCAATCACATATCCGAGCGAATGACAAAAGGCATCATCACCGGATGCTTCTATATATATATATTTTTTTTATCTTTTTATATATATTTTTCTCTCTACGTACACCATTAATTAAACTAATCAATAAATAAAGAGTCGACCCCGAAGACATGTAATTATTTTCCATATCTATTCAATATATTTTTTCCCCCAAAATACAATTATATCTTTTATAATTTTTTTCACATTTGATTATGGTGATTGGTGAGGAGTTAAGTATTGTTTTTTAAATAAGGGGGACAAAATACTTCTTGATAGAAAATAGAAAGGGTTAAAGATATTTTTCTCTAAAACAAAATGAAGAAGCATGAGGTCAATTGTAGTCAGGAAAATACATTATGAAACAATTTCATCATGTCACCAAGCAATTTCACCATGTCACCACCTAAAAGGTCTGGTGGGATGGATAATCCATTGCCTTTGATTGATGGATTATGATAGACTCCATCTATTTAATAGATAAGATCCATCAAAATGGATCAATTCATATAATAGACCATTCTCTGGTCCATAAATTCCGGACGATCCGTCCTCCTGAAAGGGGAGCCGGGCGTTGCTGGCTCCCGTGCTCGTAGGATCGTCATAGGATCCAACGCTCGTGAAATCGACTCCGGTGATCTGTGCATCAATCCACGAGAATACATCTTAATCCATATCCTCGCTTGAAAATTGCATCAACGTAGATAGCGTACATCCCGTCTATTATGTGAAGGCCAATAAAACAGTCAATTGCCAAAATTCAAGAGTTTCTTAATCTTACATCCACTTTCTATTCCCATCCCTAGAGCCTAAAAATCTATTCCAGTCTCTCTTTCAAAGTACGTGGTTCCCTCCTAGTGGTACAAGGACTCCATCAGAACTCTATCCACTTCACTGCTTAGGCTCCCTCAGGGGATAAAAGTTTGGGCATTTGATTAAATCGTTTCTTCGTTCCATTTTGCCGATGTATCTTGAATCCCAAAAGTGGTAGGCCTTCTGCCTCTGCCCTAATTCGCTTTTATGGTAGTAAAAGACGGACGAGCTAGCCATACCGCAAGAAAACAAAGAGACTCTTTTTGAGTCTCTTCTATATTGAGGAACTACGGTCCAAGTAAACTTGAGGTAAAACAATCACCAAGGCCTCCGAGAAAACTGCCCTCACAAAGGATTTGTTAAGATAACAAATAGTGAACCACCCAGTGAGCCCAAAAACATCCCTGCCAGGTTAGATTTCCAGACTCTTCAGACATCCCCATAATAAAAATACACAACACAAAACAAAGTCATGAAAGTATACAATGCCTAGATAAAGTATCACGGGCTTGCAAGCTAAAACTTAACCGAAATTTTGTGTTGGCCATTAATTTGTTTCACTGCAAATGTGAAAAATGACCTATGAGAACTTATCATTTCACAAGAAAGAAGAACTATCTTTAGTACTCCTTCGAATGCTTAAATTGGTTCAGTGGATAAGCAACCAACAAGTAATAAGGCCACAACATCCAGCACATTTTAGAGCAATCTAGCCATTAGTACCAAGTACAAAAACACAAATAAAAGATAAATAGCCAAGCCAATCAGAGGCGAGTGATGACAGCTTTGACCTCATCAGGTGTGTATAGATGGTAAGTAGGGGCAACCTTTGCAATGTCGACATTATTAGGGGTCACCTGTTCATGCAAATTACTAGCTTAGCAATGGGAAAAATGTAATACTCAGACGTATTGTAACACAAAATAGAAAACCTAGAATTTGATCGTTAAGCCTTAGTTTATAATGCATTGTTTATTCACATTTAAAAGATCATCTATGTCCAACCAATTGACCAAGTTATAATCCATACATAAGGGAGCTTCAATGCACCATTACGGATCTAGGTTTGACGACACAGATATTTTAGTTATATAAAGCAACTAGATACAGAAAAACCACAAGAAGGATACCTTTTCCTCCATGACTTGTTTCAGGATTGAAAGAGCTATAGTTTCAGCTTCCTGAAGGGTTAGGTCCTGCATAAACAAGGCTCTCATGAAATTATTGTCATCCCCACTATCCAGACGTCACACAACTCGTGAGTCAAAGCATGCACAAACTTGATGCATTACTTGGCCACTTATGCTTGCAAATAGAAAGTAACTACAGATCTAAATGACCACAAGCTGCTGCCGAAGCATATTTGTCTCACATCAGCTCCTTTTATCTAAAATTGGCTCACCTTGTTGTATTGTTCTTGAAGAGAACTATCAGCTCCTTCAGATCCTGACCCTATTGCTTTTGCATTGCATTGCCAGAATGTGCCAGATGGATCAGTATAGTACCTTCAATTTATAGCATGTGAACAAAACCTTACAATTCAGGACTACATAACAATATATGAGATGCTTCAGATTTTACCAGATAACTTTTGACATTAGTAAATATCAAGCAGAAACCTTAAAGTACAGAAAGATGCGTTCCAATAATACCCATGCATTAGAACATTTGTCATTTACTCTCTGAAGAATATTTTGGGCCATGGAAAGATCATCTTAGCAGTAGTAACAATCCCACAAGACAACAAAGTCAGATCCCTTCTAGGCATGATTGTCATGAGAATTTTATGTTTTTTGGTACTTTGGCCACTTTAGGCCATTGAGGAAATAAAATATTATCTTACAAGAAACAACATTACCACTACGAAATAGTTAAATAAAACTCATGAAAAGTTTCTGTTGCTATATTTCCATAATGGTATATGTGAACTATAAAAGCAAACACCGTTAGTAACAAAGTAAATCTACAAACATTACATGCCAATCAACATCAGTAATCAGTTGCTGCACTAAACATTAAAAAGTAACAAGTACTTACAAGCTAGGTCCATTCTCATCATAACCAGCAATCAGAAGAGATACTCCAAATGGTCGTGACTGCACCAATACTAAGTAGTTAGTAACCTTCATAATTCATATGACAATTTGAAAGTTTGAGGTGCAAGTATAAATATGTGGCAGATGTGCTTGAATAAGTTTGCTAAATCATCAATAATTAATCCTAGACAGAACATCTCCAATAATATTCAGTAATTAACCATGGATATATATATATATACTGCTTATGACTCATCACAGTTTATAACCCTACAAAGAAAGACAATGCATGATTTAAATTATTCTTAGCAGAATCTTTGATGTGGATGTAAAATCAAAATCAAAGAGACAGATCTTAGCAATAGCATTAATATTTAATATTAATTTGAAGAGATTCCAGAGTATTCATTATACGAGAATCATAATTGGAATTTCACTCAAATAGTGAATCAACATGGCTATGCTAATTGCGAAACTTTCCATCGTGATAAACAAATAAGAGAAGGTAAAAAAATGTTTCCTTTTGAAATTTATTCTAGGGAGATTTTCAAAAAGAATCTACAGTGGTAACCATGAATTCTACAAAGAGAAGATACACAAATTATGTCCCCCCTATAATTAATCTATAGTGCTAACCATAGATTCTTCGTCTCCTTCACCAAATTGAAGAGCCAGATCACATAGTGCTTGGGTAGCTGACTCAACAGTCATTGCTTCACCATACGAAAACCTGTGATTCTGGTAGACAAATTGATTTAATCAATTAAAAAAAAACAGAATACCAGCTGTCTTACCAAAGACCTACAGAATTCATAGACATGATAAAAGTTTCAATATGACCAAAGCTGTAGAACAGAACCTGAGTTTCAACACGACCATGTTCTACAAGAGTTCGTGCATCAGCTATCAATCCACTCATTGCACAGCCTATGTGCTCGTCAATCTCCATAATCTTTTCCACACTGCTGGGTTCCTGTAAAAGTAAAATGACTAGAATACTAAGAAGCCATGAAAATGATCATGTCAAAAATCAACAAAATGGACTAAGCACTATGTAGCTATTAGGACTTTTTAAAACACAGATCAACTGATGTAGAGAGTGATGCTTCAATAAATCCTGATGAATTTCAACCTTTTTCAAAACATAAGCTCTTTGTAGCACATCAAGTTGAGAAGTATTTCAAGGAAATATGGTAGTAATACAACATTCCATAAGTTATAGTATGATATCGACACACTGCTACAAGTTTAACAACCTATAGAAGAACTTGCAAAATTATAATTAATCACTGGCCAATTGATGCAGAAAGAGGTAGTGAATGAATCATCATTTGACTAAGAAACATGGTTGTAACACAGCTACAGTTGGGCATACATGACTTTAAATGATAATTTTTTCTGCAATATTATTGAAATTTATTAGAGATTACAGTTTTAAAATCTGTTCTTTGTTGATTAGCATGGGTGAAACACATCACTCAAGCCATGAACAAGCATACATAATAGGTCTGAGTCTAAGACACAAGACATGTCTTCATCTTCTTCCACACGTCTTCCTGTCTTTGGCTCCTCTCACTATCTTTCATCTGCATGAGTGGTTGGTATCACAAGCGAAGCGAACTCACAGGCACCAAGGCACAAGAGGCAACTGATAGGTTATGAATGTTGTATTGGCGACGAAGTCTTCTTCCATAATCACAAAGGTCATCCAAGTCCAACAATCTGCTAAAATACTAGGATTTTGATTCACCTAACTTTTACTTCATCATGTTCCATAAGCTAAGTGGAGACATGAGAAGAACTACCCTGGATAAGGAGCCTTTGATCTTCTTCTTCTTTCTCCCTGCTAATCCTGATTGACCACCAGCACCATGTGATAGCATTTCAACACAACAATAGCAAGGCATCATTTCTGTCAAAGCCAAACCCTTGGCTTGGAATGATACTTTAAACCTTGTTAGAGATTATCAGGTTATCAATGGAATTGCTAAATCAGACATGCCAATCTCCATCCACTACATGCTTAGGAAACACATTTCTTTGAATGGCATTCATTGTGGATGTTTTCTTCCACAAACCAACTACCCCCTTAGGCCTTCCGCTACTTCTCCTTGCATCGTCATTTTTTCCTTTAATGATTCAGTGATATATGTGGTGTCTTGACATGTAAATGTGCACACCACAACAAATGTTTTACACCAATTCATTCTCTTGGTATTTTAACAATGCACTTTTTCATTATTTCACATTATTCTTGATCCTAATGGTCAAAAGAGAGGTTCTTCAAATTATGAGATCAATCTAGTTCAACCTAAAAATTTAACTGTGTATTATATTCAAAGTATTATGAATGAGAACCAAAACTATCGAGAGAAAAAGGTATTTTTTTTTAAAAAAAAATCAAGCTTTAGTTTCCATTACATAAATAATACAAACAGTAAAAAAAGTTCAATTTCAATGTTTAGTTATTATTTTATATATTCATACTGTTCTTATCCTCCAGTTAACTTTCACAAATCTCTCTCCCCTTTATCCTATCCCATCTCATCCTCTTCCATCAAATTCAATCATAACAGGATGCCAGTCACCAATTGAAGGATGCCTCCACAAAATGTTTTCAGATCATTATTTTATTTTATTTTATTTCGACAAGGTTTAAAGTTTTATTGCAAGCCAAGGGGAAAATGTTTAAAATTGTAAGCCAAGGTTTTATTAGTCTCCAATAAGGAACTGAAGGGATTAAATAATCGGATGAGATCCTTGTTTTATTTGATCTCTTCAGTTGAGGTGTGAGCCACTATCTCAGACAAGGACCTCATCCACTTAGCTAAATGAATTCCAAACCTAAAGAATTGCTATCCTCCTAACAGTTATACATAAAGATGAAAAATATAATCAAAAAGGGATATTCAAAAATTTTAATGTAAATAACAGATTTACAGGTATGATGCTGCATACAGAGGCTCTGATCTAGCTCATAGTATAAACAACGCGAACTCATTTCTAAGTTAAAATTGTGATACTTTCATCACTGTTGGCTATGTTGCAAACTTCAGCAACAAAATCGAACTTGCACTCAGCCATACTAATAATCTACTATAGAAAGAAAATAAAAGAATGTTTAATCAGCAAACCAGTAAGGGTGAGGTCACACGCTTCTCTACAGCAAGCACAACGCCTTCCTTCGTCCTCAATCCAATGGCCGTAGAGCCCAACTGCCACCAGAATAAAACCAATTCATCAAAGATCTAGCACCTGTCATCCGAGTACCTTCCGGCTCCAAGATCACAAAATGAAAAAAGGGGAAAAGCAGTAGAATAAACTAGTAACGAAAGCACCAACCTTGATGGCCTCGATGGCGTACTCGACCTGGAACAACCTCCCCTCCGGGGAGAAAGTGTTGACGCCACGATCGTACTCGGTCCTAAAATCATAAACACCCACAAAACCCAAGGAAGAAATTAAGCTCGATCTATGAGAAACATTTACGGTAGAACAATATATATATAGAGAGAGAGGATATCAACCTGGTGAGGAACATTTCGAGCGATTTGAGGGGGGATCTGGGGATGCGGGAACCGGCGGCGATGAAAGTCGAGACTTTGGAAGGGTTCTCAGAAGAGGAGGGCCGCCCGCTACGAAAGTATTACAGAGCGCTCGGCTTGCTGTCCAAGGCAGAGTAGCATTGTGGGCACGTTTTCCGCACGTGAGGATGCCTCGACCAATCCGGTTTTGTCAACCGGTCGGCCAAAAGTTGAGGCGCGTCCGCACCGAGCCGGACCGTCTGGGTCTGTCTGACGCAGGGTCGCGCCGCGTTCAGCAGCCACCTGCCAGCGCCACTAGGTTTTCTTAGTCGCACCCTGCCGTTGATCTCCTCCCAGTGGCAAGAAATCATGAACTACGTGAACTCCCTCGGCACTGCGATCTACCACTACTTCCCCTGTGCTCACGGCGAAGGCCTGCGCCGCCTCCAGCCATTTCCCGCAGCCCGCTACAGCCTCCCCGCCGATCGCTGGAGCTTCTCCTCCCCGCCGAGCGCCATGGTATCCTCCGAGTTGAAGGCGGCGCACGATCAGGGTCCCTCGAAGGAGGCTAAGCTGTGGGGCGGGCGATTCGAGGACAGCGTCACTGACGCCGTTGAGCGCTTCAGCGAGTCCGTCTCCTTCGACAAGGTTCTCTACAAGCAGGACATAATGGGCAGCCGAGCCCACGCTCAGATGCTCGCGCACCAGGTTCGTGTTTTTCATTTTTTTTAGCGTCCTTATTGACACTTCTTGAATATGAGACTTCGGTGAAATTACCTTCCTTTTTATCTACCAGAATTCATCCCTTTTCACGTCGTGATTCGCATAGTGCTGATGTGTTGGTTTTTCTCCATAATTTCATTTGAAGTTAGGAGAAGTAGAATAGTGTTTGAAAAACTCTGGTTTGGACCGTTTGGTTATGAAATGTGATTGTTTCACATGTTTTCATTGTTCTTCTTCACTTGCTGATGATAAATGCACTTTTTTTTGGCCTTGTTTTACACATACATGTCCTCCTTGTGGACTGAAGATCTGTTACCAGATAAATGAAAGTACAGCGTTAACCTCAGCGAGATGCAGGAAAAATTCACATGGCATTTTTTCTAGACATCTATAGACACATGAAACTGTTTTATTTTCTTCTTTTTTGTTACAGAAATCATCCTGTATAATTGATGAGGTTTGTATAATGCTAGTGATATAGCCTTGCATTGTGCATAAGATTCATGATGTAGCAGACCCAAACATTTGGCACAAACAAACCAAAAAAAAAAGGGCAGCCCGGTGCACGAAGCTCCCGTTATGCGGGGTCCTGGGGAAGGATTTATTGTACGTAGCCTTACCCTGCTTTTTGCAAGGGGTTGTTTCCAGGATTCGAACCCGTAACCTTTTGGTCACAAAGCAACAACTTTACCGTTGCGCCAAGGCTCTCCTTCAAACCAGCATGATAATAATAGATGAAGTTTAAGTTAAGTTTTACTTCGTGTGGTTTGTGGAGATCTTTATGATCGATGTAACTCCAATAAGTTATAGTTTAAAGACATCTAAGCCTTGTGCTGAACATCTAATGGACATTTATTCAGAGTTTATTGATTAAGAACACTGGAAACATTCGAAGAAATATATTCTAGAGAGAGACATAACTAGAGTTCATGAAATTTGCATTTTTAGGGTACAGATTATATATGACAGTCAATCATTTTAAGTACACACTAAGTTCTTACATCCTTAATTCTACTAAGTAATATTTATTCAGGATTGTTCATTGATAGTGGAATATTTCTATGGTAATTAGGTTGCATAGTGTTTCTTAAAAAAAAAATAATCCAGAATTAGTTTCTGTTAGACTATTTCTCCTACAAAGCAATGCTTTAAATAATCAAAGTCATGCAGGGTCTAATCACTGATAGTGATAGAGATAGCATTTTATGCGGTCTTGATGAGATTGAAAGAAGCATTGAAGAGGGGGAGTTCATTTGGAGAAAGGATAGGGAAGATGTGCATATGAATATTGAGGCTGCACTGACAGACATGATTGGAGAGCCTGCAAAAAAGCTCCATACCGCAAGAAGTCGTAACGATCAAGTTGTCACAGATCTTCGTTTATGGTGTAGGATAGCCATAAGTAAAATTGTGGTAGCAATTAAAGAACTGCAGGTATGTTCATATAATTCTTATATTACTTTTTTTTTATTATTCTATTCTTTTTGAGTTTGCTGATGTTTGAACATAATATTTTATTTGGCAACACAAGAACCATCATTGCCATTTCCCAAATCATGTTGTTTTTTTCCTATCCCTGGTCATTTGTTCTCATGCCATCATCATCATCATCAACCCCTTGCTTTGCTTGTTCTGATGCCATGATTATGATAACTATAGCTTTCACTGTTGGTAAACTTGTGTTGATGTGAATTCATACTTAACTTTAAAATTCGTAGTTTTCCTTGTTCTCATGATTATTATAATTATAGCCTTCAGTTTTGATAATCTTGTGTGAACATGAATGTATACTTCAGAAAATTTCTTCTCATGAAATTGTAAATGGTTAACTTTTACTATGTCTTTAAGGAAGTTGGCAGAGTGAAACGGGATTTTTAAATATAATAGAATAGTTTCATACTTTTCTAGAGGTCTGAAACAGGATTTTTAAACCAAAAAAGGGGATTAATCCAATAAATAAATATTGTACAATCCAATGTCTTCGTGGATTTTTTTGGAAAATGTGGTTGTTTAACTCAGACTAAAGGACATGGATCTAGCTGAATCAGTATCTTTGGACTATGGTTTCTCCTTAAAATGCTAAATACTAATCTAAAGGACCTAGAAAGAAAGAAAGCATTTTCTTGATAATTTGACTTTCTAATGTCCTTTTTCTACTTGTTGATGCCTATGTTCACCTTGTTAAATCAAAAAAGCTATTGAAGGTATAGTTGAAGCATTTGCTAATGATCTTGTAGACTATCTTCATTTTTTTTATATATCCATATAATAAGTGACAAGTATATAAACACATATACACATGCAAATAAGGCCCAATAGTTTAGATGTGTGCGCACCTATGGCCAACACCACCATGCAACACAACAATGTATGAAACAGATGAACAAGTTTTATTACTTGTTTCACTGATTCTTGTCACACAGATCCCACCAATCTGATACAACCGATATTTAACCTTTTGAAATTTCTGATACCAATACCTTGTCTTATTTAGAGTATTAGGTTAGCTAGTTTTTGGGTAAAATTCATACTTTCCATTTTCTTTGATTTTTTTTTAAAGGAAATGCATTTCTGAAATTGTGTTTGATTGTAATTTTACAATAAGATAAGAATAATAAAAATAAGAATATATGATTTTTTTTACCGTTTCTAGCAAAAATCAATTGCCCTTTGTGTATATATATAAATAATTTTATTTTGATCTCAACTTAACTTATTTTCTTATAAAATTACTATCAGCGACATTCGAAAACTTCTTGAAATTTGTGAAATTTCTTCCAAAACAAAACACCCTAAGACTTGTTAAACATGCCAGATTTGGCTATCCTTTTGAATTGGACATAAGAGTGCTCCTTAGAAAAATCCATTACCATTAGTGTCAGTTGAAGAATGCAGTTACATTAAGTGCGGACAATTGTTTTGATAGTCCATTATGCAGTCTCGGACTGTTTTTGTACCTTATGTGTGTTCTTCTATGGAACATGACTAAATGCTTTCTGTTTCAGGTTGCTTTAATCAAATTAGGATTGAAAAATGAAGGATTAATAGTTCCTGGTTATACTCACCTGCAGAGGGCACAACCTGTCTTACTGCAACATCTACTGTTGTCATATGTTGAACAGGTAAACTTTCATTTGTAATAAAGAATAGAAGAGCATAAAAGTTATATGGTGAAGGAAATGTAAATGGAATAACCAAATATATTGGGAAATGTTTGAATGTTGTCAGTCAACTGCAGCTAGTAGTCATTAAAACCAAATGAAGCTTGTGTAGGTCTTTTCACTAATGAAAACATGATAGCACCAGCCAGGGTGTATGTCAACTATCAGTGGACGGCAATTGTTTTCTTTGACAGTTGCAACAGTAGTCATGTGATCAACCTGCTAGATTTGGCAGTAAACTTACATAACTAAATGTTGTCAACCTGCTACAGATGGGAAATTCTTGATTCAAGATTAGCTCTCTGGATGCAGTTTCACTTCTTCAACGAGGATAATGCTAAAACTAAAATTTTGTTGCCTACTTTTGAATTGTGATAATCCAATCCTCTGTTTGAGTTGTAAGTTCAGATTTTTTTTACTTCTCTCTTTTTATAAATGTTTAACTGTGATGATACACAAGGCACAAATGTTAGACGCTCAC